>NC_090649.1:408863631-409193631 GCF_040937935.1 Hyperolius riggenbachi | reverse complement strand
CCGTATGTTCCTTGGAATTTTCCCCTCTCTGTAGTATTCCACCAGGGCTTTGGCGTGTGTATCCAAATCCACATAACGTTTCTTCAGGGCCTCCAAATCGCTCTTAGCAATTTTCGGGTCAGGTTTTTTCAAAAAGCCCTTTCCAGCCGGAATCGGGGCCATATTGCTTGCTGCATCTTCATTTGTCAAGGAAAACGAAATACTGGATGCTCGATCGCCCAATTCTTCCATCGTACTGGTTGTATTACTCCACTGTATATCAATGATTCAATCACATCCGCACCAATGAATTTGACGTGCCGTGACCACCCCAATCATATGCAGAAGATAAATGTGTGTCGGGTCACCATTGACGCACGGCGTTTCGGATACAATCCTTCCTCAGAATGGTTCCAATGCACACTATCCAGTTGCCAACAGATAGTGTGCATTGGAACCATTCTGAGGAAGGATTGTATCCGAAACGCCATGCGTCAATGGTGACCCGGCACACATTTATCTTCTGCCTATGATGTTTTAAAGAGCTTCAATAAATACTTATATTTTAGACGGTGCGGACCCTTTCAACTGATATGCTGTATTTTTTTTCTGCATTTTTCTTCTTGTGTTAATAGCATCCAGGGAAAATCGGAATCGCAAATAGGAATCCTAAATCGGATTTGCGGTGTGCAAGGGGCCTTGCTGCAGTTCGATAGATTTTTATTAGGTTTAATGATTAAAGACACTCTGAAGTCTCTCTAATAAATCCTCATTTTATAACAAAATCTTGATTAACATATCAGCCCTACCTAAACCGCTGCATTCCCGCCGCTGCACACTATCTAAATCCGCCCCCCCCCCCCCAACTCCCCGGGGGGGCGATCTGAGCAGCGCCTCCGTGAGAGGCAGAGCTATGAGCCGCAGCTCTGCCTCTCAGCGCGTCTGTCAGCCCAGATCGCCGTCTCTCCCCGCCTCTCTGTCTTCACTAACGGGGGCGGGGGAGAGGCGGAGATACGCGGCTGATAGCTCTACCTCCAACAGCAGCAAAATCCACGACCAAGAAAGTCGTGGATTGTGCAGGGGAGAGGGCGTGAGTTTGGGGGGATTTAGATAGATAGGGCGGTTTAGGTAGGGCTATGATGTTAATCAGGATTTTGTCATAAAAAAACAGGTTTTTAAGAGGCTTCAGTGTCTCTTTAAATCTAAGCCTAGTGTGTGGAAGGATTTGATCCTTCTCTGATCAGATTTGATTTGACAGGGATCTATCTTTTGGTTACATCGGGTGTCTGGTGACCTTGAAGGTGCATACACACATCTAATTTTCATTGGCCAATGGTTGGCCGATTTTACCACTTCCATGTAGTATGAGGGCCAAGAGATTTTGAATACATGGATGTGGTAAAATTACTGTGTACTGGCCTAGAGCCTAATTGGCTGAGACTCGGTAGTTCCCATCTGCCATCAGACCAACCATGCACAGCCAGCCAGTAGGAGTGGACAGTATAGTGTCTGCTTCCGATTGTCCACTGTAGTCCGCCTGTTACCCCTGTCCGATGAGTTACCACCATAGGCTATATGGGGAACGCATCCGCCTGCCCAGGATTATCACGGACTGCACAGAAGTGCGGCCCACTCACCACAATGGTTTAAACAAGTGTGAATGGCTCAGTGTATATGAGAAACTCCGACCAAGAATTGAACTTTATCCCAATCAGTAGCTGGTACCCCCTTTTACATGAGAAATCTATTCCTTTTCACAAACAGACCATCAGGGGCCGCTGTGTGACTGATATTGTGGTGAAACCCCTCCCACAAGAAACTCTGAGGACCGTGGTACTCCTGGCAGTTTCCTGTCTGTGAACCTTGTTGCATTGTGGGAAATAGCTGTTTACAGCTGTTTTCAACTGCCAAAAAAGCATGCAGCAGCTACGTCCCCTGCTAACAGTAAAAATGTCCCCATGTAATAAATGTCAGAATGTAAATAAGGGATTTAAAATATTTTACAATGGGCAAACACTGACTAAATTATTTATACATAATTCTTGTAAAAATGAAGCACTTTTTTATTCTATTTTTACTGGAGTTCCTCTTTTAAATAGGAGCCATTCCCTGTCAGTTTTACGAGAGCAGGTGACAAATATCATTTCTTTAATACCTTGAGTCATACCTGTAAATCCTGGTAATTGCCCTGATTTAGGGTACTCTGTATACCCTTCAGGATAATGTGGTAATCATGAGTGCCTTTATGTGCATGTATGCTGGACTTGACAAATCACTGACCTTAGTGCTCCATAAACACTCTGCTGTACTGTAGATGAGTCTGCAGTGACATCTTGTGGTAAAAATGTAAAGCATACTTGACTGTTACCATGCCTACTAAAACTGGATAATGAAACAGATTTTTGTCAATGTTTGTTTTCCATCATCCATTTTTAAATAGAATGATTTACAGCACCCACAGATATATGGTTAGTTGGAATGGACATGGGACTGTATAATATCTTGCTGTGCTAATCCACACATGCAGGACTTTTAGATTTTACCAGTCTGTTTTGAATTTTTCCAAACTGCTTGTAGTTCATGACAGCGGTCCTTTCCAGAATTATATTTTCTACTAGAGTAGCCCTGTGAAGGACTAATGTACTCATTATTTTGTCCGTATCCCAATGTTGGTTAAATCAAACTTTTTCAGCTTTCTCGTAACCAGCTTTCTTGTAACCACAGTATTATGGGCTTTCTTACCACTAATGCAGTGAGGTGCGATCAGCAAATGCATTGCATACTGCAATTGAGGCCTCTTGCACACTAAATGGTATTCCGATTTATTTATATATATATCTCAGATTTTGTTGTTCCGATTTAAAAAAGTGTAGCAGCTTGCTGTAATTTTTGACTAAAAAAATCTGATCGTATAAAAATCAGAATTGCATGTAGTGTGCAAGATGTCTGAATGGGTAGTACAAGATAGAGGTTTTTTTTTTTGTTTTTTTTTTTGCTGTACTGTCACCTTTTCAGTGAGAACAGGGCTCAAAAGCCATTACACAGAGTATATACAGTATTAAAATAAGTAGATAACTGATATGATTGTAGTACCTAGCAATCAAATCCACTGACTTTTCAAACTAAGCCATATAATAGAAGTGGTCATCAAAATATATACTAGCACCCACCCAATTTTTCCAAGCCCTTGATCTTTTTTTTTTTTAAGCCCTTGATGTATGTACCATAACCCCTTGGAGTCTTGTATACGGAGTGAATATCGCCAGTGACAGTGCGGCCCCTCACAAACACTGAAAACGTTCAGTTGCTGGGTTACATGCACTAGAAAGAGGAGATCAGCAACAGTTGCTACTGATGCATGTCTAATTCTGGAAATTAGTCACAGCATCTAGTGACAAGTCACCAAGATTAGTCACCTATGTGACATGAATGTATAAGATACTGATTTTATGGTCTCCACATATACCGGAATTTTTTTTTCTTTCTCTAGTCTAGGGTCATCCAGATTTTTGAGTGGTCGAGGGAAATGTTACAAGATCTGTCGGATTTTTGTTTCTGTATCCTGATTGTCCCTACAGTTATAGCAGCAGAGGGAAACGTATACTTTTTGTTACAGCTGTATCATGTATGGGCAGGCATGTACCAACCCTTGGGATTTAAGTCCTGGTTACGTGATTCAGGCTTAAAGTGTAACTGTCAGGCATAAAATCAAAAATCTATTTTTTATTTTTATCTGGTAAACAAGTAATAAGGGTGCTAACCAGGCAATCCAAAAGCTAAAATCACTATTACTTTTCTTGTTGATAAATGATCATTTCCCAGTTTACCTGACTCTTTTTTTTATTTATTTTTATTTTTTTTAACTAATGCATCCTGATTGGCTGAAGCCTCTTTCCCTCCTGGTTTCCCCTCCCACACCTCTGCTCCTCTCTGATTGGCCAGTATTTCTCATGCTGAGACGATGCACTTTCTATAGTGAAGGGCGGGCAAATCAGGCAGAGGAGAGTAAGGCAGGAAATGACATTAGGATTGGCTTCAAAATGGCCACACTTAAAGGGAACCAGAGGCCAAGCACCCTCAAGTATTTTACCATACATATCAGTGGGAACATTCGAGAAAACACCTACCCTGCCCTCTGTTTCATTCTTCACTGTTCAGCTTGCTTCTGATCAGCCCTGATAAAATCCCCGACTGAGCATTCAGTCTGGCTTTGCTCAGGAATCATTATAGCGGAGTCCTTATAACAGAGCCGGGGGGGGGGGGGGGGGGGCAGGCTTGGGCTTGAAAAGACATCAGAGAAGACAGACTCTGCTATAATGATTCCTGAGCATAGCCAAACTGAATGCTCAGTCAGGGATTTTATCAGGGCTGATAAGAAGCAAGCTGAGCAGTGAAGGATTAAACAGCAGGGTAGGGGTTATCTCTAATGTGTGTGTATATATGTATGTATGTATGTATGTATGTATGTATATATGTATGTATGTATGTATGTATGTATGTATGTATATATATATATCTCTACATATGTTTTTTTTCTTTTCTGAGATAGTATGGCTGACAGTTCCTCTTTAATGTAGGACAGGAAATAATTAAAATTCAACTGTAACACAAATAAGAGGTGTTCAACATCCCTAGCGGAAACCCAGAGTCAGGATCGAAGTGGAAAAAAAGACTCTGGGTAGCTGCCGGGAGGTCTATGCAACTCTTAAAGAGAGTCTGAAGCGAGAATAAATCTCGCTTCAGACCTCATAGATAGCAGGGGCATGTTTGCCCCTGCTAAAACGCCGCTATCCCTCGGCTTAACGGGGGTCCCTTCACCCCCAAATCCCCTCGGTGCAGCCGGGAATCTCTTCCTGGTTGGGGCAGGGCTAACCACCGCAGCCCTGCCCCACGCGCGTCTGTCAGCGCGTATCTCCGCCTCTCCCCCGCCCCTCTCAGTCTTCCTTCACTGAGAGGGGCGGGGGAGAGGTGGCGATGCGCCGCTGATAGACACGACTGGAGGCAGGGCTGCAGCCGTTAGCCCTGCCTCCAGGAACGACCAATTCTACGACTAACGTTTGCGGGGGTGGGTTTGGGGGTGAAGGGACCCCCGTTTAGCTGCGGGATAGCGGCGTTTTAGCAGGGGCACACATGCCCCTGCTAACTATGAGCTCTGAAACGAGATTTATTCTCGCTTCAGAGTCTCTTTAAGTGCAGTGGGCATTTCAACTCTCCTCCCCCGGGATCCAGACGCTGGCAGCCATTCTCCTTTCGGTCCTTGGAGGCTTTGGATCCCTCTGATGACATCGCTGTTCTTCATCATGAAGACAGACGGCAATCTCACTACAAGGTTACAGCAACACCTGGATGACTGAGGGGGAATTGCAGCGCTGAATCCCAGGGAGGTGAGTGCAGGGGCTGCCGCAGATCTCACTGCAGTATGATTCCCCCCCCCCCTGGTTTTAGGGTATAAAAGCATGCAAAACATTTGCACCACTTTTGGACCCTAAAATCCAGAAATAATCATACCACCAGGGAGGTTATTGCTGTCTTTATCTATTTTGGTTAGATTCTCTTCACTCCTCTGTTCCAGCCTAGGCTCAGGGATGCTGATCCTGAAATGAGCATGTGAGAAGGATTAGGAGCATTTTCAATGTCTCATTGAATGCTGATTTAGCACAGCGTTCTATGGCTATATATACACTTCCACGTTAAGCTCGACTGAAATAAAACTTTGCAAAAAAATTGTTCAATAACTGGGCCCTATGTTTTGCAGTTGCTGTTGTTGCGTGGATATGCCTTCAATCACTCTGCAGATTTTGAGACTGTCCGTATGATCAAGGAGAAGCTCTGCTATGTTGGGTACAATATAGAGCAGGAGCAAAAGCTGGCATTAGAAACGACGGTGCTTGTAGAATCTTACACAGTGAGTATTGGACAACCAGCATTCAGCACATCATCATTGTGGTCATTCCCAGTATATCTTTTTCAGAATACACACTGAGGTAGATTTATGGAGAGTGCTGTGAGCTACTGGTCCACTCTTGCTCAGATTTCTTTCTGTTCAAAGTATATTCACCCTGTTTGGACGCTTACTGCATGGATTTGGTAAGATTGTACTGTCAACATTGTACTATTAGTGGGTTCCTTAAAGGGATCCTAAACCCTAGGGAAAAAAATGAGTTTCACTTACCTGGAGCTTTTACCAACCCCCTGCAGCCATCCTGTGCCCTCGCTGTCACTCCTGGATCCTCTGGTCCCCTGCTGGCAGATACTTTCATTTTTGCCGACTCTGAGTCGGCAGGCCGCCACGCGTATCATTACACGCGTTACCCCGGTAACAGGACGCTATAGAGGGTGTCAACGCGTACAAAGATGCGTGGTGACACCCTCTATAGCATCCTGTTTCCGGGGTAACGGGTGTAATGATATGCGTGGCAGCCCACCGACTCGGTCGGCAAAGACAAAAGTATCTGCCGGCGAGGGACCAGAGGATCCAGGAGTAATGTTGAGGGCACAGGATAGCTGCAGGGGGCTGGTAACAGCCCCAGGTAAGTGAAACACATTTTTTTTCCCTAGGGTTTAGGTTCCCTTTAAGGCTGGTTTCACACCAGGACGTTACGTTTTAGGGGGCGTTAAGGTCGCATAACGTGCCCCTAACGCAACGCCTGGTGCTTTCTGATGTGGACGTCAGAGTGAGCCGCGTTGTGCAGCTCACTCTGGCGTCCGTGATGCGCACTCTTGGACGCATGCGGCATCACGTGATCCCGCCCGGCCAATCGCCGCACAGAGCGGCCGCTCCAGGAAGTAAACACTGCACGTCACTGAATATTAATTAGCCATGTGCCCGGCCGCTCTCCGCTCCACCCCAACATTACTGAGCATGTGCAAGTAGTCTAACGCTGCTCTGCCGCTTATAAAGTACTGCATGCAGTACGTTGTTTTATGGCGCAGCGTTACTAAGTAACGCAACGTGGGCACTGAACAGCCCATTGATTTTTCATTGCTGTGCGGTGGGGTGCCTGCTCTAACGTGCGCCTGTAACATCCCACTGTGAAACCAGCCTAACAGCTAAAACCTGATTGGTTGTTGTAAATATTCTCTTTCCTTTTGATCTGGTTTATTCCGCTCCTAACCTAAAGTGGTATGAAACTCAAAATAACATTTTTGCTCTAAAACATTAAAGTGGACCTGAACTCTTGCACAGGACTGAAGAAATACAGAGAAATGCACCCTTCATGTATTTAGATAGTTAAGCCTATCTAATCCCCTTAATCTGTGACTAATCACAAATTGTAATCTGATCTCCCCGTGTCACATGACTGCCTATGGCAGAAATGGCAATTTGAAAGTACAAGATGTTACCAATATGTTTGCTTCCATGAATCGAGAAGTAGAAGATTTCAGGATTTGTATCAGGTGTAACAAAAATTGTTTTTTGTTTAAAGGGACTCCGAGCTCAGAAAAAAAAGGAAAGTTGTACTCACCAGGGGCTTTTTCCAGCCCAGTGCTGGTCGGGAGGTCCCACGCCGGCGTCCTGGCTCCTCTCCTTCTCCCCGCTCCGGAATGGCTGGCAGGCCGCAGCCCGGGCGACACTCTCCCGAGTGTCGGGCTGCTTCTTCCCCATATGACGCGGATTACGTCACACGCCGGCCGCCTCGCGTCATCACGGCGGCCGGCGTGAAAGTACTGCGCATGCGCGAACAAAGCGCGCATGCGCAGTACTTTCACGCCGGCCGCCGTGATGACGCGAGGCGGCCGGCGTGTGACGTAATCCGCGTCATATGCGGAAGAAGCAGCCCGACACTCGGGAGAGTGTCGCCCGGGCTGCGGCCTGCCAGCCATTCCGGAGCGGGGAGAAGGAGAGGAGCCAGGACGCCGGCGTGGGACCTCCCGACCAGCACTGGGCTAGAAAAAACCCCTGGTGAGTACAACTTTCCTTTTTTTTCTGAGCTCGGAGTCCCTTTAAAGGTTATTATGCTGTTGTGTATCTTTTAGAGCAGAGAGGATGTTCTGAGTTCAAGTCCACTTTAAACATGGAAAAAATGAAAAAGACTGGTCATAATAAATTAAAAAAAAAAAAAGTAATTCAAGGGCATAGTCACATATCACTAAAGTTAACTGATAAGATTGCCTGCTGCATGAGAAATGATCAGATTGTCTTGTAATTTAATAATTGCTGTGCATACAAAGTAGAGAAAATTCTCTGCTTCCCCCACCTGGATACAGCAGAATATTGTCAGCATTGTTGGTATGGCAATCTTATCAATTCGCTCATGAGTGAAGTGGATATTTTAGTATTAACCCTTCCAGTAGCTTCAAACCCATTTATATATATTTTTTTCTGTTCCAGTAGTTTCATACCGTGTTTACTATAACTGTATAGATCTTCCCATCTCCCTTGCAGCTCTGTATTTGGCGCTACCTGTCTAGGCTTCACTGTCATGTGACTGCAGTGAAGCCTGGACCTCTAGTGGCGAGTACAGAGCTGCAATGGCAGCTGCTTAGGCAATAAGTAACAGTGCATTTTACTATAGGTCAAATGTACATCTTGTGTGTACGTGCATTTTTAAAATGTTATAAACTTGGTTATTGTGCCCTCTGTTCTATTTTTCATTTGAGACTATAGCATAAAATTGCCCTGCTAAGCTTCATAATCATTGTAAATAGGAATAACTTTATTACTACTACAGCAATGCCTTTGTTCACTGCTTATTATGTGTTTCACTAATTGATGTATTTGGTGTATGAAAGTGTTGTCGGTAATAACATTGATGATTGTGACTGAAGCATTGCCAAGCACTTACAGTGAGCTAGTTACTGCGCAGGCAAAGCACAAGGTCCCTCTGACACCAGAGGGCACAATAAAATCTCTCTCCGCTAATAAGGACTGGAGAAGTGCAGCGGTTTCAGGAATAAAAGGGTGGCATTGTAAATGTTCTTTCCTTTTTTTTTTATTGCACAGCTTCCAGATGGCAGGGTTATTAAAGTAGGGGGAGAGCGCTTTGAAGCACCAGAAGCTCTGTTCCAGCCTCATCTTATCAACGTGGAAGGCGTTGGCGTTGCTGAGTTGCTGTTCAACACCATCCAGGCAGCTGACATTGATACTCGGTGAGAGATTGCGTTCTTTTTTTTTTTTCCACTGAAAGGTTAACACTGCCGGCTCTAGAATCACAGATGTGGAACCGCATGTGGCAAAGAGGTCAAAGGCTGCACATTGCCTGCCTTGTGGTATGCAAGCTTCTGAACAAACTGACCCTATTAGCAGAAAAAACTGTGCACCCATTGAACACTTTAGCAGCCAATTTATTTAGAATCTTGCAAGTGCACCAGGCCAATTTATTTTAGCAATTTGTTTTCATTTGTTACATTTCCTGGATGCTAATTAGTATTTCTGTAATGTGTGTTTATGGCCAGGTGTCACTAGGGAGCAGTGTGAGACAATAATAGTGGACACCTGCTTTCTGTTTCTATATCTTCTACTAGCAGAGAGCCATCAAAGCATTCCAAGAATTTACAGCACAACACGTTTGGAATTCTCTTAAACCAGATAATTCCTTTGAAGCTGCTAATGGGTTAAGGGGCAGGAAGTAAAGCAATGTGACTTGTTCTCTTAAAAAATGTGGCAAAGCATCATTACTTATGAGTAAAATAATCCCTGTATTGTCTCATTGTCGGAATGCATAAAGGAAATGTTTATGGGAAATAGAAATCCATTGCTAGTGAGTCAATATGATGTTGGGGAGGGCTGCCCACAGACCCCTGACACAAAACAGTGAGTTTCATGCTGCTCCTGGTTTAAAATAATACCGAATGATTAAAACATGAGGGCGTAGCAGTAATGGATTTTACCAGTAGATGGTGCTGGAGACTCAAACTGTAGATGCTGCTCTAATTCACAAAACAGTCATATTGTAAAGGTAAAAAAAGTAATAGCAAGAAACCTGGTATAAAGGATACCAGAGCATACAGTAAAAACAGGGAAAGCAGACCTGTATATGAAGTAGTCCTCATGACAAACCCCCCCCCCCCCCCTTCTCCTTCAGCCTCCTTTCGCTCGCAAAAGCCCCCTGCAGCCACTTCTTGATCGGGCAGCTCTGGCATTAGTGCCCAGGTCTGGCTGCGCGCGTCCTTGATTGCACGCCGGTGACGTCATAACTACGTCATGCGCAGAGCGCTCCCGACTGCGGGTGCCATTATGAGAACTACTTCATATACATGCCTGCTACCTTTGTTTTTACTGTATGATTCAGCTTTGGTTATCCTTTAAGAGCGCTTTGCAAGAGAACTACATGTTTATATGAAATTTTGACTTGATGTACAAGCAAAGACCGTATATGCGCATCACGTCATCACAGCTGAGTCAACGGTTCTTCTACCTTTGACACTGCAGGACTGTACTTAATGGACTACTGAAGGGAGAGGAATATGGAGGCTGCCATATAATAATGTGAATAGTGTAAAAATGTTGCCCATGGTAACCACTCAGTTTCCATCTTTAACTTTTTCCAGTTTGCAAATGTTTTAAAAAAAAAATCTGACTGGTTAAAGAGACACTGAAGCGAAAAAAAAATGATATTATGATTTGTATGTGTAGTACAGCTAAGAAAAAAAACATTAAGATCAGATACATCAGTCTAATTGTTTCCAGTGCAGGAAGAGTTGAGAAACTCCAGTTGTTATCTCTATGCAAAAAAGCTATTAAGCTCTCCGACCAACTTGGTCATGGAGCGGGCTGTTATCTGACTTTTATTATCTGAACTGTAATTGAACTGTTTACTTTTCCTCTAGCAGAGAAGAGTTTATTACTTCACAGACTGCTCTGAAAGACTCATTTTGAATGCTGAGTGTTGTGTAATCTGGACATATTATAGAGTGATGCAATGTTAGAAAAAACACTATATACCTGAAAATAAAAATATGAGAATATTTTCTTTGCTGCTAATCTTCTAGTAATTATTCATAGTACACAACCAATTCATTATATCATATATTTTTTTTCGCTTCAGTGTCTCTTTAAGGCAATACATTTCTGATTTGTCAGATATTTGCATATGTTGTACTCCTAATCATAGGTAAAAGTTCTGCCTCTACTTTAAAGTGGAACCGAGATGAACTTTTACACATTGCATAATTGTTTTCCTTTCCTATTGTTTATAGGGCATTCCTCAAGCCAAATACTTTTTTTTGTTTTTGTTTTAATACTCAAATTCCGTATAAACTAAACAAGCCACACCCACAGGTTTTCAGAGAGCCAAGGCACTTTCAGACAGTAGCAAGGGCTCATGGGAGCTCAGTCTGGGCAGGAGGAGGGGGAGGTATTACTAGCCAG
Organism: Hyperolius riggenbachi; assembly: GCF_040937935.1. Lineage (NCBI taxonomy): Eukaryota > Metazoa > Chordata > Amphibia > Anura > Hyperoliidae > Hyperolius > Hyperolius riggenbachi. Next base: position 409,182,341 of record NC_090649.1, on the reverse strand, counting down.
AGATTTCAGAGGCAGAGGGGAGGATTAGGTGTTTTTTGCTCAAGATGCAGATAAGCCTGCCTCTGTGTAATGTTTACAAACAACATGGCTGCTGTCGTATCACAGGAAGAAATAATCATATTCTATTAAAGCTGTTTGCAGCTAGATTTGCTGTGTAAACTATCTAAACTTTAGATAAATATAGATAAGTTGCTTGTTATAGTTAGTTTTTCATCTCTGATCCGCTTCAAGTGTCACAATATTGGAAACACATGGCTTGGCTTCCTGTTTTAACCGTTAACTCACTTAAAGGCAGAAAGCAAACATCCATTACTACAGGAGTCCTGATACAGGTGAAACCTCTTCTGAGGTAGTCCGTGATCAGAAGAAGAATTGCACATCACTGTGGAGGTGCAGGACCAAAAGGACAGTCAATAGTAAATCCAGAAGGTCTGCACACTCCATAATGGAATGGAATTGTGTCACGTCTATTGAATAAAAGCAGACTTAGTCTACAAGCGAGTGTGTGGACCTTCTGGATTTACTCTTCTGAGGTAGTGGTCACGCTTGCTCTCACACTTCTCTGTGCAATATCAGGCTTCCTGGTGGGCTGCGATTGTGTTTTATTGTCCATGATTTACCACATTTGTTCATGTTTTTCTGTATTGCAGCGAAATGCATTGTTATTGGGGATATACCCATCATGCATAATAAAAAAGCAGAGAGCAAGCGGGACATTCTCTTTGTTGGCTATTGCGGTGCTGCACATTTTGCTGTATGCAGTATAGTGCGTGTAAATCTAGCAAGTGTGACCCCGGCCTGAGGGTTTTTTAGTCATCCTGTGGTGTGGTGTGGCGTGACAATGACTGCTGGTGTCTTTCTTTTAAATTTAAAAAAAACAAAAAAAAAACCTCAGCATACCATTTAGTTAACATGAAGTGCATCTTCCAGCAGGATGGACTGGTCTCTAGTATCTGTTTGTCTGACATCTTGTTTCTCTTTGCAGGCCAGAGTTCTATAAGCACATTGTGCTGTCTGGAGGCTCCACAATGTATCCCGGTCTTCCATCTCGCCTGGAGAGAGAACTTAAACAACTCTATCTAGAACGAGTTCTAAAAGGAGATGTTGACAAGCTGTCGGTAAGATTTCACAATACCATGAACAGCTGGCATTTTTATTTACCTTCTAAAGATGGTAAATAATAGATTCATGGCCCAATAGGATGCACATTGTGGCCAGCATTCTTGCCTCATAGTAAAGGCACCCCAGGGGTATAAGGAAGCATGAGGTGGGGGGATGTAAGGGGGAGGTGCAAAGAAGCACCGTGGTATAGTGATTTCATGGGGGAACAGCACCATATTGGGGGGGAGCTATTGATGCACTGGGCCAGTGAAGGCAGAGCCGGATCTTCCACAAGGCATTTGCCTAGGGCCTGGAGAAAGACTAGGGGCCTAGTTGATTCTAGTTCCCACCACATCTTACCCCTCAATACATAGGTGGCCATCAAAGGTGCACCCACAGATCTAACTTTTCCTAGGGTCCCATTTAACCTTAAAGTGGATCTGAACTCTGCTACACAACAGCATAATAACCTTTAAAGGAAAAACATGTCATTGTTACAGCTGATACAAATCCTAAAATCAACACTGTTTCTACTTCCTTATTCATGGTAGCAGACCTATTGTTAACATCCTGTGCTTTTAAATGAGTTTAACTGCTATCTCTGCCATGGCAGTCATGTGACAAAGGGGAGAGATCAAATTACAACTTGTCATTAGACAAAGAGGAGGGGGAATTAAACAGGCTAAACTCTCTAAATACAAACATGGTGCATGTCTCTGTTTTCCTTCTGTCCTGTGCTAGAGTTCAGGTCCATTTCAATCTGATTCTGAATGATGGTTATACGGTCATTGGTAATCTCTCCCTGTTGCTGGTATTTGTATGTCATTGGTAGGTGTCTGGTATTGTTAATACTGTTACAATATCGTTATTGCCATACCTCTGTATTACTGTATACAACTATGGCAGCTTGACTATCACCCGAATTTTGCCTTGTTGCTGCTGCCATCCTTTGGTGTTGCCCACTTTTGGACTGTAGATCTCCACCTCTTCATGGCTGCCTACCCCTGATCTAGTTAGTTATCACGCTGTAAGCGCTTTTCAGGCATTTTAAAACGCACTCTTCAAGGTACCAGAGCATAAGCAGCACTCCAAGTGACACCCTGCTAGTTTGAAGGGTCTATAATGCCACCCAGCCAATTAAAATTGGCTTAATTTCTCATGGTTTAAAGAGAGCCTGAAGACCATTTAAATACTTGTTTTTACCTGTTATTTATGTTAAGGAATATGAGCAGTGCCAAAATGCCGCATTCCTACGGCAGAACGAGGGCTTTATACCCCCCAAATCCCAGGGCAAAATTCCACAACTTTTGAGGTCGTGGATTTTGCTGCCTAGGGAAGCGGAGCTTTGCACTGTAGCTTTGTCTCTAACCTCAATCTCCGTCATCAATCTCCGTGTGGATCTCCTCCTCTCCCCGCTTCTCTCAGTGAAAGAAGATTGAGAGGGGCGGGGTGAGTCGGGGATTGACTCCAGTAGAGGCAGAGCTACAGAGCAAAGCTCTGCCTCTACCAGGAAGCGCTCCCTGATTTTTTTTTTTTTCCCCCAGGGATTTGGGGGGTAGCCCTCGTTCTGCCACGGCAATGCATCGTTTTCGGACTGCTCATATTCATGAACGTAAATAAAAGGTAAAAACAAGTATTTGAATTGGCTTCAGACTCTAATATTTTTAAGCAATTACAGATTTATTCAAATTCACCATCATATGCATTAAAGAAAGTACTTATCTGGCTCAGTCATGTAGTGGTACTTTCTGTACAAACAGTGCAATTTTACACCAGTTTTTTTTCTGCATAAGGTAGTTTGGGAGGAGCTTAGAGGGGGGAGCCAACACGTCCTTCCCTAAAAGAGAAAACTACCTGACCCAGCCCACAAGTTTCGCAGTTTCCGACCTCAATTTACAGGGAGCTGGTTGAGTTACTGACGCTGACACCTGCTGATCCTTGCAGCTCTGAGATAGAGCTTTTACTGTAAAAGTTTTTTAAATGATAAAATACTAATTTGTGAGTAGAACAAGATGCTTTCCTTGTTTTTACTACAGTTACTGTATATTGATGATGTTTCCTCTCATTGCAGAAATTCAAGATTCGTATTGAGGATCCTCCTCGCCGTAAGCACATGGTATTCTTAGGGGGCGCTGTTTTAGCAGACATCATGAAAGATAAAGACAACTTCTGGATGACCCGGCAGGAGTACCAGGAGAAGGGAGTTCGGGTTCTGGAGAAGCTTGGTGTGACTGTCCGATAAACTCCACTGCCAGTTTTCCATTGCTTATCTAAAGCTTTCCTTATTTCCTCTATTGCCAATCTCTGAACTCATTCAGCTATATGACTTGGAAAGGCCTGTCTGTGCCCTTCTGGCCTCATCGGTCATATATATATATTTTTTTCTGTTATGTCCTCGGCCAGGGATGGGGAGGAGGGGGGGGGGGTGCTTTGTTCTTTGTTGTTATGATGGCTATACTGATTCATTTGCCAATTTTCTTTACAAATGCAAGGCTTCAGCAACAGAGCCTATTCGCTACATCTTCTGTTTGCAGTCAGCAACTGACTAAACACAGGCTATTTTTTTATTTTTCTCCTAGTACGCTGCTTTACGGCCGCCGGCTTTATCTTCTACTCTCTGGGTGGTTTGGCTTCCTTTCCGTAAAAAAAGATATCAAAACCGTAGCTTATAGCAGTCCTGGGGAAGGTTAGTTTTTGTATTCCTCACTGCCCCCCCCATCTCTGCAGTATGATTTAAAAAAAAGTATTTTTTACTATTACTCCATTGGGAATCCTCTTGGCCAATCTGCTTGCATCACTTGGTTTTGTTTTTATCTCTTGAGTTTTTTAAAGTATGTGTTTATGGTACAATTCCATGCGCTGTACCATACATTGGATAGAGGTGTTCCCCTCCCTTTCCTCTTTACACTGTGGCCTACCAAAAGCACTTGTCCAGGCGATAAGGTCAGCTGATGGTTCATTCCCAGAAACAAACGAAAAGTTTAAAAGTTAAAAACATGTATGTGATAATTTGATAATTTCTAAATATAGAGAATTGTATCTGTAAAGATAAAAAAAAATGTTTGCTTGTCTTTATTTTACCCTAAAATCTTTTCTTTAGGGAGCTCATAGATTATATAAAAAGTGCATATATATCGACATAAATATGGGTGCCAATCAACTTTCCCTTGTTCTGGGGAAGGCGTTTCCATTGAAGATGAGTTTTGGTTGCGAGCAATACACAGTGTTGATGCATATTTGCAGAAGGACGTACGGCATTCCTTCCGTTTTTATTCCATGTGGGTCTTCTTTGGAGGAAGATGGGAATTTACAGAAAGTGTTTCTGCGTTGTGACACTTTGAGCTAGTAATGCAATAGGTATTTTGATGGTGGTCTGTACTTGGTGTAATGTGTAATCTCATTTATTCAGCTAGGTTTTTTTTTTTGTTTGTTTGTTTTTTAGGTTAAACTGGAGCACATTTAAAGCCAAGCAATAAATTTGAAGGTTTTTTTGTTTCTTTATTCCTGATGCGTTCTCTGGAAGTGGACACAAGTTGACCCTTGAATTATTTCCATGATTCATAAGACACATGACTGCTTGACTAGGGTTCTCTAGGGCTAGAGATTGTAGGAGAGCATGTGGGATCCTGTAATCCAGGTCTGGATTCAGTGAAAATTGGTGTCAAAAGTTGGTTGTATAACAATGGTTGTTGAATGGTTGCTCAATCAGCAGTTGTGCAGCAGATGTCATATGAACTTTAATAAAGGGCCACTGTCACAAAAAAGTAGGCAGTTATGGGCCAGTCCATCTCGTCATGGGGGATTCTCTGAGTTTTCTTTATTTTCAACAGCATTTCCTGAACAGCAGTTTAACTGCCAAAATAGTAAAGGTCCGTACACACGCCTGATCAAAGGCAGCAACTGGTCCGTCGTCACCTCCTGCTGGGCGTGTTTTCAGCAGACAGTACAGCGTGTGTACAGTCTGTCGGTGGACTGATAGGCTGTTTCTGAGCGATCCGCCGGGCCACTTGCACACCATTTTGTCAGTTAGACTTTGCAACCTCTGTTCAGGAAATGCTGTTGAAAACAAAGAAAACCCTGAGAATACCCCATGGGGAGATGGACTGGCCCAACACCTGTTGGTTCTGGCAGATTTTAACTGCCTACTGTTTTTGCGATAGTTGTCCTTTAAGTAAAGGCTGTCCTAAATTCAAGAACAATGACTGCAGTCCTTCTACTGCCAATTATTTAACCCTTCAGCTACCTTAAGCTGTAGTGCAACAGGATCCCATAGAAGGTTGCAGTATCTCTTCTTTGCTATAGCAGATGTTTTAATAAATGGCTTGACCTCCACCTGGACATTCTTGGTTAATAAAGCCAACTGACTTAGAGTATGTTAAGTGAGAACCTTTTTTCCCACTTTAACTTATCTAGGGCTTCTGTTAGCCCCCAGTAGTCCTCCTGGTTCCTCGCCATCATCCCACACTGCTCCCTTCAGCTGCTGTGCCACCTTAGAAAGCTAGCCGATTTCGCCAGTTGCTAGCCACTGCGCATGCACGGCCATGGCTGTGCACCTCAGTCGAGAGTTTGGCGCAAGTGCTGGTTCAAGTTCTTCAAGTGCAAACACAGAGCGCTCCCAGTAACAGGAACACTATCAAGAAGGCACACGTCTTGGGGCTGTGCATGCAGCTTTTGATGGAGCACAACTGATGCAGGGATCAGAGCGGAAGAGAAGCATGTGACCAACTTGATCAGGTGACTGATTTTTGTAAAGCTCTGATTTTCTGTGATTACTTCCTGCTTTAAAGCAGAAGTGACACATAATCATGACCAGCAAATCAGAGCCTTATGTGTTCATTACCTAATTAAATGGAGCACATCCTTCTCCACATGAGTAACTATAACAATGTATTGGAGAACAGACGAGATAAAATAGTTCTAAATCTGTTATAGCACATACTGCTTTCAATGGAAGAGCTGCTCCAAGTGCAATGTAGCTTGCAGGAAATGAAATATGCCACCTAGTGGTGGTTCTTGTCCTTCCTGCAAGGCTTCATCCATTTTCCTTAGGGAAGAGTGCCACAGGGAGCACAGAGGCTTTAAAGTGAACCAGAGATGAGGCACCCTCATGTATTTCACCATATATATCAGTGGGGACATTAGAGAAAATGCCTACCCTGCTCTCTGTTTCCTTCTTCACTGCCCAGCCTGCTTCTAATCAGCCCTGATAAAATCCCCACCTGAACATTCAGCCTGGCTTTGATCAGGGATCATTATAGCGGAGTTTGTCTTCTCTGATGTCTTTTCAAACCCAAGCCTGCCCTTTTGTGGCTCTGCTATAATGATTCCTGAGCAAAGCCAGACTGAATGCTCAGTCAGGGATTTTATCAGGGCTGATTAGAAGCGGGCTGAGCAGTGAAGAATGAAATGGAGAGCAGGGTAGGTGTAGCAGGGTAGGGGTTTTCTCTTATGTTCCCACTGATATATATGGTGAAATACATGAGGGTGCTTCGTCTCTGGTTCACTTTAAAGTGGACCCAAACTAAAAATACAAGATTTCAGAAGTAAAATCTAGTTTCTAAATTCTAATAATAAATGGCAGCCTTTTTTCAGCTGCATGATGACAAATATGAAATATTTTACATTTATTCGAAAAACCCTTCCCTTCCTTTCATATAGCCGGCAAAAAATCCGGCAAACTGGTGGAGTATAAGGTGTCTGGCAATGGAGGAATTGCTAATGGCTGCCCCCAGTATAACCCTAGTTATGCAAAGAGAAGGGTAAAAAGCATGCACTGAAATACTCATAGGTTTGAAGGAGTGTTTATTTATCTTTGTATGTGTCAGAGTGCTGCAACTAAATATTTTGAATTAAAAAAAATGTTTGGTTTGGGTCCGCTTTAAGGCAGTACGAGGCTAAGCTGGGAATTCTAGTAGGTACATAATACTCGGACCAATTTTCTCCACCTGTTAAGTGAGAGTTTAGTTTAGGTGAAGCCTTTAGCCTTCAAAATTGCACAGAATTCTAGCAGGGTGTTTGAAGGCTATTGCTATATTTATAACATTTGACTTCTTCCTACTCATATGGAGCTGCTAGGCTTAACTGCCCTTTGTCTGGGCAGCTACATATCTGCGCTCTGACCTATCCAGTATATGGAGACTCTTCCCAGCCTCGTTGTTTGGACCACAACGTCAGGAATGTGTTATCTACTCAACATGTGCATGGAACGCGCGGCTGGTATAAATATTTCTGGCGTTCTCATGTGTTTAAACATTTAAAAACTTTCAGAAAACAGGGTCAACAATTTGTATTTTAGGTTGTTTTCCTTTTTTTTTGTTTTTTTTTATTTCATAATTTCTGTATCATGACATTTTAAGGTCATTTTTAAACTAATTTGGAATAAATTGGTCATTCTATTTAAGCGCTTTGTCATCTTTCTGCAAACCAATGCCATTACACACTTTTCCCCGGAAGGTTGTTTGATGGGAAAAACCAGGTTGCTCTTTTTGCAGTTTACTGGTAGCTAAAGGACGTCTGTAACAAGGAGTATGGAGGCTGCCTTATTTATTTCCTTTTAAGCAATACCAGTTGCTTGGCTGTCCTGCTGATCCTCTGCCTCTAATGCATTTAGCCATAGAACTTTGAACAAACATGCCGATCAGCTATTTCTGATGATATTGTCCGTTCCGATAACATTAGCTTCATGCTTGTTTCTGGTGTGATTCAGACACTTCTGCAGCCAAATAGATCCACAGGGCTGGCCGGCAACTGTCATTGTTTAAAAGGAAATAAATATGCAGCTTCCATATTACTAACTTCAGGTGTTCTTTAAGGATGGTTTCTTACAGGTGAATATAAATATTGGAAAGAAATGTCTGCTTTTGGATTCTGCGAGAGCCCTAGCCTGCCTAACAGGAGTCCTTGCCATTTTCTTAATACCCCTTCCCTCCTCCTTATAGCTTTAACCATAACCTACAGCCAAGCAAAACCTTAATGTTTTTTTTCCCCAACCTATGCATTACCAGCTTTTAGATTAACCTCCCAAGGACCACCTAACTCCAATTGGCGTCAAGTCCTGGGCCTGCAGTTTGCAGGAGATCGCACGCAGGCTACGCGTGCATCTCCTGCTCGGGGGTGGTCGGGAGACTGTTAGACTGCGAAACCACCGTCTAATTAACATGTACAGCGCTGTGATCCGCAGCAGCAGCGCTGTACTGGGGACAGCCGTGTGACACGGCTGTCCACTCCTGACGCTGGGGAGTGATCGGTTGTCATAGGCTGAAGCCTACGACAGCTGATCATGCTGATTGGCCTACGGGGGAAGGGAAGGAGCAGGGAAGACCAGATAAAAAAACTAGGGCCCGTTTCCACTAGTAAGTGATGCGAATGCCGCTACCTACCCCCGCCGGCCGCATCACTTCCGCATCTCCCGATGCGGAAGTCCATGGAGGAGTTGGGACGTGGCTGTGGGCCGATGCGGCCGTGCGAAAATCTGCAGCATGCTGCAGATTTTCGGATCGCTCTGCACTGCACCACACAACATGCACGCAGTGGAAACTCTTCCATTGCCGTGCATGTGTTTCAGCACACCCTCGGTGTGATGCGGCTACGTAGCCGCATCGCACCGCTCCTAGTGGAAACGGGCCCTATAGGCATTTTTCTTAAAAAGCAAGTACTATAAATATTGATTAAAAAAAAAAAAACCACGGGGGGCGATCAGACCCCAACAGACAGCTCTGTTGGTGGGGAAAAGGGGGGGGGGGGGGAAATCGCTAGTGTGCTAAGTTGTGCGGCTCTGCAGCTTGGCCTTAAAGAGACCCTTAACCTCCCTGGCGGTAAGCCCGTGCTGAGCACGGGCTATGCCGCCGGGAGGCACCGCTCTGGCCCCGCTGGGCCGATTTGCATAAATTTTTTTTTTGCTGCATGCAGCTAGCACTTTGCTAGCTGCGTGCAGTGCCCGAACGCCGCCGATGATCCGCCGCTATACGCGTCGCCGCAACCGCCCCCCCCCCCACCCCCAGACCCCGTGCGCTGCCTGGCCAATCAGTGCCAGGCAGCGCCGTGGGGTGGATCGGAGTCCCCTTTGACGTCACATCGATGACGTCATCCCGCCCCGTCGCCATGGCGACGGGGGAAGCCCTCCAGGAGATCCCGTTCTTTGAACGGGATCTCCTGATCTCCGATCGCCGGCGGCAATCGGAGGGGCTGGGGGGATGCCGCTGAGCAGCGGCTATCATGTAGCGAGACCTCGTCTCGCTACATGAAATTTTTTTTTTTTAAACGTATTTGCGGCCCCCTGGCGGATTATGACAAACCGCCAGGGGGGGGGGGGGGGGGTTAAGCCAGGAATAAAAAAATCAGTTGTACTTTCCTGAGGCTTCTACCAGCCCTCTCCAGCCATCCCGTGGCCTCGCAGTCACTTACGGAGCCTCCGGTCCCCCGCCGGCAGCTAGTTTCGTTTTCACTGACAGGCCTGGCCACACGTATCTTTCACGCCTTCCCGTCCGCAATAGTGTTCTGCGCCTGTGCAGGATGCTATTGAGGACAGGAACATGAAGAAGGAAACACGTGGCCAGGCCTGCGCAGGTGCAGATAGCACGCCGACTCCCTGTCTGGGCCTGTCAGCGAAAACAAAACTAGCTGTCGGCGGGGTCCGGAGGCTCTGTGAGTGACTGTGAGGCCACGGGATGGCTGGAGAGGGCTGGTAGAATCCCCAGGCAAGTAAAACTCATTTTTATATTCCTGACTTAAATGCCCCTCCAAGCTGCAGTGGCCAATTTAACTAAAAATAGCCTGGTCTTTAGGGGGGTTTAGCACTGTGGTCCTGAAGTGGTTACAGTGTTAGAAATGTTATGGGTTTTTTTTAAATTGTGGTCTTTGTAATTCCCAGTGATCAGGCAGCTCTTTGCAGCCATTGTGAGTTGGGCCATCCAAACGCCCACCTACCACTGACCCCTATAAGAGAGGGGTTGAGTGGCAACTCAGTCACACTCCTTGTGCCTGATTGGCAGGAGTGGTAAGCAGTAGCTCAGCTACACCTCCCATGTCAACAGGCATCCACACTTTGGTAAAAAACAAATCTTCATGGAGGTCATAAGACTGCTGCTGCTTTTCGAACAATAAAAGGTATTTCGAAGCACCATAGCCTAAAATGCAATGCATAGTGATAAGGAAGAACACCACACTATTAACAGTTGCCTGGGAAGGGTCTTTAACCTCTTCCCTGTCATGATAGTTAATGGTGATCCTGTACTTTAGTGCCCTTTAGATCAGGGGTGTTGAACTCCAGTCCTCAAGGGCTGAGGTTCTCACACATTTGTGGCACAACTCAAATTAATTGAGTGAGCTGAATGATGAAAGGTGTGATTCATCAAGTAGAACACTGAATTTCTCAAGTCACCCTAAATACTGGCATGGATATGGCCCTCATGGACTGGAGTTGAACATCTGTACTTTTAGCTATTTGTGCAAAACTTGTTAAAATGTAATGTCGGCAGCGAGCGAGGACGCTTATCTTCTCTCCTTGCGTTCCGCCGCTTGACTTCCTGCAATGCTGCCCTCCATACTTCGTAGGGTGGCATTGCAGAAAGTGACACGGCGAGCGGAGGAAGTAAGGAGAGAAGGTAAGCTTCCTCGCTCGCTGCCTACATTACATTTTAACATCTTTTGCACAAATAGCTGGAGGTGGAGTGGGGACGGGGGACCCAGGTGAGAAGAGGAGGGGGGGAGAGAACCCCCTCCCCGCCGACCACTGTCACCCCTGTCGTAGCTGCTACCCCCTCCAGCAGGGCAGCCCGGTTCCCACCCACAGGCTGGGATACAGAAAATGGATCCCTTTCTGTGTCCAAAGCTGCCTGTGTAGAGGGGGATCTGGTTTACTATTGATTTTCACTACCCATCCGTGGTCCGTGAAAATCGTGCAAATCCAGACAGTCCGTTCAGTTTTTCAAAACGGATCCCCCTGAGCACAGACTGATCCGTTTTGAAACTGAGTAAAGAAGGCTGCTATTTTTAAGGTTTGTAACCGTGGCTCTGTTTTTGATCTGGGCCCAAAAATGGAGCCACGGATATATTTTTAAAACAAGTGTGAACCTACTTGCCTACTTTAAAGTAGCTTTAGTCTAATGAACAATTTATATAATCCAAGGTTACCTTCAGTGAAGACCTGACAAAAGCAGTGTTCACTTGCATTTTTTAATTTGCACCATGGCAATCCCTATAAGTACAGTACAAGCTGTTACACTATGTTTTAACTTTTATAGTAAACCAGCTGCAGTGTGTGCTGATTTCGACTTCAATAAAGCTTGCCATTTGCATACAGTATAGATTTTAAGCCAATGTTCCAAAATGATTGCTTCCCCTCTGAAAGGAATTTACTCCTACCACACACAGCACATCATTTTTCAATAGATTATAGCAGGGAGCCTATTGAAAATCGATCTAATGACCGCATTGCACTGTTCGATACAGTGCGACACTGGATCTACTGCTGCTCCTGCCTGGCCCAATTGAGCTAAATCTTTCAATTGATTTTTGGCTAAAATTGTTAAAAATTTGATCGATCGGACATTTTAAGGGTATTCAGTCCGATTCAATCAGCGATTGAATCTGCAGGCAATAAAATGGTGAAATTGATGTATATAGACACCTTAAAGCGATCCCGAGCGGGAAGCCTCGGGATCCTATTGAGGCTTCCCTCAGTGGTCTGATGTCCCCCGTCGTTGACGGTAACCACGCTCCGCAGCGTGACAATGCCTTGTTGCTAATCTTCTGGGGGGCCACGCTCAGCGATGGGGACATCAAAGCAGGAAGGGAAGCCGCAATAGGATACAGAGGCTTCCCTCTCTTTAGGTAAGCATCTCATTTTACCCAGCCAAAGCTCAGGTACACTTTAAAGTGCGTACAAGATGAATCGGCGCAGGATACTGCCGGTATATGGCTTATCCTGGTGCCGCACAAGTCCCGGCCATGTCAAATACTATTCCCCCTCCAGGCCGGCATGGATAGTGGGGAATTATGTCATTCGACTTCCAGCTATTGCTGGAGGCCAAATTACAGTGTTTTAAATGTAACCTCAGCTCCGTTTTCTGACGGCGCAGAAGTAACACTCTGCTCGCTGCTATAGCCGTAGTTCCTATTACGGCCTATGGTAGTGCCGGCTGCGCCCAAATCTCCTGTGCTGGATGCTTAGTGTTTGCTTTAGAGCAGAGTTCCCCAACCCTGTTCTCAAGGCCCACCAACAGTACATGTTTTGCAGGAAACCACCAACATGCACAGGTGGGGTAATTAGTGTCTCAGCAGAGCTGATTAAAGAGAACCCGAGGTGGGAATTTATTATACTAGTGGGGCACAGAGGCTGGTTGTGCACACTATCACCAGCCTCTGTTGCCCCATGGTGTGCCTCAAAGAGCCCCCTCCCCCCTGCGTGCCGCTATACCCCCGCAGTGCTGGCGACAATGTTTATCTAAGTGCTGTCTGTCAGCGCCGCTCCCCCGCCTCCTTATCCGCGCTACCCGCCTGTGTCCCTTTCCTCCCGCTGATTGGAGGGAAGTGACGCAGGCGGGTAGCGCCGATACGGAGGAGGTGGGGGAGTGGCGCTGACAGACAAATACAGCACTGCGGGGGTATAGCGGCGCGCAGGGCGGGGTCTTTGAGGCACACCATGGGGCAATAGAGGCTGGTCTTAGTGTGCACAACCAGCCTCTGTGCCCCTCTAGCATAATAAATTCCCACCTCGGGTTCTCTTTAAATACCTCTGTGGATTTCCACAAAACATGCACTGTTGGTAGGCCTTGAGGACAGGGTTGGGGAACACTAGAGCATACCTGAACCGAATGGGATATTTTGAGGCTGACACTTATTTTCTTTTTAAACAATACCTGGTTGTCATGCAGAGCCTCTGTCTCTAAAACTGTTAGGCCATGTTCAGTCAAGGTGTAAAGGCCGCTTTGCAATGCAGCTTAGTGCAGTGCACTGCAATGCACCACACGTTTACAGTGTGGCGGGGGTGTGGCACTCAGTGATTTAGCAAACCTGTATTTTTCCACTTGACTGAATAATTTGAAAAATCAAACTAATATACCATATACTTTACATGCTTTTTAGACTGTACATTAAAACAATGTAATAAAACATTAAAGGACATCAGAGGTGAAATACACCGATGAAAAAAACAATTGTATCTATCTTCCCTGTCCAAAAAAAAAATCACTTTTTTTTTTTTTATATCCCAGTTTTATTTTATATTTAAATCTAGTTTTTAAGTTTTTACGGTTTCATTGTCTCTGCTCAATGCCACCATCGCTGAAGTATGCTAGAGCTCAAATCTATGAATTTTTGAACCTTTTTATCTCTTGCCTGCTCTCAGAAACCATTTACTGACAGGAAAGTATTTTATTGCTGTAATTACTTATCAGTGAGGGTTATGCTATAGTCTGACCTGGTCATGACCCAGACAGAAATTGTCACATGCATACCTGATGTTTAACTCTTTCAGGCAGGGCCGGGCCGAGGCAGAGGCTGGAGAGGCTCCAGCCTCAGGGCACAGTGTAGGAGGGGGCGCACAATTCATTCAGCTGTCATTCCTAATTGCGTTTGAAGCAGAAAGAAATAAGAAAAAGGGATACATGGCAGTGACTGTAAGCCAGATAACTAGATATTAAGGTGTTGGGGAGATTGTGGGCCCTGTGGCGCTTCTTAGTCTAATAGCAATCAGTGTGTGACGGCTGGGGTGGGAGGGATGGAGGGGCGCACTTTGCAGTCTCAGCCTTGGGTGCTGAAGGACCTTGTCCCAGCTCTGCTTTCAGGCAGAAAAAGAAAATAAGGAACACAGCCTAGTTATTTGTGTGCTTGGCACCACACATACACATGTCTATCTCATCATGTTAGATGTTACCTTGGTTGTCCTTTAGGGCTGGTGGCACACTTGGCAGAATCGCTAGTGTTGCAGAAAACCAGTGTTTTTGCTGATAAGGAAAGTTTGAGCTACATTGAAAACTGCACATACATATACTGTATAAGCATTTTTACAAGTGCACAACTTGCTGCATAGTTTTCAAAAACGCATGTAAAATGTGCATAATGTATCTAAATGAAGATGCAGAGAGCTGTGTTTTACATACATTTTTATTTTAAAAATATACTGGATTTTATTCCTTTCAAAAGGGAAAATTTTGAAAAAAATAAAACGCAAAAGCATACGAAAAATTAAGGGCCTGTTTCCACTATTGCGGTGCGGAATCGCCCCATATCACCGCTGATGAAATCGCATGCGGATGCGATTCTGCATACGTTTTTGCCGCGATTTTGCATAGGCAGGGTATATGCGATTTTTAACCATGTCACTGCCTGTGTCAATTTACATTACTTTCAATGCGAAATCGCGGGGAAAAACGCATGCAAAAAACACATGCAATTTCCCTATTAAATACATTGCCTGCGATTTGCCTGCATTCCACACGCAGGCGAATTCTGCAGGGTCTACCGTGCAGAAAAATCCTGCACAGAAAAACGCAAATGAAAACTGACAAGTGGAAACAGTCCCATCCACTTGTATTGCTTATGCGAATCCGCATGCGTTGTCTGCATGCGGATTCGCGCTAGTGGAAACTGGCCTTAAGAATAAACGCACAATGCAGAAAACGCATGATTTCTGCACTGTCTAGTGTGCTCCCAGCCTGAGTTTTTATCAGATTTTTCCATCACAAAAAAAAAAACCTGAAAAAAAGATCATGGTTTTTTCAATTGAAAATATAAATACAAGGAGCATAGTTGCCCCAATTGCATGTAGTTTCCCATATTGAGGCCTGCCCTACACAGAATGCACACTGTACCTATAACAACTGGATCCAGGAAAGTGGGATGTTAAAATGAATATGATAGAGGTGAAAGCTTAGTTTTTAATAAAAACAAGAAACACAGAGAGCCCAATATAATGTAGTATGTATTAGAACACGTAATAAAGCGTGAGATAGAAATACTCACAAACATGGGTTGCCTCTCAGGCAACCACTGTATATGCAGGTGAGGAGATTAGACCTGTCCTCACTCAGGATTAAGATGTTGCTCTCTGTAGATTGGAAAAAAAGGGGGTTGGCCCTGCCTCTATGCGGAAGAGGTGATGCGCTGCTCGGAGGGGGATTTGGGGGTGAAGGGACCCCCGTTTAGCGGCGGTTTAGCAGGGGCACACATGCCCCTGCTATCTATGAGGTCTGAAGCGAGATTTATTCTCGCTTCAGACTCTCTTTAATTGCTAGGCAGATAGATGGTTAGATAATTTCCAACATGTTGGAAAGTATCTGGCAGGTAAATCTAACAGAATATCTTACAGAAAATTGTATGGTGTGTACTAAGCTGGTGCACACTACAAGAGCTTTTTAAAGGGAACTAAGCACCCTTTCTTTCACTGGAATTTATCCTGGCTATAGGAGCCACCATGTCCCCCCCCCCCCTCATCCTTATCTATATTATGTACAGTAGTCATAGATGCTATCTTAACACATTCCCTCTAGATGAGGTCTTTGAAGAGAGGTTGGCCTAATTACCTACCCCCTCTGTTGGTCAAAAGGTATTGTTTACTCCTTGTAATGAATGCAATAAAACCCTTACCTGAAATCCTTGGCAGCCTGAAATCTCTGGGGATGTACAGGCAGGCCTGCTGAAGTAGGAAGATAACATTGAAGTGCTAAACTTTATTTGTAAAATGGAAGTTTATTTTAATGAGACATATTTTTAACATGCGTTTTTCAAGTGCTATTGAGATTCCCTATGTGCTTAAAAAGGTGTTTGGTTCACTTTAAATGCTAGAGATTTAAAAAGTTCTTGCTAATGCAATGCTATGGGTGATTTTTACAAAATCACATCGCTCCAGTGAGAATACACACATAGGATAACATTTAGCAAGAGCTTTTAAAATCACAATGCGCTTAGAAAAGCTCTTGTAGTGTGCAGCACCCCTTACAGTTGAATTGCCGCTTTTTGGTCTCTTTAAGCCCGTTATACCTTCCAGGCAGTTCCGGGTCACCATGAGCTGTCTGAGTATTCCTTAGTACTGGTCCAAGCCCTATGCCATAAAGGGGTACATTCCTTATTGCTGAAGCTGAAAGACTGCTCACCCTGTGCCGGCACAAACTCCTGCCTGATGGTAATTACTATTCCCCCTCCGAGTTGTAGCAACTCGGGGAAAACACGTGATTCTGGCGCCAGCTATTGCCATCGACCAAATTACCTTTGTTCGCTAATTTGTGCAGCACCCAAAGTAGCCACACAATGCTGGCGCTGAAATCGCCTATCTTGCCCGAGAGCCATGTAAATCCATACCATAAACTGATGAGGACCAATACATCCGATGGGTATGGCTATGTAATATTTATTAGCTACAGGCTCACTATACACCAGCGGAAGCACTGTACAAATAGCGCAGGAGATTTAAGTGCAGCCGGTGCCACCATAGGCTGTAATAGGAATTATAGCTATAGTGGCACTCGGTGAGTAATTTGGGAAATGTCAAAAGACAGACCCCAAATTACTGTAAAAACACTGTAATTCGCCCACCAGCAATAGCTGGAAGCCAAATTACATCTTACCTTCACTATCCTTGGCAGCTTGGAGGGGGAATAGTAATTAACACCGCCGGACCTTGTGCAGGAGCAGCAGGGTAAGCAGTTTATCAGCTTTATCCTGTGCCCAAATCTCCCGGCGGCTGTATAATAGGGAGGCACACTAGCGGTTCTGGATGTGCAGCCTTGCTTTCGGGGGCAAAAGAGATGATTTGTATACTTGGTATTGATGCATTGTGGAAAACGAGTTGCTCTTAAAGCGGAACTGTAGATAGGAATAAAACAAACTGTTTCACTTACCTGGGGCTTCTGCAAGCCCCCAGCAGCCGTCCTGTCCCGCCTCGGTCCTCCACAAGCCTCTGTTCTCCCACAGCTGCTCCGTTCCTCGACTTGTAAGTCGAGGCCAGCGCAGCCCTGCCAAGCGTATCCTTTCTACGCATTCCCGCCTGCAATAGCACTATTGCGGACTGGAACACGAAGAAAGGATACGCATGGCCAGAGCCACGCAGGCGAAACCGAAAGCAGCTGGCGGCAGGAGAACGGAGGTTCGTGGAGGACCGGCGCGGGACAGGATGGCTGCTGGGGGCTTGCAGAAGCCCCAGGTAAGTGAAACGGCTTGTTTTAAACCTATCTCCAGTTGCGCTTTAATTATTGAATATACCTTGTGGTTACTGCCAGGGAAGTTAACCTCAAAACTGGATCAGTGAAATGCACTCAAATTGCAACAAAATGAGTATCAAGTAAAAATGGGTAAATCCTTGTACACACGGCTGACTCAAGTCAGCTGAGACGGCCGATAACTACTGCCTTTGCTGGCAATCACGCTTGGACTTCTCTTGACACACTTTAGGTGTCACTGTGGACAACTTCATGAACCGCAAGCCTCTGCTGTAAACTGTGCAGTATGTAACATTACAGATTGGATATTACTAAGTGGCAGTATGCTGCAAGCCTGTCTGGTGGACTAGTGATGGGAATTCCGGCTCTTCTCAGAGAATCGGCTCTTCTGAATCGGCTCCCATTAAAGAGCCGGCTCTTACGGCTCTGAATCGGCTCTTAATTAAATATCACTAGACACCATTCAGAATCGGAGTAAAAGCCCCGCCCCCATCTCCATGACAACTCCAGACTGCTTCTCTGACTGGGGCAATCCCTCCTGCTACTGCTCTGCTCCGCCCCATACACTCCTACAAGCTGCAAGAGGAGGACTACATCTCCCAGCATGCCTCAGCGCCCTTTATTGCAGAGCTAAAAGGGGCGGCTGAGGCATCGGCTCTTCTCAGAGTGAGCATCGGCTCCTCTGATTCACTTCAAAGAGCCGGCTCGTTCGCGAACGACCCATCACTATGGTGGACTGTAATAACACACTGCAGATGTGCTGGTAAAGGTCAGTTTACCATAGAGAAGCTTGCTGGCAGGGTTTACTGTTTGTATAAAGATGTTCTTATGAGAGCGGTATTCCTAGGCATATAATGCCTAGCATCCGTTGCTTAAGTTCCAGTGAGTGGTACGCAATAACTTACATGGTAATCCCACACACCATATACACTGTGGGTACCTGACACCATAAAAGTCAATCGGAACAGGCAGTGCCTGTTCTCAGGCTGTTTTTCTCTACTAGGTTGTAGGCTGCAAGGTAGTTCTTGCACTTTCCACTGTCAACTTTTATACCAGCACTGGGGACAAGCTGGACTGGTTTTTCCAAACTCACTAAGGTTTTCACACAAGCAGTAATAATTCAGTAATTTACCAGAAAACATGCCTCAAAATCATGAAGTCCTGTTTGGTAAAAAGTAGAAATCTAACCAGCAGTGGAATACGTCTCGGCAGCAAGCTGTGTTTCGCTATGGTGATGTTCTCCCACTTCTGTGTGATGATTCTTCTGGTACAAAGTGGTCTGCCAAAAACATCAGCCGTTCCTTTGCAAGTTGATGCTTCTGTTCTGTAATAGAGTACAAGGCATCTCCCTGGCATCACTGTAGATCTGCATGCCTCATCTAGTCCATCTGCTTCTCTGTATCCGGGCTAGGGCACACCAAAATTGCTAGTATAATTGCAAACAGTGTTTTTTGAAGCACTTTTTAAAATCGATTCCAGGCATGTGCCTGGCATTTTTCTATTTTTGGAGCGTTTTGTGTGATTTTATCCTTCTACACTTTGACCTGGAAGAGATCAGCTTTCATAAAATGCTAGGAAAGTCGCTCTGTTGTAGTGTTTTTAGAACGATTTTTCTCTTTTCCTATACTTTACATAGAGGCATAATCGCTTCAAAAATGCTGCAGGACCCGCGTTTGGGAAAAAAATCACATCACTCTGGTGTAATCCATCCCATACATTAGCCAACTGCTTTTAAAAGCACTTAGAAGCTCTCTTGGTGTGTACTAGCCCAGAGTCTTTCCCTATTACAGGGGAAACCTCTATGCTCTTGCATGGTGTTTTTTTTTTCTTCTTCTTTTTTTTGATGTCCTGCCTGGCAGTGTATTGGTACCAATGAGGTGAGTAGTTGGACAGGGTGGCTCCTCCTATAGGCCAGCTCCTTTTCATTTCTATTTTACCGAATGGCTGTTAGTTACCGACAGCTCCAGGCTGGACGTAAAATACCGAACATCTCACTTGTTTTACCTGAATACTGACATCTTTGCAGTAATCGCTGAAGGTGCCCATTAACAATACAATTTTAGCAAATGATTTTGATCGATTAGATTGGATAGTGTTGATGGGACCAATTAACATCAAACAATGGATTTATAGATCCTTTTAACTATCTGTTTTGTGGATAGATTCTACTTGAAAGGATCAGATTGGTTATATTTCTTATTCCAATTATGGGCCTGATCACTCAGTTCCTTCCGATCGCAGTTATTGGATCGGAAGGTCGATTTTTCGCTAAAATTCTATCGTTAATGGGGACCTTAAAGGACACTTGAAGTGAAAAAGATACGGAGGCTGTCCTATTTCCTTTTAAACAATACCAGTTGCCTGGCAGTCCCGCTGATCTCTTTGGCTGCAGTAGTGTGAATTACACACCTAAAACAAACATGCAGCTAATCCAGTCAAACACCTCATATGCTGCATGCTTGTTCCAGGCAACTTGTATTGTTTAAAGGAATTAAAAATGTCAGTCCCAATTATCCATTATATCCCTCTTACAGTACTTCAGGTGTCCTTTAACCGTGGTTGAACAATTTAAAAGGGCCTTTTACAACGTCTTGACATCAGAATGGCAGTAGCTAACTGAAGCTTTTCATATGTGTATTTATATGTAAGCACTTTTTTTTGAAGTGTGTTGGTGAAATATAAGGCTTTGCTTCTGAAGTTTCTAAACATCCTAGTTCCTTTTTTTTTTTTCTTTTCTTTTTTTTTAATCAAATTTTACTTTTTATTGGTACTTGTTAGAAGACAATTACAACATAAGCGTTTTATTGTACCAGTAGAATTTTGGGTACTTTTCCGTTAGCCGGGCGCAACAGCTAGTTGCTAACAGCTAATTACTATTCCCCCTCCAGGCCGACATGGATAGTAGGGAAAGATGTAACTCCAGAGGGGGAATAGTAATTAACGCCACCTCAGCGATCGCTATCTTTCCCTACTATCCATGGCGGCCTGGAGGGGGGAAAAGTACCAAATTTTCTTTACAACATTTCTTTAGAATCAGAATCAAGAATCAATTTTATTTCGCCAAGTAAGTTTGCACCTACAAGGAATTTGTCTTGGCAGTTGCTTAACAAACACAAACAAAAACAATACAAGGACAGACAGTGTGTATATTACAAGTCAAGGACACTATGCAAGTATAGTGGCAACATACATTCAGTGAAAAATATATAATACAAATAATGAACAAAGTAAAACATTGCATATAGTATTTGCAATATAACATTGTTGTTGCTAAATACCTACAATTTTACACATAGCTTTGTTCATGCAAAATAATTCCATTTTAGCTTATCACGTCTCTTATTAGTGACCACCAGAGGGTGCACTTTGTTTCTTTATTACAATTTTCTGGCTGCAGCTAAACCAACAGTTACAGTAGAGAAATGTGGAGACTTAGAAGAGCATTGCTTATAACTCATTTAATATTTAACATTTTTTTTATATCCTGTAAAGTAGGTAATGCTTATAATCTGATGTTTGCATTCCCAATGAAGTTTTTTTTTCCCTTCACATCTTAGGGCTGGTGCACACCAAGAGCGGTTCTGAGCGTTTTTTAAAACGCTTGAGGGTGAAAAACTGCTTGGCTAATGTATGTCAATGGGCTGGTGCACACCAGAGCGGTTCGTTTTTCCCCCAAATGCAAACTCGGGTCCTGCAGCATTATTTAGATTTCTGAGGCGTTTCTGCCTCCAATGTAAAGTATAGGAAAGTGGAAAACTGCTCTGAAAAACGGTAGATCAGAGTGGTTTTTCAAGCGTTTTTGTTACAGAAGCTGTTCAGTTGCAGCTTTACTGTTACCAAATATAAAATCTGCTACACAAAAACGCTCCAAAACACGCTAGGCATGTTTAGAAAATCTCTCTAAACATGCCTAGAATCGCTCTGAAAATCTGCTCCAAAAATCTTTAGTGTTTGCAGATATGCTAGAGGTTTTTGGTGTGCAGTGGCCCTTATAGTTAGTGCCTCCTAGGGATGGTGCCAATGAGATGCAAATAATTGATGCAGGATTATGCAAATTCCAAATACAATTTTATACAGCTTGAAAATGGACCAATAGAATAGAGATGGCCCGAACTGTTCGCCGGCGAACGGGAGCGGAGAGCCGCAAACTTTTACGGAAGTTAGATTCGCCCCCATAGTGCATCATTAGGGTCAACTTTGACCCTCTACATCACAGTCAGCAGGCACATTGTAGCCAATCAGGCTACACTCCCTCCTAGAGCCCCACCCACCCCTTATAAAATGCAGTCAGCATCTGGCATTGGACTCACTCGTGTGCCTACAGTAATTAGAGAAGGGAGAGCTGCTGCTGCTGCTGCAGAGAGAGCTATAGGGAAAGCTTAGTTAGGCTCTTGTAGGCTTGTTAGCTTGCTCCTTGCTGATTCTTATTGCTAAAAAAGCACCCCTCAACAGCTCTTTTGAGAGCTAATCTTGTTCTTGTGATCTATTTTTTTTTTGTGTGTGTCCCACAGACACTTGTGTTGCATAGACAGCCTTGGTAATTCCTACTGTGCCACTGCCAGGCCCAGCACATTCAGTGACTACCTGTGTGTGTGACAGGCAGCTGCACATTTGTAATCCCAATCACTGCGCCTGTTCACTGTTCAGTGCACCTACCTACCTATACCTACATGAGCGCACGCATTAATACCACTAGTCATTGCACCTGTTCAGGGTACCTTTGTGTGTGTGTGTGACAGGCAGCTGCACATTTGTAATCCCAATCACTGCACCTGTTCACTGCACCTACCTACCTACCTACGTGAGCGCACGCATTGTTAATACCACCAGTCATTGCACCTGTTCACGGTACCTGTGTGTGTGTGTGTGTGTGTGTGTGTGTGTGTGTGTGTGTGTGTGTGTGTGTGTGTGTGTGTGTGTGTGTGAGACAGGTGTACATTTGTAATTCCAATTACTGCACTTGTTCACTGTTCAGTGCACCTACCTACGTGAGCGCAAGCAGTGTGATATACCACCAGTCATTGCACATGTTCACGGTACCTGTGTGTGACAGCTGCACATTTGTAATACCAATACCTGCATACCTGTTCACTGCACCTGTGTGACCACACGCTGTTTAGTATACTAGTCCGTGCATACCTGTTACCTGCACCTGTGTGACAGCTGCACATTGTATTGTAATACCAGTCTCTGCATACCTGTTCACTGCCCCTGTGTGATCACACGCTGTTTAGTATACCAGTCCGTGCATACCTGTTAACTGCACCTGTGTGACAGCTGCACATTGTATTGTAATACCAGTCACTGCTACCTTTCACTGCACCTGTGTGACTGCACATTGTATTAGTCAAGTCAGTGCATACCTTTCACTTCATCCCCCCCCCCCCCCCCCCCGGTATGGACAAAACAGGTAGAGGCAGGGGCAGACCCAGAGGCAGTCCTCCCAGCAGATCTGTTCGAGGTCGTGCTGACGTGATTTCGAGCGGCCCTGGCCCAAAGTACAATGCTCAGAAGAAGGCATGTCCAATCAACTCCCAAGATTGTCAGGATGTGGTTGACTAACACAGAACACCTCATCTTCCGCAGCCACCAGTGCTACTCCAAGTACCACATCCGCTACATTTGACACTTCGCAGGAGTTATTTGGTGGTGAAATCACTGATTCACAGCTATTATTGTTACAACAAGATGAAGGCGCTAAGCAAGTTACACCACCTCATATGTCTGAGTTAGGCGACACTATGGACGGAAGGTGTGAGGAGGAGGAGAATGAAGTACCTGCTGTTGGTGTAGTTTTGGAGGTGTCTGATACAAGCAAAGCTTTGGAGGATGATTATGATGATGATGCTGCCATGGATGCCACGTGGTATCCTAAGAGACACGATGACCAGGGGGACAGTTTAGAGGGGGAGTCAGAGAGGAGTAGGAGGAGACGTTTTGCTGAAAGAAGCAGGGGGAGCTCGTCGTCAGAAACAGCTGGTGGCAGTGTCCGGCACCATGTATTACCACCTATGGACAGCCAGCCAACATGCCCTTCAACGTCAGCTGCTGACGCCACCATAGCACCCACACCCCACGGTGGCTCAGCGGTGTAGAAATTTTTTAGTGTGTATGCCAAAGATCAGAGCAATGCCGTCTGTACTCTCTGTCTGAGGTGTCTGAGGCAAGCGAAGCTGGGCAGGATGATTATGATGATTATACGGATCCCACGTATGTTCCCAATAGAGGAGATGAACAGGGGGACAGTTCAGAGGGGGAGTCAGAGAGGAGTAGGAGGAGACGAGTTCCTGAAAGAAGCAGGGGGAGCTCATCATCAGAAACAGCTGGTGGCAGTGTCCGGCACCATGTGTCGCCACCTATGGACAGCCAGCCATCATGCTCTTCAACGTCAGCTGCTGATGCCACCATAGTTCCATCACCCCAGAGGGGCTCAGCGGTTTGGACATTTTTTTGTGTGTCTGCCTCAGATCGGAGCAATGCCATCTGTTCTCTCAGCCACCAAAAATTGAGCTGTGGAAAGGCCAACACCCACGTAGGGACAACTGCCTTACAAAGGCACATGCAGAAAAGGCACAAACTGCAATGGAAAGACCACCTGAGGAAAAGCAGCACACAAAAGCAAAGCCACCCTCCTTCTCCTCTTCCTCCTTCAGGTGCATCATCTTTAGCCGCTTTCTCCCTTGCACCTTCACAATCACAGCCTCCCTCCTCCACTCCGCCTTTCACCTTGAGTTCCTGCTCCTCTGCCCACAGCAGCAGCCAGGTGTCCGTGAGGGCAATCTTTGAGTGGAAGCAGCCAATGTCAGCCAGTCACCCCCTTGCCCGGCGTCTCACAGCTGGCTTGGCGGAACTGTTATCTCGCCAGCTGTTACCATACCAGCTGGTGGACTCTGAGGCCTTCCGAAAATGGGTGACCATTGGGACACCACAGTGGAAGATACCAGGCCGCAATTATTTATCCAAAAAGGCGATACCCAAACTGTACCATGAAGTTGAGAGGCAAGTGGTGTTATCTCTGGCACACAGCGTTGGGGCAAGGGTC
Source organism: Hyperolius riggenbachi (assembly GCF_040937935.1). Classification (NCBI taxonomy): domain Eukaryota; kingdom Metazoa; phylum Chordata; class Amphibia; order Anura; family Hyperoliidae; genus Hyperolius; species Hyperolius riggenbachi. Next base: position 409,158,044 of record NC_090649.1, on the reverse strand, counting down.
CATCTGACCACGGATGCATGGTCAGGGCAGGGACATTACTTACACAGCCCATTGGGTCAACCTGGTGACCGCTGGCAAGCAGGGAGTACGTGGCTGTGCAGCGGACCTAGTGACACCTCCACGGCTTGCAGGCAGGCCTGCTGCCACCTCCTCCTGCTACATCCTCTTCGCTGTCATCCTCCTCCTCCTCCTCCTTGGCTGAGTGGAAGTTCAACTCTACTGGTGCTGCGATCTCCTCTCCAGCTACACAGCCCCAGCTCCCCAGGGCCTATGCTGCATGCCAGGTACGACGCTGTCACGCCATCTTAGACATGTCTTGCCTCAAAGCAGAGAGTCGCACTGGAGCAGCTCTCGTGGCTGCTCTGAACAAACAGGTGGATCAGTGGCTGACCCCGCACCAACTGGAGATCGGCAATGTGGTGTGTGACAACGGCAGCAATCTCATTTCGGCTTTGAATTTGGGAAAGTTGACACATGTGCCCTGCATTGCACATGTGCTCAATCTCGTAATTCAGAGATTTGTGTCTAAGTACCCAGGCTTACAGGACGCCCTAAAGCAGTCCAGGAAGGTGTGTGGGCATTTCAGGCGGTCTTAAACGGCCATGGCACGTTTTGCCGATATTCAGCGGAGAAACAACTTGCCGGTGAGACGCTTGATTTGCAATAGCCCGACTCGCTGGAATTCGACCCTCCTGATGTTCGGCCGCCTGCTACAACAGGAGAAAGCCGTCAAACAGTATCTCTACAACTACAGTCAAAGGACACAGTCTGGGGAGATGGGGATGTTCTGGCCGAAGTACTGGACACTGATGCAAAATGCCTGCAGGCTCATGCGGCCGTTTGAGGAGGTGACAAACCTGGTGAGTCGCAGTGAAGGCGCCATCAGCGACTTGATCCCAAATGCCTTCTTCCTGGAGCGTGCCGTGCGTAGAGTGGTGGATCAAGCTGTGGAGGAGTGTGAACAGGAACAGGAATGGGAAGAAGAGTTGTGGGATCAATTCTCAGCAGAAGCAGATGATTCCTCAACACCTGCGGCAGCACATAGGGGGGAGGAGGAAGCGTCGTTTGGGGAAGATGAGTCAGATGATGAGGAAGGTGTTGTTTCGGAGGAGGAGGATGAGGCGGAAGAACAACCGCAGCAAGCGTCGCAGGGGGCTTGTGCTGCTCAACTTTCCCATGGTATTGTTCATGGCTGGGGGGAGGAGGAGAACTTAGCTGACATCACTGAGGAAGAGCAATAGGAGATGGATAGTACGTCTGCATCCAACTTTGTGCAGATGGCATCTTTCATGCTGTCCAGCCTGTTGAGGGACCCCCGTATAAAAAAAACTCAAGGGGAATGAGCTGTACTGGGTGGCCACGCTACTGGACCCTCGGTATAGGCACAAAGTGGCGGAGATGTTTCCAAATCACCAGAAGGCAGAAAGGATGCAGCACTTGCAGAACAAGCTGGCAACTATGCTTTACAATGCGTTTAAGGATGATGTCACAGCACAGCGCAATAAAGGTACCACTGCCAGTAATCCTTCTCCCATGTCCACGCAGGGAAGGGCAGGACGCTCCAGCGATCTCATGGTGATGTCGGACATGCGGACATTCTTTAGTCCAACGCCTCCCCTTAGTGCAGAGGTGGCCTTAGAGTACGCGGGGCCTTGGGCGAGTGTCATATGCGGGGCCTAGAGCCATAAGTGTAGACCATATACCATACCACCACGCTCACGGGCTTGTCCACCTCTAATGCAATATGCCTTATTATTGTTTAAAAACTTGTTAAAGGCGACTAAGCTAATCAATATAGGAACAATTACAATATGTAATGTAAACAAATGGCCAATGGTACTACCATTCGCTATTTGATTACATTACGTATTGTAATTATTGTTCTATTGATTTAGTGGCCTTTAACCAACTGATGGGTTCTAGGTTGGCCTGGGATGGGTGCTAGGCTGAATGGGGATTCCAAATTTTATATTTCTATCCACACACGCTCCCCAGCCAGCCTAGCACCCATCCCCAGCTCCTCAACCAGCTTGGAACCCATTCCTTGCTGTCCAACCAGCCTACCACAAATCCCCAGCTCTCCAAGGCAGCCTACCACCCATCCCCAGCTCCTCAGCCAGCCTAGTACCCATCCTCAGCCAGCCTAGCACCCATCCCCAGCTCTCCAGCCAGCCTAGCACCAATCCCCAGCTCCCCAGCCAGCCTAGCACCAATCCCCAGCTCCCCAGCCAGCCTAGCACCCATCCCCAGCCCAGTCTAGCACCCATCCCCACCTCCTCAGCCAGCCTAGTACCCATCCTAAGCCAGCCTAGCACCTATATTCAGCTCTCCAGCCAGACTAGCACCCATTCCCAGCTCCCCAGCCAGCCTAGTACCCATCCCCAGCCAGCCTAGCACCCATCCCCAGCTAACCAGCCAGACTAGCACCCAACCCCCAGCTCCTCAGCCAGCCTAGTACCCATCCCCAGCTCCCCAGCCAGCCTAGCACCCATCCCCAGATCTCCAGACAGCCTAGTACCTATCCCTATCTCCCCAGCCAGCAGAGTACACATCTCCAGCTCTTCAGCCAGCTTAGAACCCATCCCTTGCTTCCCAGCCATCCTAGCAACAATCTCCAGCTCTCCAAGGCAGCCTAGCACCCACCACCTCTAGCTCCCCAGCCAGCCTACCACCCATCCACAGTTCCCCAGCCAGCCTGTACATATCCCTAGCTCCCCAACCAGCCTCTACCTATCCCTAACTCCCGGTCAAACCTAGCACCAATCCCCAGCCAGTCTGGAGGCTCCAGCCTGAGCCCCCTCCGGCTCCAGTCCATGCTCGAATGACCTAAATGCCCCTGGGGCCATCAGGCTGAGGCTCTTGCACGTTACCTTAATTTGAAATTTGGCAAGCTTCATGTCAGTGCAAAAATTCATTACAAAAATGAAAACGGCATAGTACAGTAAAGCATGCTGAAGACAAAAACCTAAGCAATAAAAGGGAGGTTGGTGCAAAATATAAGGTGCATAAAACAAAATAGGAAGATCTGCGTATTTGTAAATGACACACTGCTCAGAACACAAACAGCTAGCCTTCTGTAGACCTTTCCTTCCCCACCACCAAAATGAGCATGGTATGGCGGGTATGACATGCGGGGCCCTCTTCAGGTGCGGGGTCTGGGGCGATCGCCCCACTTGCCACCCCCCAAAGGCCGCATCTGCCTTATCGCTTCCGGGTCCACCCTCCACCAACGCCTCGACCTGCAGGTAGCCGACTATCTGGCCTTAAGTGTGGATGTAGACACTGTGAGCAGCAATTAACCCTTGGACTACTGAGCTTGACCTGTGGCCAGAGCTGTCCCAATTTGCCATCCAACTTCTGTCTTGCCCTGCCTCAAGCGCAGAAAGGACCTTCAGCGCAGCTGGAGGCATTGTCACTGAGAAGAGAAGTCGCCTAAGTCAAAAAGTGTTCAGTACCTCACCTTTATCAAAATAAATGAGGCATGGATCCCGGAGGGCTACTGCCCGCCCAAAGACTAAGTCAGTCCCCACACACAGCATCTCTGCCTGCACGCCGTGTGACTGCCTGCCCCATGACTAAGTCGCTCCCCACACAGTATCTCTGCCTGCAGGCCACTTGACTGCCTTCTCCGCCACCACCAACAGGGTCCACCAGGACTCCAGGCGGATTCCTGAATTTTTAAGGCCACTGCTAGCAGCGGCCGCTATAATAATTTTTCTGGTACGTGTACATACCTGCCTAATTTTTCTGGCTGCACTGCAGCTGCAACAACAAAACAAAAGGCATGTACATGTGTCAATTCCTCTTCCTGATTGTTACCTTGCCGCGGTGAAGGGGCTTGCGTATCACAATGAAGCAATGACCAACGGCTATATGAGTGTCTCGGGGGGTGGCACACCAAAGATAATAAGGTCGTTGCTTCATTGTGGACAGACCAAATTCGATCAGCTGGACAGTCACTGTTGTTCTGTCATTGCACTACCTCAGCCTGGTGACCATATGGGCTTGAAAACTGCTATCGCCTGACGCCTGCACTCTCGCCATGGTGCACACCAGTCCAGCATGGCCGTCACAACACAAACAGCTGTTTGCGGTGCGTTACACAGTGAGTTTGGTGTTTCAGTGTGAAGCAGTACTCTAATTACACTCCCTGATTGATGTATACACATGCAAGATGTTTTAAAGCACTTTAGGCCTCCAATTTAGCATGCAATGTGATTTCTGCCCTTAAAACGCTGCTTTGCGTAAAATCCAGACTTTTGGCATGTATCCCACTCATCCATGCAAAAACTCAGATGTTAGACCCCTTGAAACATCTTTTCCATCACTTTTGTAGCCAGCATAAATGTTTCTATTTTTCAAAGTTCGCCTCCCCATTGAAGTCTATTGAAGGTTCGCAAAAGTTCGCAAGTTCGTGAACGTTTGCGGAGGTTCGCAAACCAAAAATTGGAGGTTTGGGCCGTCTCTACAATAGAATCCCACTTTGGCATCATTTAGTTAGTCAATTTTCAAGATGCATAAATATACATAAACTCATTGTAAAGTCTTTGCTCTCCCTGATTTACATTCAGACATTTATCACATGGTGACATTTTTACTGCTGGCAGGTGATGTCACTGAAAGGAGATGCTGCTTGCTTTTTTGGCAGTTGGAGACAGCTGTTATTTCCCACAATGCAACAGGGCTCCCATAGTGTGATGTCAGGACCTCAGAGCTGTGAGGCCATACAGAGCTCCCTATTGATCCGTTTGAGAAAATGAATAGATTGGTAAAGGGGGTGTCAGCTACTGATTGGGATGAAGTTCAATTATTTGTTATGGTTTCTCTTTAAAGGGATGAGGTGGCACCCCTGGGCAGAAAATACGTCCAGCTATACAACAGCCAATGCAACATCTGTTCGGTGATTTGCAGCCTGGAAATGTGTTAGTATTTTGTGCTAAAATGTTTGCCTCTGTGCCAGACACAGAAAGGAGCAAGGTCACGGCATTCTGTTGACATCTCTGGGTTCCAATGGTCACCCTGGAGAAGATAATTGAGCGCAGGTTGCAGGGCTGGATTTCTGGTGGGGTCACAAAGGCCTGGACCTTGGATGGCTTCAGCTTTGAGGGAGTGTCTGAGCATGAAAGATGGGTGGCTAGATTGACATGAAAGAGAAGGATGCAAATGTAGAGAATGGAGGCTGAAAATGGAGAACAACATATGGTGCTGTGGCCCAAGAGAAATGAAAATGAACGACAAGGGCTGATATACATGGCCTAGTACTCTTGGAAAGGGGAGGCTGCACAAAGGAGGGTAGGAACAAAAGAAGTTGGCCTGGGGGTACTAAACGTGTAAATCTGGCCTTGTGACCATTCCTAATGGTTGTGATGGTGGTCCAATACTTACCAAGGTTTTGGAAGCACTGTCTAATGCCTAGTTCACACAATGAGATTTTCAGGCAGATTTCCTGCCAGATCGATTATATTCAACTTGTCCGATTTGATTTTGATCAATTTTCCGCTCACTCCAAAGGAATCGCAAAATCGATTAAAATCAGATCGGATATGTTGAATACAGGGTGGGCCATTTATATGGATACACCTTATCTATGGATACACCGCATATACCACACCCTACCATCTTTTTTTTTTTGTTCCAACAGTCTTGGAGGGATCTATCCAATGTGGGTTAGTGTCAGACCAATAGCGGTGGTTTTGTTTGTTAACTTCACCGTTCACATAAAATGGTGTATTCATATAAATGGCCATGGATAGAGATAAGTGGTCTGTGCGCTCCTCTAATTGACACCTACCACAATTTTACCAAACTGAATGTGTTTAAATAATTCCCATACAACCTATGGGGTATGTAAGATCGCTACACCAGTAGGGGTGTCTAACCCTGTTACAATACTTTGGAATTAGGTGAAGCGCTCATTAACAAACCTCCTAAGAACAATAACCTTTAAGAGAAAGTATATATCTCACAGCAAACTCTCTGATTCCAATATTATATACACCAATAATCATAAAATGATCCACCTGTGGAAAAATTGCATATAAGATTGTATTGCATTGCGTTATTGTTAAAAAGTCCACCTAGATTGGAGGAAAGGACAGTCTCATAAGCATACAGCAGAGTCTACCACGCCCTAAAAGTCCACAATGGTTCCACTTGAATCTTGGTCACACTTTGTGCTCCACATACAATAGATCTCCAGATAAAATACGCTTACCAGCAAGTATGGCTGATGTATCACAGATCAGCAGACAGAGCACATGAATGTGGCAATCCTTTGCAGCGGAACACCTTCTCCCTAAATAGTACTCAGAGACATAGGGACAACATAGCGTAATCCAGTCTATGTACCACACCAAAACACCAAACGTGCTCCCTGCGTGACTCCAAATGTGTAACACCACGGTGGTATATAGATAAAATGCACGCTCACCAAATGACCAGGCTGATCCTGTGATGACCAGCTGTAAGCGCTTTCTTGTACACACAATCTTCAAAGCGTTGCCAACCTTTAAACTCAAGAGACAATGGCTCTCATAGCATAATTCCGTTTAATATGTTTAAAAGACACAATATATTGCACTCACATAGATAAAATCAAAATGCGCATATCAAAATACAGGACGTCCTCACCGCCGCCTTGTTCCTTTAGCGTCTGCACACGCCACGCCTGAGGCTCCGCCCTACCGGTTTCGTCATATGACTCATCAGGGGCATGTCCTCGGCAGGGCGTGTGGACGCTATATACAATACATATGCAAATTGTTTCCTAAAGACGGCTGTACTCTCGCGGCTATTGGCTAACAATCTATCCCAGACTCCGGCATCATGGCGTCCCAGTGCGGACAATTCATAACGTCCTGCTGCGGGCTTTTCATACATATTTGATAGCACGTTTGATATATTACGCCCATATAGCAATATACAACACTGGGAGCACATCTTGTCGCCTTAATCATCTGCCGGACTATGTATATTAAAATGTTGTATAAAATTCACAGATAACGAAATATTTAAAACCATTGCATAGCAACAACAAAACAATACACCCACCACGCTCCAGCACTCTAGTTAAGACTTCATTTCCTTATATCCCACATTATTCTTGAACAACTCTTATCACATTTAGCCTGTTCAATCTGTCATTTTACTTATGATTAAACTATCCCCTTTACTCCTCATACAATTTAGTGTGCCCCTTGCATACACATAATGACCCCATATTGCCCATATCCTAATATGTATCAAATAATGAGGTTACCTAAGGTGACACACACGTCCCTGTGGCACATAGACCCCCTATAATTCTTGATGTGCTTAAATATCCACCTTAATAATTGTGATATACAATAATGGCTAAGAATTTGGCCCATCTTATAAATATTATTATATTATGGGACCCGTGTCTCAACCCAGAAAACCCCTTACGAATGTCACTATATTTATAACAAACTTGGTCCTGCTAGGACCCATAAAGCACTACGAAAAAATTAATAAATACTAAGACTACCGTATATACTCGCATACAAGCCGAATTTTTGACCCCCAAAAAGGGGGCCAAAAGTTGGGGGGTCGGCTTGTATGCGAGTCGTGGGTGGTGGTCTGCGCCCCCCGCCCGCTTGCTCGCCCCCTCCCTCCGCGGCCGCTGCTGCTGCTGCTATTACCTGCTTCAGCGGCCGCTTCCTAATCCGGGTTCCCCTCTTCATCCTGCGGACTCCGTAAGTGTATCACAGCAGCGCGCCCGGCGCTGCTGCTGTGACGATGCAGGGGGCAGGAAAGAGCGGTTCCCCTGGTAACGGCGCATCGCCGTTACCAGGGGAACCGCTCTTTCCTGGCCCCTGCATCGTCACAGCAGCAGCGCCGGGCGCGCTGCTGTGATACACTTACGGAGTCCGCAGGATGAAGAGGGGAACCCGGATTAGGAAGCGGCCGCTGAAGCAGGTAATAGCAGCAGCAGCAGCAGCGGCCGCGGAGGGAGGGAGGGAGCGTGTGGGGCAGTGCGGGGCAGGGCACTATACTAGCTATACTGAGCACTATACTAGCTAAACTGGGGCACTATACTAGCTAAACTGGGGCACTATACTAGCTAAACTGAGCACTATACTAGCTATACTGGGCACTATACTAGCTATACTGAGCACTATACTAGCTATACTGAGCACTATACTAGCTAAACTGGGGCACTATACTAGCTAAACTGGGGCACTATACTAGCTAAACTGGGGCACTATACTAGCTAAACTGAGCACTATACTAGCTATACTGGGCACTATACTAGCTATACTGAGCACTATACTAGCTATACTGAGCACTATACTAGCTATACTGAGCACTATACTAGCTATACTGAGCACTATACTAGCTAAACTGGGGCACTATACTAGCTAAACTGGGGCACTATACTAGCTAAACTGAGCACTATACTAGCTATACTGAGCACTATACTAGCTATACTGGGCACTATACTAGCTATCCTGAGCACTATACTAGCTATACTGAGCACTATACTAGCTATACTGAGCACTATACTAGCTATACTGAGCACTATACTAGCTATACTGAGCACTATACTAGCTATACTGAGCACTATACTAGCTATACTGAGCACTATACTAGCTATACTGAGCACTTTACTAGCTATACTGAGCACTATACTAGCTATACTGAGCACTATACTAGCTATACTGAGCACTATACTAGCTATACTGAGCACTATACTAGCTATACTGAGCACTTTACTAGCTATACTGAGCACTATACTAGCTAAACTGGGGCACTATACTAGCTAAACTGGGGCACTATACTAGCTAAACTGGGGCACTATACTAGCTATACTGAGCACTATACTAGCTATACTGGGCACTATACTAGCTATACTGGGGCACTACCTACCCATACTGGGCACTTTAATAGCTATACTGGGACACACTAGGGGAATAAGGCGGCCAGCATTTCCTACCCCCGGCTTATATGGGGGTCAATCATTTTCCCCTGTTTTTTCAGGTAAAAGTTGGGGGGTCGGCTTATATGCGGGTCGGCTTATATGCGAGTATATACGGTAAGCACAACATTAATTGAATGAACCCCCCATTGTCTAGTTGTGAGTCCTTCTATCTGAGAAGCACTTTTACTTCTAATTAATACACGTGCCTATCCTTGTGATCCCTACCCATCCCAATGTCTCACCTACTACTATTATTTGCCCGTATATGTATACCCCCTGAAGTTGTGCCCCCATAATTCCCATTGCTAGATGCCTTATTTGGGTCTCCCTAATCATCTGCTATAAAACAGTTAAGATCCAATTCTACATTGAGCCCATTGGGTCTCATGGTTCTCATGTTGAAAATCCATTTGGTTTCAAGTTTGGAGATCTCACGTATCTTATGGCATCCTCGCCATCTGTCGGTTAACTTTTGAATTGCACTAAAGTGCATATGTGCTGGATTGGATCCATGAGCTTCCGCAAAGTGTCTGGAAATACTATGACTCATCAGGCCTTTTTCTATATTTTTCACATGTTCATTAATCCTTGTTTTTAACATCCTCTTTGTCCGTCCGATATATTGGAGCCCACATGGGCACCATATTAAATATACCACATGGGTGCTTCCACACGTGATGAATTCTTTGATAGGGAACTCTTGGCCAGTACATGTTGATGTGTTGGACTGTGATCTATTGGCTTGTGCAACTAAACATGGATTACACTGTTTACACGGAAAAAAGCCTTTTTGGCCCCAAAGCCCCGTCTGGTTCTTATTTCTGGGCTCATCAATGCACGTTTTTACAAGACTTCTTTGGAGGTTACCAGCCCTCCTATAGATGAACCTGGGGCGCTGGGGGATCCTATTCCCCAGCACTGGATCATTACACAACAACCGCCAGTATTTCTTGATTATCTGTTCTACTTCCCAGTGTTGTGTATTATACTCAAAACACATAGCATATTCAAATTGATCTCCTACTGATTTACCGGGGTGATCCATTAACATACTTTTTCTATCATACTCTTTGATTTTGTTAATTTCCTGTCTGAGTGGAGCCTCTTGATACCCTTTATCTACGAACCGCTGTAGTAACATCCCTGCTTGTTCCTCATAATCTGTAATTTCTGTACAATTTCTTCTAATTCTAGTGAACTGGCTCCTTGGTATCCCTCTTAGCCAGTTTTTATGATGGCAACTATTGATTGGAATGTACGCATTGCGGTCCGTTTTTTTGAAAAAGGTTTTAGTACCCAGACTGTGCTCCTTTTTGTATAGAACTACATCTAAGAAGTCTATCTGTCCCCTGTCCCAATTAGCTGACAGCACAATCCCTCTATCATTACTATTAAGCCAGTTTATATATTCCTCGAGTTCATCAACACTACCTTTCCATATCCACACTAGGTCATCGATGTACCTTCTCCAGGTTTTTACTTGCTCACTTTGTGGCTGGGATAGAACCCCCAATTCCCAATCATCCATAAAGATGTTAGCCACACTTGGTGCATATTTTGCCCCCATGGCACATCCCAGTGTTTGGAGGTAATATTGACCTCCGTACCAAAAATAATTGTGGGTAAGAGAAAATTGTAATAGTTCCAAAATAAATGCAATTTGTTCACTTTTCAAATCCGTATATATGTTACGGCCAAAACCAGAAATCGGCCAATTCTATAATTGGCCGGCCGTTTCTAGAACTGGCCGATTTGACGTCGGCCAAAGTCCAAAATGCAGGGAATTTCTGACATTGGCCGGCCAGTTCTGGAAATGGCCAAAGTCCAAAATGCCCGGGATTTCTGACATTGGCCGGCCAGTTTGCAAAGTCGCCAAAGTCAACTGGCCAAAGTCCAAAATGTACAAGTCCTGGGTCCATTCCGACAGCACAAAAGGCACTCAGAACTTCGTCTCTGCTCTGAAAGATACAAAATTGCATAATGACCTTAGGGCTCAAACACACTATAAGCGCTTTTCTGAGCGCTTGCGATTGATTAGTGCTTTCTGATCGATTTTTAAAAATATCTCCCATGTACTCTCACTTAAATTGCGGTAAAAATCGCCACGATTGCGTACGTTTTACGTGTACACTGTGATTTTTTTACCGCGATTTTAATGAAAGTGAATGGGAACGATTTTTAAAAAGTGCTCACAATGCACTAATCAATCGCAAGTGCTCAGAAAAGCGCTTATGGTGTGTCTGAGCCCTTAAAGAATAAACTTTATTACAAAATTTCTTTGGTACAGCGGATACAAATCCTACAATTAATCTGCAGTGTGTCTACTTCCTGCTTTCATGGAAGCAGACATATTGTTAACATCCTGTGTTTACCAATTCCTGAGCCGACCCAGCTGAGACATCAAATTTCAATGGTGAATAGTGCCAGATGAGGAGGAATTAGACTAAACTCTAAATTCATACGGGTGCATTTCTCTATGTTTTCCGCTTGTCCTGTGCAAGAGTTCAGGTGCACTTATGAGGTGGCAGGGAGTGGTGAACTGCAGCTGAAGAGGGAAGGGAGACAGAGAAGAAAGCAGACAGGAGGCAGAGATGCAGCGTCAGGGAAACAAATGCAGCAGAAAGCGGGGAGCTCATCGGAACATTGTCGGGGGAACAGCCTGAGAAGACGGAAGCCAGGGAGCTGAATAGCAGGGGAGACGGAAGGCGGGGAACTCAAGACAAGACATCGCAGCGGGAACAGCCCGGGCTCAGCCCAGGAAGATGGAAGCCGGGGAATCAAATTGCAGGGGAGAATGAGGGCGGGGAGACGAAAAGCCAGCGAGACAGCGGTGAGCCGAACAGCCGGCGGGGACACGGAAGGCGGGGGTAAAGAAGGGGGGAGGCGAGCTGACAAACGGCGGCGGGGACTCAGAACTTCGGGACTTGGCCGGCCACATCTAGACAGAATGCGTTCTGGCCGGCCAAAGTCCGCAAAAAGCCTCCGTTTTGCAAACTGGCCGCTTCAGCCGGCCATTTCTAGCTTTGACCGGCCAGAACCCGAAGTGGCCAGACTTCGGGTTCTGGCCGTAACATATACATTGAGTGCTTGCTTCACTGTTCTAATAGCTTCTTCATGAGGAATAATTGTATATAGTGCACTGACATCAGCTGTAACTAACAGGTCGTCATCCTCTACCCACACTGTGCTGATCGTTTGTAATAATTGTTTGGTATCTCGCAGTAGGAGTGTTAATTTACTTACAACCGGTTGGAGATATGAATCTATATACTCGCCAACTCGTTGGTTGAGGGAACCAATCCCACTCACAATAGGACGACCTGGAGGTTCTGTCATGCTTTTGTGAATCTTAGGATTGTGATAAATCACTGGGATTCTCGGGGCATCGATCACTAGATATTTAAATTCAGCGTCATTGAGGATCTCTTGTTGTAAACCTCCTTTGAGTATATTCCTTAATTCCTTCATATATACAGCAGTTGGATCCCCTTTTAGTTTTTTGTATGTCAATTGATCTCCTAGGATCCTTTCCATTTCCTTCCTATATTGATCAGTTTTCATAATTACCACTCCTCCCCCTTTATCAGCGGGTCTGATCATCACATCCTTCTTCTGGCTTAGTTCCCGTATTGCTTTCAGCTCCCTCCCATTCTGTTTACTTTGGATCTTGTCAATGTCTTTTAACACCATATTCTTAAACACCTGTATGGTGCCATCTTTAGAATTATCCGGGGGGTTAAATGTAGACTTATTCTTTAAAGATGTATGTACGTAAGTCCTATCTAGAACCCCACTGTTAGCCTTAGTAGTAGGTCCTTCTTTTGAAATGAAATATTTTTTAATATTCAACTTCCTGATGTACTTGTTCACATCTATAAATGTTCCAAATTTATTCAAACCTTGTTGAGGTGCATACTTCATTCCCTTATCTAGAATTTTCAGTTCCTCATTGGTCAAGGGGACCCCACTAATATTAAAAATGCCTTCACCTTCTTTTACTTTCTTCGTTTTGTTGTCTCTTCCTCCCCTTCTACCTCGTCTATTCCTCTTTTGCGCACAAACCTTTGATTGTATTCGAACTCGGCCCAGTCGGCTCTGGGTGATTGCCCCCCCAAAAAATGATGGTGTACGGTTTCTGCCGTTTGCCTTTCTAAGGGTTCAAACCTATTGAAGGTAGGTAGATATTCTTCCTTGTATTGTCTACCTTGATGTTGATAATATTGTTGATCATAATGATCATATCTCCTGTTGGGTTCATACTGTGACTGATTGGCCATCTTATATCCTACTCCTATGTTTCCACGTGGGTTGTTCTTTCCTTTCCTATATTGTGGTTGTTGCCATTCGTCGTCATACAGCCGTTTATTCCCTTGTAGGGGTCTATTTCTTGGGGATTGTTGAAACTGGGGATTCTGCCTCTGTCCCCTATTATAACCCCTTTCTAACCCTCTTTGTATGTGAGCCTCACCTTCTGGTACTGGATTGGCCTGCCGGGCCCCTCCAGGTACCCCATTGCTTATAGGACCTTGCACCTCAACAAGGTTTGAATAAATTTGGAACATTTATAGATGTGAACAAGTACATCAGGAAGTTGAATATTAAAAAATATTTCATTTCAAAAGAAGGACCTACTACTAAGGCTAACAGTGGGGTTCTAGATAGGACTTACGTACATACATCTTTAAAGAATAAGTCTACATTTAACCCCCCGGATAATTCTAAAGATGGCACCATACAGGTGTTTAAGAATATGGTGTTAAAAGACATTGACAAGATCCAAAGTAAACAGAATGGGAGGGAGCTGAAAGCAATACGGGAACTAAGCCAGAAGAAGGATGTGATGATCAGACCCGCTGATAAAGGGGGAGGAGTGGTAATTATGAAAACTGATCAATATAGGAAGGAAATGGAAAGGATCCTAGGAGATCAATTGACATACAAAAAACTAAAAGGGGATCCAACTGCTGTATATATGAAGGAATTAAGGAATATACTCAAAGGAGGTTTACAACAAGAGAGGATCTCTTGAATAACACCATATTCTTAAACACCTGTATGGTGCCATCTTTAGAATTATCCGGGGGGTTAAATGTAGACTTATTCTTTAAAGATGTATGTACGTAAGTCCTATCTAGAACCCCACTGTTAGCCTTAGTAGTAGGTCCTTCTTTTGAAATGAAATATTTTTTAATATTCAACTTCCTGATGTACTTGTTCACATCTATAAATGTTCCAAATTTATTCAAACCTTGTTGAGGTGCAAGGTCCTATAAGCAATGGGGTACCTGGAGGGGCCCGGCAGGCCAATCCAGTACCAGAAGGTGAGGCTCACATACAAAGAGGGTTAGAAAGGGGTTATAATAGGGGACAGAGGCAGAATCCCCAGTTTCAACAATCCCCAAGAAATAGACCCCTACAAGGGAATAAACGGCTGTATGACGACGAATGGCAACAACCACAATATAGGAAAGGAAAGAACAACCCACGTGGAAACATAGGAGTAGGATATAAGATGGCCAATCAGTCACAGTATGAACCCAACAGGAGATATGATCATTATGATCAACAATATTATCAACATCAAGGTAGACAATACAAGGAAGAATATCTACCTACCTTCAATAGGTTTGAACCCTTAGAAAGGCAAACGGCTGAAACCGTACACCATCATTTTTTGGGGGGGCAATCACCCAGAGCCGACTGGGCCGAGTTAGAATACAATCAAAGGTTTGTGCGCAAAAGAGGAATAGACGAGGTAGAAGGGGAGGAAGAGACAACAAAACGAAGAAAGTAAAAGAAGGTGAAGGCATTTTTAATATTAGTGGGGTCCCCTTGACCAATGAGGAACTGAAAATTCTAGATAAGGGACTGAAGTATGCACCTCAACAAGGTTTGAATAAATTTGGAACATTTATAGATGTGAACAAGTACATCAGGAAGTTGAATATTAAAAAATATTTCATTTCAAAAGAAGGACCTACTACTAAGGCTAACAGTGGGGTTCTAGATAGGACTTACGTACATACATCTTTAAAGAATAAGTCTACATTTAACCCCCCGGATAATTCTAAAGATGGCACCATACAGGTGTTTAAGAATATGGTGTTAAAAGACATTGACAAGATCCAAAGTAAACAGAATGGGAGGGAGCTGAAAGCAATACGGGAACTAAGCCAGAAGAAGGATGTGATGATCAGACCCGCTGATAAAGGGGGAGGAGTGGTAATTATGAAAACTGATCAATATAGGAAGGAAATGGAAAGGATCCTAGGAGATCAATTGACATACAAAAAACTAAAAGGGGATCCAACTGCTGTATATATGAAGGAATTAAGGAATATACTCAAAGGAGGTTTACAACAAGAGAGGATCTCTTGAATAACACCATATTCTTAAACACCTGTATGGTGCCATCTTTAGAATTATCCGGAGGGTTAAATGTAGACTTATTCTTTAAAGATGTATGTACATAAGTCCTATCTAGAACCCCACTGTTAGCCTTAGTAGTAGGTCCTTCTTTTGAAATGAAATATTTTTTAATATTCAACTTCCTGATGTACTTGTTCACATCTATAAATGTTCCAAATTTATTCAAACCTTGTTGAGGTGCATACTTCAGTCCCTTATCTAGAATTTTCAGTTCCTCATTGGTCAAGGGGACCCCACTAATATTAAAAATGCCTTCACCTTCTTTTACTTTCTTCGTTTTGTTGTCTCTTCCTCCCCTTCTACCTCGTCTATTCCTCTTTTGCGCACAAACCTTTGATTGTATTACAGGTGTTTAAGAATATGGTGTTAAAAGACATTGACAAGATCCAAAGTAAACAGAATGGGAGGGAGCTGAAAGCAATACGGGAACTAAGCCAGAAGAAGGATGTGATGATCAGACCCGCTGATAAAGGGGGAGGAGTGGTAATTATGAAAACTGATCAATATAGGAAGGAAATGGAAAGGATCCTAGGAGATCAATTGACATACAAAAAACTAAAAGGGGATCCAACTGCTGTATATATGAAGGAATTAAGGAATATACTCAAAGGAGGTTTACAACAAGAGAGGATCTCTTGAATAACACCATATTCTTAAACACCTGTATGGTGCCATCTTTAGAATTATCCGGGGGGTTAAATGTAGACTTATTCTTTAAAGATGTATGTACGTAAGTCCTATCTAGAACCCCACTGTTAGCCTTAGTAGTAGGTCCTTCTTTTGAAATGAAATATTTTTTAATATTCAACTTCCTGATGTACTTGTTCACATCTATAAATGTTCCAAATTTATTCAAACCTTGTTGAGGTGCAAGGTCCTATAAGCAATGGGGTACCTGGAGGGGCCCGGCAGGCCAATCCAGTACCAGAAGGTGAGGCTCACATACAAAGAGGGTTAGAAAGGGGTTATAATAGGGGACAGAGGCAGAATCCCCAGTTTCAACAATCCCCAAGAAATAGACCCCTACAAGGGAATAAACGGCTGTATGACGACGAATGGCAACAACCACAATATAGGAAAGGAAAGAACAACCCACGTGGAAACATAGGAGTAGGATATAAGATGGCCAATCAGTCACAGTATGAACCCAACAGGAGATATGATCATTATGATCAACAATATTATCAACATCAAGGTAGACAATACAAGGAAGAATATCTACCTACCTTCAATAGGTTTGAACCCTTAGAAAGGCAAACGGCTGAAACCGTACACCATCATTTTTTGGGGGGGCAATCACCCAGAGCCGACTGGGCCGAGTTAGAATACAATCAAAGGTTTGTGCGCAAAAGAGGAATAGACGAGGTAGAAGGGGAGGAAGAGACAACAAAACGAAGAAAGTAAAAGAAGGTGAAGGCATTTTTAATATTAGTGGGGTCCCCTTGACCAATGAGGAACTGAAAATTCTAGATAAGGGACTGAAGTATGCACCTCAACAAGGTTTGAATAAATTTGGAACATTTATAGATGTGAACAAGTACATCAGGAAGTTGAATATTAAAAAATATTTCATTTCAAAAGAAGGACCTACTACTAAGGCTAACAGTGGGGTTCTAGATAGGACTTACGTACATACATCTTTAAAGAATAAGTCTACATTTAACCCCCCGGATAATTCTAAAGATGGCACCATACAGGTGTTTAAGAATATGGTGTTAAAAGACATTGACAAGATCCAAAGTAAACAGAATGGGAGGGAGCTGAAAGCAATACGGGAACTAAGCCAGAAGAAGGATGTGATGATCAGACCCGCTGATAAAGGGGGAGGAGTGGTAATTATGAAAACTGATCAATATAGGAAGGAAATGGAAAGGATCCTAGGAGATCAATTGACATACAAAAAACTAAAAGGGGATCCAACTGCTGTATATATGAAGGAATTAAGGAATATACTCAAAGGAGGTTTACAACAAGAGATCCTCAATGACGCTGAATTTAAATATCTAGTGATCGATGCCCCGAGAATCCCAGTGATTTATCACAATCCTAAGATTCACAAAAGCATGACAGAACCTCCAGGTCGTCCCATTGTGAGTGGGATTGGTTCCCTCAACCAACGAGTTGGCGAGTATATAGATTCATATCTCCAACCGGTTGTAAGTAAATTAACACTCCTACTGCGAGATACCAAACAATTATTACAAACGATCAGCACAGTGTGGGTAGAGGATGACGACCTGTTAGTTACAGCTGATGTCAGTGCACTATATACAATTATTGCTCATGAAGAAGCTATTAGAACAGTGAAGCAAGCACTCAATGTATATACGGATTTGAAAAGTGAACAAATTGCATTTATTTTGGAACTATTACAATTTTCTCTTACCCACAATTATTTTTGGTACGGAGGTCAATATTAACTCCAAACACTGGGATGTGCCATGGGGGCAAAATATGCACCAAGTGTGGCTAACATCTTTATGGATGATTGGGAATTGGGGGTTCTATCCCAGCCACAAAGTGAGCAAGTAAAAACCTGGAGAAGGTACATCGATGACCTAGTGTGGATATGGAAAGGTAGTGTTGATGAACTCGAGGAATATATAAACTGGCTTAATAGTATTGATAGAGGGATTGTGCTGTCAGCTAATTGGGACAGGGGACAGATAGACTTCTTAGATGTAGTTCTATACAAAAAGGAGCACAGTCTGGGTACTAAAACCTTTTTCAAAAAAACGGACCGCAATGCGTACATTCCAATCAATAGTTGCCATCATAAAAACTGGCTAAGAGGGATACCAAGGAGCCAGTTCACTAGAATTAGAAGAAATTGTACAGAAATTACAGATTATGAGGAACAAGCAGGGATGTTACTACAGCGGTTCGTAGATAAAGGGTATAAAGAGGCTCCACTCAGACAGGAAATTAACAAAATCAAAGAGTATGATAGAAAAAGTATGTTAATGGATCACCCCGGTAAATCAGTAGGAGATCAATTTGAATATGCTATGTGTTTTGAGTATAATACACAACACTGGGAAGTAGAACAGATAATCAAGAAATACTGGCGGTTGTTGTGTAATGATCCAGTGCTGGGGAATAGGATCCCCCAGCGCCCCAGGTTCATCTATAGGAGGGCTGGTAACCTCCAAAGAAGTCTTGTAAAAACGTGCATTGATGAGCCCAGAAATAAGAACCAGACGGGGCTTTGGGGCTAAAAAAGCTTTTTTCCGTGTAAACAGTATAATCCATGTTTAGTTGCACAAGCCAATAGATCACAGTCCAACACATCAACATGTACTGGCCAAGAGTTCCCTATCAAAGAATTCATCACGTGTGGAAGCACCCATGTGGTATATTTAATATGGTGCCCATGTGGGCTCCAATATATCGGACGGACAAAGAGGATGTTAAAAACAAGGATTAATGAACATGTGAAAAATATAGAAAAAGGCCTGATGAGTCATAGTGTTTCCAGACACTTTGCGGAAGTTCATGGATCCAATCCAGCACATATGCACTTTAGTGCAATTCAAAAGTTAACCGACAGATGGCGAGGATGCCATAAGATACGTGAGATCTCCAAACTTGAAACCAAATGGATTTTCAACATGAGAACCATGAGACCCAATGGGCTCAATGTAGAATTGGATCTTAACTGTTTTATAGCAGATGATTAGGGAGACCCAAATAAGGCATCTAGCAATGGGAATTATGGGGGCACAACTTCAGGGGGTATACATATACGGGCAAATAATAGTAGTAGGTGAGACATTGGGATGGGTAGGGATCACAAGGATAGGCACGTGTATTAATTAGAAGTAAAAGTGCTTCTCAGATAGAAGGACTCACAACTAGACAATGGGGGGTTCATTCAATTAATGTTGTGCTTAGTCTTAGTATTTATTAATTTTTTCGTAGTGCTTTATGGGTCCTAGCAGGACCAAGTTTGTTATAAATATAGTGACATTCGTAAGGGGTTTTCTGGGTTGAGAGTGAGACACGGGTCCCATAATATTATAATATTTATAAGATGGGCCAAATTCTTAGCCATTATTGTCCAGGGCCGGATTTGTGGGCAGGCCCCCTAGGCATGGAACTAGGGCGGAGCCACGGAAGGGGCGGGTTAATAAACAGACATCAGTGTTCCAATGGCCGCCTGTGCTACTCCCCACAATGATGCAGTGTCATGTTTGTCTGCAGCCGACCAACGCTACTCTTAATACAGTAGCATATCTGTGTGTGCAGGGGCAGCTACAGACATGGACAAAGCGCTGCTATTATGACAGGAGTAGTGGCCGCATCGTTGCAGCCCTTCCCACTGTCATTGAATGCTTCTCTCCGCCCCCCTTTCAGTCTATGGAAGAGGAGGCAGTGCAACACTTTGTATCCCCGCCCTCCTCTTTGCTTCTGCAAATCGGAAATTCAGAGGGGCGGGGATGCAGAAGATGGAGGAAATGAAATCAGCCTACACTGTTCGGTAACACCTCTGCCAAACTCTTGATGCAGCCAGCATGTGTGGATAGATGCACTCCCTTGCTTCTCCCCTTTTCGGTATCTCTGTCATTCACTTTTTTTTTTTACAGTAAAAGTTTTTTTGTGACAAAAAAGAAATTACAGCAGGAGACCTTACAGACGTTTGTCCTTCACTTTTAAACTAGCATCTGCTGTATGCTTCTAACGTCTGCTCTTCCCCAGCGCTTTTTGCTCAGTAATATTGGTGGGGAGATTTTGCTGTGCCGCTGGGAGTGATAAATGGGATCCTAGGGGCAGAGTGCAGACCTCCACGAAAGAAAAAGTAAGTTTAAGGTCGTCTGGCCAAGAGAGAAGGCTGACAGGGCAGCAGCACATTGTTGTTAAGAAGTTATGTGTGTGCCATTCACATAACATGTATCTAGTGTAAATGCATTTGCTGAACAGTACTGCAGAAATACAAACTAGTGTGTGTGATACCCCCTACCACTGACACCCTCTCCCTACATTAAGAGTAGTACAGCGAAGCATGGTTATTCTACCTATTCCAGTGGCAGGTCTGATCTAAACTCTCCTCTGTTTTTCATTGCAGCTAGGTACTTTAAGGCTCTGTTCACACTTGAGATAAAGAAAAACTGATCCATGTAAAAACATAAGGTGTCAGTTTTTTATCCATGCAATTAGCATGTGATCACTGTGACTCCATTGATTTGGTAAAATCGTTGCAGACCCAAGTTTGAGATATTGGCAGAACGGATTCATTCTACCGGAGCAATGGGAACAGGTCCATAGGTTAACATTGGATCCGTTACCATCGGTTAGGGTCCGTTCCACCACCGTCTGCTAACAGTCTGTTTTTCAGTGCCAATGTAAATCAGGCCTTATGCTGCATACTTCTGTACAGCTCCCGGGTGTTCTTCTGTGTCATGTCAGGAGCTGTATAGAAGTATGCTACAGCATAGCTCCTGCTGCAGTGAAGACCAGAGGAGAGGTGTGTGAACCTGGGCAAGCACAGTATTTAAAGAGTACCTGTAGTAAAACAAGTGCCACTGGGAGATACATCAGAAGGGGGAAGCCACTGGATCATAATGAGGCTTCCCTTGTCTTCCTTAGCACCCCCGATCACTTCGGCTGCCACCACTGGGTCACCCTGAACAATGCACTCTGTGCAGGTGCAGCTGCTGCTTTCCGGTTAGGCTCAGGTGGAAATATCAGAGCCTGATCGGGGTCTACTCTACTCGGCAGGTGGCTTGCGCCTGTGCAGTAGAACAGACCCTTTCGGGCTCAGCTATTTCCACCTGTGCAAGAAGCGGATACTGCACCTGCACGAGGCTCGCAGTGTAAATATTATGGTGTCCATTTTGCCAGGGGAGCGAGCGCTGGATCCATGCTGCTGGGGAGGACATGGGAAGCATCATTAGGATTTAGAGGCTTCCCCCGCCTGAGAAAAGTACCCCACCCGGGATGATTTCCCTTTAAAATACCATGCTCTGCTGTGCTACTCTGAGCTGCAGCAGTTTTATCTGAGCTGCAGCTACAGGGCAGCACTGGATGAGACCCTTGGGATGGGGGAGAGAAGTGCACCCCTCCTCAGATGAAGCAGGTTACTTTAAGCACTATGATGGGCTCCCCACGCAAGAGTAATTCGGGGGGGGCGCAGTTGAGGACAATGGGCCTTGGGCGGTAAAAAGTACAAATCCGGCCCTGTGTATATCACAATTATTAAGGTGGATATTTAAGCACATCAAGAATTATAGGGGGTCTATGTGCCACAGGGACGTGTGTGTCACCTTAGGTAACCTCATTATTTGGTACATATTAGGATATGGGCAATATGGGGTCATTATGTGTATGCAAGGGGCACACTAAATTGTATGAGGAGTAAAGGGGATAGTTTAATCATAAGTAAAATGACAGATTGAACAGGCTAAATGTGATAAGAGTTGTTCAAGAATAATGTGGGATATAAGGTAATGAAGTCTTAACTAGAGTGCTGGAGCGTGGTGGGTGTATTGTTTTGTTGTTGCTATGCAATGGTTTTAAATATTTTGTTATCTGTGAATTTTATACAACATTTTAATATACATAGTCCGGCAGATGATTAAGGCGACAAGATGTGCTCCCAGTGTTGTATATTGCTATATGGGCGTAATATATCAAACGTGCTATCAAATATGTATGAAAAGCCCGCAGCAGGACGTTATGAATTGTCCGCACTGGGACGCCATGATGCCGGAGTCTGGGATAGATTGTTAGCCAATAGCCGCGAGAGTACAGCCGTCTTTAGGAAACAATTTGCATATGTATTGTATATAGCGTCCACACGCCCTGCCGAGGACATGCCCCTGATGAGTCATATGACGAAACCGGTAGGGCGGAGCCTCAGGCGTGGCGTGTGCAGACGCTAAAGGAACAAGGCGGCGGTGAGGACGTCCTGTATTTTGATATGCGCATTTTGATTTTATCTATGTGAGTGCAATATATTGTGTCTTTTAAACATATTAAACGGAATTATGCTATGAGAGCCATTGTCTCTTGAGTTTAAAGGTTGGCAACGCTTTAAAGATTGTGTGTACATGAAAGCGCTTACAGCTGGTCATCACAGGATAAGCCTGGTCATTTGGTGAGCGTGCATTTTATCTATATACCACCGTGGTGTTACACATTTGGAGTCACGCAGGGAGCACGTTTGGTGTTTTGGTGTGGTACATAGACTGGATTACGCTATGTTGTCCCTATGTCTCTGAGTACTATTTAGGGAGAAGGTGTTCCGCTGCAAGGGATTGCCACATTCATGTGCTCTGTCTGCTGATCTGTGATACATCAGCCATACTTGCTGGTAAGCGTATTTTATCTGGAGATCTATTGTATGTGGAGCACAAAGTGTGACCAAGATTCAAGTGGAACCATTGTGGACTTTTAGGGCGTGGTAGACTCTGCTGTATGCTTATGAGACTGTCCTTTCCTCCAATCTAGGTGGACTTTTTAACAATAACGCAATGCAATACAATCTTATATGCAATTTTTCCACAGGTGGATCATTTTATGATTAATGGTGTATATAATATTGGAATCAGAGAGTTTGCTGTGAGATATATACTTTCTCTTAAAGGTTATTGTTCTTAGGAGGTTTGTTAATGAGCGCTTCACCTAATTCCAAAATATAAATGGCCATATTAAGGTGTATCCATATAAATAGCCCACCCTGTATAATCGATCTGGTAGGAAATCTGCCTGAAAATCTCATTGTGTGTACTAGGCATTAGTAAATTAAGCTTAAAGGCTTATCAGATGAATACTTATCTAGTAATCTTAATTTGATTAAATAAATACTAAAGGATTGAGATAAGCTTGCAATCCAACTTGAAACTGAGCCAGTCAAGCCCTGTAACTACTGGTTAATTAATCATCTGCTGGTTTATATTTCTGGCATTACTTGGCCTGATAACTTCATGACTATGAAAATGCAAATTTGCTGGAAAGTCAGAATTTAATCCCATTTCTGTTGAAGGAGCAAATCCCCCAAAAAATGATTTCTTATTTTGCATTAATGGATTCCTTTAATCAGAGATAAAGCATCAGTCATATTCACCAAAGACAAATACAGACCATGTCATTGGCAGAGAATAAACAATGGACATAAAGTGTAACTGTTGGGCATAAAATCAAAAATCAATTCTTTATTTTTATCTGGTAAACAAGTAATAGGGATGCTAACCATGCAATCCAAAAGTTAAAATCTCTATTACGTTTCTTGTTTATAAATTATCATTCCCCAGTTTACCTGACTCTTATTTGGTACGTTGCCACACAAAGGAAGTTGCAGGGCATGCTGGGTTGTCTTTTTTTGCTTCTTCATTTCCCCTCAGACTTAACTAATGTACAGAAGCAAAAAAGGACAACCCAGCATGCCCTGCAACTTCCTTTGTGTGGCAACGTACCAAATAAGAGTCAGGTAAACTGGGGAATGATCATTTATAAACAAGAAAAGTAATAAAGATGTTATCTTTTGGATCACCTGGTTAGCATCCTTATTACTTGTTTACCAGATAAAAATAAAGAATTGATTTTTGATTTTATGCCCAACAGTTACACTTTAAAGCACACCTGAACTGAGAGGGATATAGATGCTACCATATTGACTTCCTTTTAAACAGTGCAGATTGCTGCCTGGCTCTTCTACTGACCACATATGCTATTGCTCCGTTGTTATTGCCTGATGAAGCGGGATCAAACCTGCGAAACGCGTTGCATATTTGGAGTTCATAAATAAAATATATTGACTGTGTTTACTACAGTCGTTGTGTGTCTACTTGGAGGAGGTAGGTCCACCACTACCTCCTCTATTTACCAAGAATTTGGTTTTTAAGCTCACTTAGCTTCCTTTTATCCTTTTGGCGCCTCTGTTCTCCTGCATAATAGTGCAGATTGCTTGGCTGCCCTGTTGAGCCTTTGGCTCTAATACCCCTAGCTATAGACCCTGGACAAGCATGCAGATCAGGCGTTCTGACTAAAGTCTAACTGAATTAGTGGCATGCTTGTTTCAGGTGTGTGATACAGACACTACTGCTGCCAAAGAGATCAACAGGGCTGCCAGGAAACTGGTATTGTTAGGCCTCTTTTCCATGGGCAGTTGAACTGTGTGCCTAGCAAGCAGTTACTAGGCAGCTGTGAGCAGTTACCAGACAGCAGTGAGCAGTTACCAGGCAGCAGTGAGCAGTTGCCAGGCACCAGCAAGCAGTTGTGAGAGTTTGAGAAGCATTCCACTGCCTAACAACTGCTTGTGGAAAAGAAGCCTTAAAAAGGAAATAAATATGGCAGCTATCCTTCTCAGTTCATGTGTACTTTAATATCAGTACACAATGCTTGAAAAGGTGGGTTGACCGACATCCAACAAACTTGTAGAAGGTATGTATGCCTCTGTTACATAATGTAATTGTTCATCATGAGCTGCCTGGGTATTATTCTGTTACATAATTAAAATTCCAACAGGAATCCTGCAGAAAGTATAATATAATTTGACCAGACATGTAGGTTACAGTTCGTGGCTGGGGAAGACCTAGCTCATGTTCAGAGTCCACAAGTGCTGTCTGTACGACAATATGGTATAATACGGCTCTGTAAAATAGGCTACAGGCCTGTACACTAGTTGGTCTGAATGTGTATGTGGCTTTTAGGGGCATAACAAGATGATCTGCATATTCAGAAGTGATGCATCATGGGAATTCTTTCTTGCTCACATAAATCTGAATAACTATAAATACCTTGTGTTGTAAAAAGATGAAATTATATTTAGCATATCTTTTTTTTTTACCTATGACATTTCAGCTCATTTTAGTCCCTTACAAAATCCTAGGAATTCATATTCACCACAACATAACTAGGTAATCTATTAAAATATGGCAACTACTGATAAAATAGATCTAAAGGGAGGCTTAAAGCGGATCCGAGATGAAAAACTAACTATAACAAGTAACTTGTTTATATTTCCTATACAAATCCCCGTCAGCATACCATGGGTTAGCCCCGCCCCCTAACCCCCTCAGGACATGTAACTATAAATTTGAAGATGGCTGCCTGGCTCACCGCTTTTTTTCACCTGTCCAAATTCCCTCAGGACTGAAGATAACAACATAAGATAACCTTTTTTTTTTTTTACTCTTACCCGGCTGTTTTCTTGATAGCCTCCGCTCAGGTTCTGACCCTCTCCTGAGCGACGCTCTTGCTCTATTAAACCTCTAAATGAGTGTTTTGACAAGAGGCCCCTTCTGCTGGTCTGTGGGGTATGGGGTCTTCTAGAAATTAATGCCGATTGTTTTTTCTTACAGCAGCGGCTACTGTACCTTTTCGTGCAGATTGGAGGATATATATTGAGCCTGGAGTAGAGCGCGCAGTGTGCGTTCCATTACAGCCCTGCATGGAGGAGTGAATTCCTGCTTCCGGTTCTGCGTTCCACCACGGACAGAGACTGGAATTACGTCACACGATGTCACCATAGACATTTTCATTGCGCCCTGCAGGAGAGGTGACGTTCTACTTCCGGTCCTGCGTTCCATCTCGGAAAGGAGCCGGAAATACGTCACACGCAGGCGCTCTCCGGACACAGGACGCTAAGCCGCCCATAAAGAGAGCTCAGTAGCTCACAATGGTGCGGATCAATGAACCACGCACGCCTGGTGGAGAAGGTAGGGGGAGTATCAAAAGCTCCCAGTAAAATCTTTGTATGATGCGGGATGTTTATATTTATATCATGTATTTTTACAAATACTCAGGCTCTATACCCACGTTGATCGGCCAGGCTGGTGACACAGGAATATATCAGGTGGGCGCCTTGTAGATTATGCTCTCCCAGTATTTACAAATGGACACATTTTGATAAATTTATAACTATATCTTTACAGAACATATACTTTATGTGGGTATGGAGTCTAATTCTGAGCCCCAGCATACAGACCAGCACAAAACTAAAGGGTAAGAGTTGTTAGATGGTAGGTATGTAGGTAGGAAAAAAGAGGTGGATACTGACAAAAATCTTTTTATTTTTTGTCTATTATTACAGCCCCCAATCTGCGGGTCCTTCCACTGAGACTCCCAGAAGTACTCAGACTCAGGAATCATCATCCGGATCTAGCAAAAGATCCACATCTAAGAATAATTCCAGTTCCCAACCACCCAGATCTGAAAATAAAAAAAATTATTGTTGGGCATGTGGTGATTATCCACTCCCGGGTAAACTAGTGTGCGCAGATTGCTTTTATACTTTACCCAAAGAAAAGGAGACCCCCCCCCCAGCCCTGACTTGCCAGCATTAATTAAGGACATAGTTCAGCAAACACTAATGGAACAAACTGCTTCTACCTCAGCTCAAAGTTTGAATGCTGAGGAAGAGGATTATCCTTATGATGACGAACAAACTGATGAGGACAATCTAAGTATGGGGTTTGACTTCGCATTAGTTAACCCCTTCATTAGATCGGTAAAAGAGGCAATTCAGTGGGAAGACCAATCTGAACCACCGGCAAAATCTAAACGTTACTATCCCCACCTAAAAAAGGCTACAATATCGTTTCCCATAATGGAGGAAGTATCAGAACTCTTTAATGAGGAGTGGTCTAAAGTAGAGAGAAAAGTGTCCCTATCAAATAGATTAACAAAAATGTACCCGCTAGAAGGTGAATTACCGCAACAACTAGAATCACCTCCGGTGGTCGACGCGGCTGTAGCCCGATTAGCCAAACACGTGACCCTGCCGTCAGAAGACGCAGTAGCCTTTAAAGACGTAATGGAGCGGAAGGTAGATGCTGACCTTAAGAAAAATTATACAAATATAGGCGGAGCCTGTCGCCCAGCCATCACTTTAACTTCTGTGGCCAGAGCTCTCAGAACATGGGCGGACAACCTAGAGGGGGCAATCCAGTCAGACCTAGACAAGGAATCTCTCTGCTCAGCTCTAGAGGATTTTCGTGTAGCGGCGGATTTTGTCGGCGAAGCTTCATTTGATATTCTTAGATGTTCGGCTCGGGCGATGTTTAACTCGGTCACCTCCACAAGGGCCATGTGGTTAAAACCTTGGGCGGCGGATTCAAATTCAAAGGTCACATGGTGTAAAATTCCTTTTGACGGTAAAAATGTATTCGGCAAAAAACTCGACTCAGCTATCAAGAGAGTAACTGGCGGTAGGTCTGGATTGCTCCCTCAGGACCGTCGCCCGAAGAGGCAACGTCCCACAGGAAATAGGTCAAATTATCAATCCAGAGGCAGAGAATATAACATGCACACCAAGCAATAGTGATGCTTAAATCTGGTTATATTGTAAAGAGAATATACATCAACAGTATACAAACAGTGCAAAGACAATATGCAGTGGGCTCTGCATGACAAAAAGTGGCCCAAATAATGGAATCATACATGCATGACAATAGGCAAACACAGCAGGAGATATAATAGACAATCAATAAAGCATATAGGGATAAACAGCTGCTAGAGATACTATCTCTAGCAGCTGTTTATCCCTATATGCTTTATTGATTGTCTATTATATCTCCTGCTGTGTTTGCCTATTGTCATGCATGTATGATTCCATTATTTGGGCCACTTTTTGTCATGCAGAGCCCACTGCATATTGTCTTTGCACTGTTTGTATACTGTTGATGTATATTCTCTTTACAATATAACCAGATTTAAGCATCACTATTGCTTGGTGTGCAAGTTATTTCTATGTATATGACTTAGTGTAAGACCTCTGGATAGGTCTGGTTTACCAACTGAGCACCCATTTGTTGCATATTACTTTGAAGGTGTGCATACCGACTTTGATTGAAGAGAATATAACATGAACAGATTTGGCCGAAATTTTTGTCGCCAATGGAAAAGCGGACAAACACAGATTGCAAAGTATTACAAACAGAGAAATGTTAATTCGATCCCCCAGCCGCCCAAGTCATTCTGAGGAGACGCCCGCCCACACAGAGAAAGTAGGCGGGAGACTAAACAAATACCTCAGAGTGTGGGCAGAGTATATAACAGATCCCTAGGTGAACAATACTATCAAAAAAGGCCACTCATGGCATTTCAAAGAGAAGGTTCCTCCAGACCATTTCCGAAGTACAAGTATACCAAGGTCGCAACACCACAAGGACATATTGTTCCAGTATGTGAACGAACTGATAGACAAGGAAGCAGTTATAGTGGTTCCACAACAGCAAAAATTTCGAGGCTTCTACTCCCCACTTTTTCTCGTCAAAAAGAAGAGTGGCGATCTCCGTCCAGTGTTAGACCTAAGGCTTCTAAATTCTTTCATCTCGTTGGAAACATTCAAAATGGAATCATTACAAACAATTCTGCCATCAATCCAACAGATTGGCTACTATCCGTCGATTGGGCAGATGCCTACCTCCATATACCAATACAGGAAGAATATCAAAAGTATCTCAGATTTGCAATAGGCCAGCAACATTACCAATTCAGAGTACTACCATTTGGGATATCCACAGCACCAAGGACCTTCACCAAGGTACTAGTGACAATCATAGCTTTTCTCAGGATAAAAGGTCTCCGCATCCATGCATATCTAGGCGATATACTTTTGATAGCATCATCACAGAGGATAGCCCTAGAACACAAGAAGTTGCTTCTAGGCACTTTACAACAGTTCGGATGGCTAGTGAACTGGAAGAAAAGCAGCTTGATACCCACTCAAAAATTAATCTTTCTAGGAGCCGAAATAGATACCTTGAAGAATTCAATTTCACTACCACAAGACAAACTACAGAACTTAATAACACTGATAGTGAGAACACAACAGGTGCAGACTTTGCGGGCGAGAGAATATTTACGAATTCTAGGCACAATGTCATCAACAATACTGATGATAAGATGGGCAAAATGGAACATGAGAACCTTCCAGAAAAACTTCTTAGATCAGTGGGATGGAAGAAACCTACAACAGAGTATAGTAATACATCCAGCTGCAAGATCACAACTAGCCTGGTGGAAGAACCACGACAATCTACAGAACCATCACTTCCTGCAAATGGAGGCACCATTAATCCTAACTACGGATGCGAGTCAGACGGGCTGGGGGGCACACTTCAATCATCAATTTGCGCAGGGCACATGGAGATATGCAACACACAATGTCTCTGCCAACATACTGGAATTGAGGGCAGCATTCAAGGCACTCCTATACTTCGCTTTCAAAATTCAGAACAAATCGGTGCTAATAAGGATGGACAACACCTCAGCGGTATCCTACATACAAAATCAGGGAGGCACACGCAGTCGCACCCTTTTACGCGAGGTCACACCTATTATGACATGGGCTCAGGAGACCTTACTACATCTACAGGCAATACATATACCAGGAATACAGAACACAATAGCGGACAGCCTGAGTCGAACTCGTTACGACAACGAGTGGGCATTGAATGTGGAAATCTTCAAAACGATCTGTATAAAATGGGGTCAACCGCAGATAGACTTAATGGCGACACCGAACAATTCGAAATGCAAACTGTTTTTTTTCCGATACAAGTTCAAAGAAGCGGCAGGATGGGATGCACTAACGACGAAATGGAGCAGCAAGCTGGCATATGTATTTCCACCGATTACAATGATTTATCAAATACTCAAAAAGATACAACAGGAGCACACGATACTCATAGCAATCATACCGAATTGGCCTCGCAGACCATGGTATCCTTTGTTGCAGAGACTGCTGATAGCCCCACCGATACCGTTACCATGTCCACTGAATCTATTGTCGCAGGGACAACTTCTCCACCCCAATCCAGCCATTTTATCATTGACGGCCTGGAAACTGAGAGGCAGAAACTAAGAACATTAGGCTGTTCTCAGGAAGTAATAGATACACTAGTACAGGCAAGGAAAAGCACAACAAACTCTACTTACTACCGCATATGGTCTAAATTTATGGAGACGGCTATTAAAAATCAAACTAATCCATATAAACCAGAAGTAACGGAAGTATTACAATTCCTACAACAGGGTCTGAATCTAGGACTGGGAGTAAACACACTTAAAGTACATATCTCCGCAATATCAGCACTTACTGATCAAAGATGGGCACTTCACCCCCTGATCATCCAATTTATCAAAGCAGTAACAAAATTAAGGCCAGCAAAGAAAAATCTGTATCCACAGTGGGATCTGCCGTTAGTATTAAAAGGATTAACTAAACCACCATTTGAGCCATTACAGCAATGTACGCTACAGAATCTGACGACTAAAGTAGTATTCCTCATTGCGATCACTTCAGCTCGGAGAACCTCAGAAATACAAGCACTTTCTTGCGCTAATCCATATCTACAATTCTTTCAGGATAGAGTGACCCTCAGACCTGTACAGGAGTTCATTCCCAAAGTGGCAACCTCCTATCATTTTAATCAAGAGTGGAACTTACCAAATTTCATAGATGACACAATAGAAAATCCAAAATCTCTCGATATTCCTACAATATTGACAGATTACCTAGTAAGAACCAAGGAGATACGCAAAACGGAAAGACTGTTTATTATCCCAGCAGGATATAGAAAAGGTCATGCTGCTACAACAAGGACAATTGCCACTTGGTTGGTAAGAGCAATAAGAATAGCATATAAAACGGATGGCAGGGAGCCACCGGAAGAGATAAAGGCCCATTCGACTAGGGGAATATCCTCATCATGGGCAGCATATGCCAGGGTATCTCCAGAAACCATCTGCAGAGCAGCTCATTGGTCTACCATTCATACGTTCATAACTCATTATAAAGTTGATCCAGCAGCAGGTACAACTATGGAATTCGGGAAAGAAGTGCTATCTTCTTTGAACAAATCTAATATGTGTACAAATGTTAAATAAAGAATGATATTGTTTCAGCATTAAAGGTTGCCCATCCTATATTTATTTTGTGTTAATAGCTAAATCCCATGGTATGCTGACGGAGGAAACAGGAAAATTGTATACTTACCTGCCGTAATTTTCCTTTCCTGTACAAATTCCACGTAGGAAATACGGGATTTCCCACCCATTATTCAGTTAAAGAGAATAGGCCTAGTTACAAAAAGCGGTGAGCCAGGCAGCCATCTTCAAATTTATAGTTACATGTCCTGAGGGGGTTAGGGGGCGGGGCTAACCCATGGTATGCTGACGTGGAATTTGTACAGGAAAGGAAAATTACGGCAGGTAAGTATACAATTTTCCTGTATCTTATCCAAAGTTTAGATAGTTTACACAGCAATTCTAGCTGCAAACAGCTTTAATAGAATATGATTATTTCTTCCTGTGATACAATGACAGCAGCCATGTTGTTTGTAAACCTTACACAGAGGCAGGTTTATCTGCATCTTGAACAAAAAAACCTAATCCCCCCCTCCTCCTCTCTCCTCCCCTCTGCCTCTGAAATCAATGGCTAGTAACACCTCCCCTCCTCCTGCCCAGACTGAGCTCCCATGAGCCCTTGCTACTGCCAAGGCTCTCTGAAAACCTGTGGGCGTGGCTTGTGTAGTTTATAGGGAATTAGAGTATTAAACAAAAACAAAAAAGTATTTGGCTTGAGGAATGCCCTATAAACAATAGGAAAGGAAAACAATTATGCAATGAGTAAAAGCTCATCTCGGATCCACTTTAAAGTAGGCATATAGTAACAAGTAACATATTAAAGGACCACCATGGAGAAACATTTTAAATACATATAAAATGTACATATGTTACTGAATAGAATGAGCTACAAATCACTTTTTCCTGTGTTGCTGTCACCTACAGTTGGTTAGTCTACTTCCTCATGGGGTATTCTTAGGGTTTTCTTAATTTTCAAAAGCACTTAGTGAAATGCAGTTACATAGTTATTATGGTTGAAAAAAGACATACGTCCATCGAGTTCAATCAGTACAAAGTACAACTCCAGCCTGCTCCCTCACATACCCCTGTTGATCCAGAGGAAGGCGAAAAAACCCTTACAAGGCATGGTCCAATTAGCCTCAAAAGGGAAAAATTCTATCCCGACTCCAGATGGCAATCAGATAAAAATCCCTGGATCAACATCATTAGGCATTACCTAGTAATTGTAGCCATGGATGTCTTTCAACGCAAGGAAAGCATCTAAGCCCCCTTTAAATGCAGGTATAGAGTTTGTCATAACGACTTCCTGTGGCAATGCATTCCACATCTTAATCACTCTTACTGTAAAGAACCCTTTCCTAAATAAATGGCTAAAACGTTTTTCCTCCATGCGCAGATCATGTCCTCTAGTCCTTTGAGAAGGCCTAGGGATAAAAAGCTCATCCGCCAAGCTATTATATTGCCCTCTGATGTATTTATACATGTTAATTAGATCTCCTCTAAGGCGTCTTTTCTCTAGACTAAATAAACCCAGTTTATCTAACCTTTCTTGGTAAGCGAGACCTTCCATCCTACGTATCAATTTTGTTGCTCGTCTCTGCACCTGCTCTAAAACAGCAATATCTTTTTTGTAATGTGGTGCCCAGAACTGAATTCCATATTCCAGATGTGGCCTTACTAGAGAGTTAAACAGGGGCAATATTATGCTAGCATCTCGAGTTTTTATTTCCATTTTAATGCATCCCAAAATGTTGTTAGCTTTAGCTGCAGCGGCTTGGCATTGAGTACGATTATTTAACTTGTTTTAGATGAGTACTCCTAAGTCCTTCTCCAAGTTTGATGTCCCCAACTGTATCCCATTTATTTTGTATGGTGCTAGACCATTGGTACGACCAAAATGCATGACTTTACATTTTTCAACATTGAATTTCATCTGCCATTTATGTGCCCATATAGCCATCCTATCCAGATCCTGTTGCAATATGACACTATCTTCCTGAGAGTTGATGATTCTGCACAATTTTGTATCATCTGCAAAAATAGCAACATTGCTCACTGCTGCATCTACTAGGTCATTAATAAATAAATTGAAGAGCACTGGACCCAGTACAGACCCCTGTGGGACCCCACTGCTAACAGTCTCCCATTTTGATTCTGATCCATTGATCACAACTCTTTGTTTTCTGTCCATTAGCCAGTTCCCTATCCATGCACACAGACTCTTCCCCAGTCCTTGCATCCTCATCTTTTGCACCAGACTTTTGTGGGGAACAGTGTCGAAGGCCTTTGCAAAGTCCAGGTATATCACATCTACAGCATTCCCAATATCCATATTAGCATTCACTACCTCATAAAAGCTGAGCATGTTAGTCAAACAGGACCTGTCTTTAGTAAACCCATGTTGATGCTGAGAAATAAGATTATTTTCTACTATGAAGTCATGTATAGTATCTCTTAGTAACCCCTCAAATAGTTTACATACAACCAATGTTAAGCTTACTGGTCTATAATTTCCTGGATCTGATTTTTTGCCCTTCTTAAATAATGGGAAAACGTGGGCTGTACGCCAATCCACTGGGACTCTGCCAGTTGAAAGAGAGTCACAAAAGATAAGATAAAGGGGTTTATCTATAACTGAACTTAATTCCCTTAGGACCCGAGGATGCATGCCATCCGGGCCAGGTGCCTTGTCTATTTTTAATTTATTTAGTGTTGCCTTCACTTCTTCCTGCGTTAAGTATTTAATATTACAGCTAGAAGATTGAGACTCTTCTGCCTCTGTAATTTGCAACAGTGCTGTTTCCTTTGTGAAGACAGAAGCAAAGAAAGCATTTAATAACTCTGCCGTACCTTGGTCATCCACCATTGAGTTCCCACCCTCATCCTTTAGGAGTCCTATACAGTCAACCTTTCTTTTTTTAGAATTGATGTACTTGTAAAACATTTTTGGGTTAGACTTGATATCCCTAGCGATTTGATTTTCAGCTTCGATCTTTGCCAGCCTAATTTATTTTTTACAATTTGTATTGCACTCCTTATAATTGCTTAGTGCAACCTCGGTTCCCTCCTGTTTTAGGACCTTATAGGCATTCTTTTTCCTCTTTATTTTATCCCTAACCTTTCTATTCATCCATAGAGGCCTTTTTATTTCCTAGACATTTTGTTTCCATATGGGATATACATACTACAATATTGATTGAGAATAAGTTTAAAAGCTTGCCATTTCCCTTCAGTGTCCTCCCCTTGTAGTACATTATCCCAGTTCACCAAACTTAGTGCCTGCCTAATTTGATTGAACTTTGCTTTTCTAAAATTCATAGTTTTAGTGGTCCCGCTGCCCCGTGGCCTATCAGTCACCAGATCAAACGTTATCATGTTGTGATCACTATTTCCCAAATGTTCTTGAACCTGCACATTTGATACATTATCTGGTCTATTAGAAATGGTCAGATCCAGCAACGCATTCCCCCTAGTTGGTTCCGTTACCATTTGAGTCAAGTAATTGTCCTGTAGTGCTGCCAGAAATCTGCTGCTTTTACCAAAATGGGTAGCCTCAATACCCCAGTCAATGTCTGGAAAGTTGAAGTCGCCCATAACTATTACCTCATTTTTACTTGCAGCTTTTTCAATCTGCTGTAGTAATCACAGTTCTGCAGCTTCATTAATATGAGGTGGTCTGTAGCATACCCCAATAAGCAATTGGCAACTTTTATTTCCACCATGAATATTTACTCAAACGGACTCCACATCTTCGCAATTTTCCTCCATCTCATCGGTGAGGACAGCTGTAAAAGAATTCTTAAAGAGACACTGAAGCGAAAAAAAAAAATATGATATAGTGAATTGGTTGTGTACTATGAATAATTACTAGAAGATAAGCAGCAAAGACTATACTTTTATTTTCAGGTATATAGTGTTTTTTCTAACATTGCATCACTCTATAATATGTGCAGATTACACAGCACTCAGCATTCAAAATGAGTCTTTCAGAACAGTCTGTGAAGTAATGACCTCTCCTCTAGCAGAGAAAAAGTAAACAGTTCACTTACAGTTGAGATAATAAAAGTCAGATAACAGCCCTCTCCACAACTAAGACTTAGTGGAGAGTTAATGGCTTGTTTGCATAGAGATAACAACTGGAGTTTCTTAACTCTTCCTGTACTGGAAACAATTAGACTGATGTATCTGATCTTAATGTTTTATTTCTTAGCTGCACATACAAATCATAATATCATAATTTTTTTTCGCTTCAGTGTCTCTTTAACAAAGAGACAAACCCCTCCACCTTTTTTCCCTGTTCTATCCCTCCTAAACACATTGTATCCTTTTAACCACTTGAGGACCCACCCTTTACCCCGCCTTAAGGACCAGCATTGAATTATGTGATCTGTGCTGGGTGGGCTCTACAGCCCCCAGCACAGATCAGGGTGCAGGCTGAGAGATCAGATCACCCCCCTTTTTCCCCACTAGGGGGATGATGTGCTGGGGGGGTCCGATCTCTCCTGCCTGCGTGTGGCTGGCGGGGGGGGGCACCTCAAAGCCCCCCCTCCGTGGCGATATTCACCCCCCTCCCTCTCCTACCTGTCCCCCCGGTGATCGGGGCTGCACAGGACGCTATCCGTCCTGTGCAGCCTGTGACAGGACGTCCCCTGTCACATGGCGGCGATCCCCGGCCGCTGATCGGCCGGGGATCGCCGATCTGCCTTACGGCGCTGCTGCGCAGCAGCGCCGTACAATGTAAACAAAGCGGATTATTTCCGCTTGTGTTTACATTTAGCCTGCGAGCCGCCATCGGCGGCCCGCAGGCTATTCACGGAGCCCCCCGCCGTGATTTGACAGGAAGCAGCCGCTCGCACGAGCGGCTGCTTCCTGATTAATCAGCCTGCAGCTGGCGACGCAGTACTGCGTCGCTGGTCCTGCAGCTGCCACTTTGCCGACGCACGGTATAAGCGTGCGGTCGGCAAGTGGTTAAATTAGCTATCCAGTCATGGCTTTCATCCATCCATGTCTCGGTTATTCCCACAATGTCATAGCCTTTGTCATTCAGAATGAACTCTAGTTCGTCTATTTTATTTGCAAGGCTCCGAGCATTGGTTACCATGCACTTTATAGTTTTACCACCACATTTACCAATTTTGTTTACATGAAATGGGCTACTTGAAGTTTTACCAACCTCCTTAATCTTTACACTGTCCCCACCCCCCCTCTCCACCCCCCATAATGTTAGTTGCCCGGTCCTACTGCCAGAATAGTGTGAAAATGTATTGGAATGTGGGCTGGCACCTTTGTATGGATCCTTTCCAGGGAGCGCTACTGTTAAGAATAAAGAAAAGGAAAATACTGAAAACCTACCACGAGAACATGAACTATTTATTTACTTATTTAAGTATTTATATAGCACCGACATATTACGCAGCGCTGTACAAAGTATATTGTCTTGTCACTAACTGTCCCTAAGAGGGCCTCACAATCTAGTCCCTACCATAGTGTGGTGCATGTATCATAGTCTAGGGCCAATTTAGGGGAAAGCCAATTAACTTATCTGTATGTTTTTGGGATGTGGGAGGAAATCCGAGTGCCCAGAGGAAACCCACGCAGACACAGGGAGAACATACAAACTCCTTGCAGACGTTGACCTGGCTGGGATTTGAACCAGGGACCCAGCGCTGCAAGGCAAGAGCACTAACAACTACTTCACCATGCTGCCCAGAGTTAGTCAAAAAACAGTCAGATTTGTCACATTTTTACTTTCTACTGTGGGTGACAGCAACATAGGGAAAAAAGTAGTTTATAAGCCGCACATGAACAGCTCCCTTCTACTGTGCAGGCATCGCCGTCCATGTGCCTGTACATTAAAGTCGAGGACTGTTCACAGCCACGCTCCCCTCCATGTGCGAGTGGGGCTGCAAACAATCCCTGACTTTAATGTTGAGGATTCTTTTTGTGGGGAATAGAAGCGTAACTATAGGAAATTTATTTTCAAACCGTATCTTTTTCATACAGAGTCCCAGGTTCTTTTGCAGAGCTGAGCTTTAAAATACCAAATATAACAATGTTTTGGAGCAGAAATGATTAAACATTTCATGTCTTTTGTTTAATCCTACTGCATCTGTTAACCAAAACACATAGGAATAGGAATGGTTCATTTTATAAATTACTAGTAAAAAGGCCCGACCGTTAAAAAACGAGCACTAAGCCACGGCCGCTACCTGCCGCAATGCGCGCACAGATGTGTCCTACTTGCCCATCCCCCACCCCTGTCCGAAGTATATGCACACAGGGAGATACTGGTTGCTTGACAGTTGGAAAAAGCTGTTCCTTCCCACAATGCAATGAGGTTCACAGACAGCAAACTGTCAAGCCTGGAAGCAGGGACACGGGTGTTTTATTATATAGGTTGCTACAAGGTCACATCCCTTCCTAATTCAAACACAATCAGAAAATTAAGCCAGTTCAAACACAATAAAGATGACTAAATGCAGGGCCGGGCCGAGGCATAGGCTGGAGAGGCTCCAGCCTCAGGGCGCAGTGTAGGAGGGGGCGCACAATTCATTCAGCTGTCATTCCTAATTGTGTATGAAGCAGAAGGAAATAAGAAAAGGGGATACATAGCAGTGACTGCAAGCCAGATAACTAGATATTAAGGTGTTGAGGAGGTTGTGGGCCCTGTGGCCCTCTTAGTCTAATAGCAATCAGTGTGTGACAGCTGGGGTGGGAGGGATGGGGGGCGCACTTTGGTGTCTCAGCCTTGGGTGCTGGAGGACCTTGTCCCTGCTCTGACTGAATGCCACACAGCCCCCTATAGCTTTAGAGCTGAGTGCAGGACCGGATTTACATCACTGGAGCCTATAGGCACAGATGTCCTGGCACCCTACACTTCATCCTTCATGAACCTACAAACCCCCGCTGAACCGCACCACAAGTGTTCTGGCTGTCTCAGGTGTCACTTCTCCCTTACTTCCCTTTCCCGTCATAGGTAGCTACAGGTGTCCCTTAGCATTAAGTAGCCAGAGGTACCCTCTGTACTAAGTAGCTAGATGTGCATTCATCTCGTCAGTGGGAATGCCAAGTGCAGGGTGAGTAGCCTTTCATTTATTCTCTGCTCAGGATTCTGCATAGGGAAGGAGAGAGAAGGGCACATGGGAAGGGGAATGAGCTGCCTTTCCATCATCAGGCGCCTGTAGGCACGTGCCTACAGGGCCTTATGGTAAATCCAGCCCTGGCTGAGTGCACTCTATCATCAGATGGCAGTCCGCAAATCAGTATGCAATATATAGATTCAAACACATCAATATAAGTCCCAATGCTTCAATTACAGATCTTCACTATGCAATCTTTTTATAATCTCAGGGGAAACGTTTCCACCACCAGGACACCTGCATACTGCATATGGTGTAACCCCTATTAGATGGGTTAATAAGTGCTCAAACTGCCCAGATTCCTCCGCACATCGGGATCCAGGCTCCCACCCAGTTCTCAGCAGAATAATCAACCCAGCGCCCGCTATTTATTGGGCGCCGCGGGTGCTCAAATTTCCCCTCAATACCACTATTTCGCAGGGGGCCGGTGGCACTATCTGTCTCCCCATTGCAGAGATGTTTCCTCACTTCCTGTTCTTGGGACTTCTGTGGAGCGTTGTGGCTTGCAAGCAAACGTGAAGTGAAAATAAGCTTATTTGTATCTATATTTGTAATCCTAAATAGGATTTTCCTGGAATCCTCTTATTTTGGGTTTATAAAGTTTAAAATACAAGTTAAAAGTTTGGATTCTCAACCCTAAAAGGTGCGCACACACGCTAGTCTAAACTTGGCAGAGATGGGCCTGACCAGCCATCTCTACTGAGCTTGTGTACAGCTGCCTCAATGCACCACCAAGAGATCAAGAGCATTGGATCATCTTAGCCAAGCACATTGTAGCGCTCCTCACCTCTCCTGCTGGAAGCCGCTCCGTCATGCACCTCGCCATTATTCCCCACTCCCGTCCTCTGTAGTAACTGAAGGCATCATGAAGCCCTGTTGGTATTTTATGTTTATACTATGAGATTTTATTTTTGGAGCCATGACCACTACCTATACCAAGGCCAAGGGGGACAGTACCTCTCCACATGCTACCTTGAGTGGTTGCATATGTTAGTAACTCGAACTTGTGAGTATATTTTTATCGATACACTTGTCTTCTTTCGAATCAGGTGAAAATGGCGCTGGAAATTTGGGCTCTGCCATATGCCATAAAGTGAATTACGGCTATAATGTGCTTAGTTAGTAATTTTGGTGCTGTTTAGAGACGGAGCCCAAATTCCGTTAAACAGTGTAATTCGGCTGCCAGGAGTAGCTGGGTGAGAGCAGGGTGAGACGTTTTTCGGTTTCACCGTGCACCCAAATTACCTGGTGCATTAATTACATGTACAGGTCTTCTTTACCCTACAGGTCATATACTACACCAGATTAGGCTCCCGGTGTCTGTTCTTTTTTGTTTTCTCATTCAGTGTGTCATAAGGCTATATAGCCCTGGATCCGTTTGTAAGGATATCGCCCCAAACTGTTGTCTAAGGAATTGAGTCCTGTTCCCTGCAGGCAATAATTGTGCATCATTATAGTGAGAAAACAAAAAAAATGGAACACATCCTAGTTCTATGTAGCATTGGGACTATCCATACATATGGATCTCATCATGTAGCTTGTCATTTCAGGTAACCACATTGATAGGAAAACTGATAGTCTGACAGGAAATGAGAGAAAATAAAAACTACCAGAGGGCTTCTAATTTTTTTGCAATGCCACAAACACAAGCAAGGCTTGAATTTTGTGTGCCCCTAGGCAAAGTATGTTGGGGCCATGTGCAGACCCTTCTATCCATGTACAGCAGCCCTTCTGTTTCATGAGCAGCTCCCTTGGGCCTCAGTTTCCCTTTCTCATTTGTTGCTCCCAATTTTCAGCCTCCTCTTTCATATGTAGCAACCCCTCTTTCATGTTCAGGTGCCCCATCGGGCAGCAGCCGCCCAAAGCCCGGGCCTGTGGGGCCTTTCCAGAAATCTAGTTCTACTACTTTCTGCCCTTATCAACGTTGGAGAATTTGCCACATTTCCAGTCTGCTGAGGAAATGACAGAAATTCTCACAGATAACACAGGACAAAAATAACATTCACAACCACAAGCACTTCTAAATTCTTGCCATATGATTAAAAACGAATTAGAAAACTGATCCTAGAACGGGACTATAATTTGACAAGCAGAGGTCCCCGTTGGACTAGGCAGCTGTACCTCTAGGGGTGAGGTTGTCATACGACGTGTGGAGAGTCACAGCCATTCATAGTAGATGCTCTGTTAGAATATCGGGAAAAGACGTGAATGCTGCTGTTTTACACTTTAATCTTGTCTGCACAAAGCCCTATTCCATGTCTGCATGTTAGAGTTTTATGTAATGTTGGCCAACCGTGCTTTATGATTTGTAAACTGTCATGACCTTCCTGTCTATCATTTCCCTGAAATCCTCTGGATGCTGCCAGTGGTAGGATGTATTCACTCATCTGTTCAAGCCTCACTTGCACCATTCACGGATTATGCTAAAGTTTTGTCACCTATGATCCCAGTTCCTTCCCCTCTTTATGTGTCATCTGGGAATTGTTCCATCTCAAACACTTCTGCCCGTAATGTCTCTCATTCAGTGCAGCCACTCCGGGCGCTTCCTTTGACTTTTCCCAGTGTGTTTGTGTTAAACACGAGCCTGTGCTAATGTACTGAGTATGTTTTTCAGCGTTGGATGACGTGCTTGACGATGGCAATCAGGCGTTGCGTGAGTTTATTTCTGTACATCTTCCATAATATCTTTCCATACGCCCCCTCCATTCTGCTGCACTATCAGCTCATCTCCTCCATAGCTTGCTTCATGTAACAAGAAACTGAATTCTACATACTGATGTATCCTCGAGGCTCAGCACTCTGCTTCCAAGATCAAAATTACAGCAGAACTCCCGCCTGAGCTCTAAACTCCCAGCTGATATAGGTAGAATACATAGGCCTCGATTCATAAAGCATTACCACATTCGGAAATGCAGAAAACAGCTGACTTTATCGCGCACTTAGCAAAATGTCAATTCATAAAGGCTGTTACCGTATAAAAAGCTGAAATTACCGAGCAGTGATGTCAGCAAATGTCAGTTAGTGGCAATTCATAAAGACTACAACATGCGGTAAAGCCAAGAAATGTTACCGACACCTCTGGTGTGACGTAATCAGTGCAGAGAGACTGTGCAAGACTGTGGGGATCCAGCCATGACTCACAGAAACAGAAGCAGAGAGAGCTGACTGACAGGAGCAGAGCCAATAGAAACAGCCCATCTCCTGCTAGTCCTGCTGATCAGATTTTGATAGGTTGCAATGCCTTCTCCAGTGGGACAAGTTTTTCTACCCCCCAAGCAGTGAGCAGAAAGATCGTCAACCAAAGAGGCTTCCACTGCAGCTGTTTGGCCGTTTAACCCCTTAGGCTCCTGTTTGAAGATGCGGAGGAACTAATGGGGAACTCACCTAAGCATGACATGTGTAATGTCTCCTGGAAGTTCTTCTAAGCTGTGGCAATGAAATAAGATGTTAAGAAAGACTAATGGAGACTAATGGACAGATTCAGAGCGAGCATAGGCATTATAACAAACGTACTTTCTAAAGGGATGTCGGGATGCTTCTTACTATGTTAATGCCCTCACTGCAGGGAACAGCATGTAACAACACA
This sequence comes from Hyperolius riggenbachi, assembly GCF_040937935.1. Taxonomy (NCBI): domain Eukaryota; kingdom Metazoa; phylum Chordata; class Amphibia; order Anura; family Hyperoliidae; genus Hyperolius; species Hyperolius riggenbachi. The sequence continues at coordinate 409,116,136 of NC_090649.1, read as the reverse complement.
GACATAACTCCACACTGCTTTGCTGTTACTGCACAGGTTTTTGTCAATTGGCTTAGGTAAGTTACAGAACTTCTACCGCACCTGTGAAAATTTTTATGAATTAGCACACAAAAGTCTAAAATACTGAATGCGGTATTTATTCCTCTTGAGGACCACAAGCTTACAACCCCCTAGTGACCAGGATATTTTTTTACAATTCAGTGCTCTGCAGCATTAAAGCAGATTGACACCATAAAAATCAAATTTCAACAGCAACTGGTCTGAGTGTATTAAGTGATAAAGATGCTAATCCTGCATTCAAAACTTTCAAAACTTTTTCTGCTGTTATGGTTTGGCGTTATCACATACCTTAGGAGCACTGGCCCTTTAATAACCATTGCCATTCAGTTGCATGCTGGGGGTTCTTTTTAAATATAATATATTCCTCCTCTTCTTTTAATTTCCCTGCCCAGCTGCCTAGCTGAAACATGATCCCCTGCTCACTTGTGTTTACAAGCAAGGGAGAAGTGACTCAGCGATTGGAGGTGAAAAGAAAAAAAAGTTAAGGTTAGAAATGACATCAGTATTTAGCCTCAAACTGTGGGCAAAAGACATGGCCCCCACCAGAAACAGAATTCTCTTCATTTACTATATACAATTCACTGAAATCAAAACGTGGACAGTACAATACATGTGTTATGTAAGTAGATCAAGTATTTATCTACTTATATATGTGTTTTTTTCCCTGGCATAGTATGGCTAATCCTCCTGCTTTAACAGCTTGCTGCAGTGACATGCAACTTAGCACTCAAATGAATCTTGGCTCTTTATCTGCCCACCAACACAGCTTTCTGTTGGTGGGCTCTGATCACTGCTACAGGCTGTCTTTTTTTTTTTAAAGAATTTATTTCTTATTTAATTTTTAATAAATGTTTTTTTTTCTCTCCCCCCGATGGCCAATCAGGGCAATCCTCTCTCATAGACATCAGCCTATAAGAAGGGATCGTATTCACTTCAGAGCCACTCCAGGGGACAGCCAAGTGACATAGCTGTCCCCAGTACAGCGCTGCACAAGTGAAAAAATTGCCATTTCTTTTTTTTTTTTAGAGTCTGCCAGTGTTGACATACACCACTGTGGGTATTTTAGCCTTGTGGGTGGTCATTCATAAAAATGTTGCCTGTTGTGATAGGAGTGCGAAGATATCCCGCTGTAGGCTGGCATAAGGCAGTCGGTAGGCATGCGGAAACAGGAGAAGCTGGCCGAGTCCCTCCATGCGGTGTTCTCTCTGCTGCTGCTTGGGAGGTCTGTCCCATTCACTTACATGTACTCCGCATGCCTATCGCTACATCCAGGGGAGCGGTAATCCCGTCCGCATACCGCTTGCGTAAAGTTTAATGAATTGACATTTTGTTACATTTCCATTTGCTCGGGAAAGTCAGCTTCACATGCAGAAACAGCCTTTATGAATACACATTTTGCTCAGTGTTCGGTAAAGTCGGCTGTTTTTAGCGTTTCCGCATGCGGGAATGCTTTATGAATGATAGCCTTTGAAGGCCATTTCAGAATAGGCCAATGCTTTGTTCTTAGACATTCTTGTGCACTTTCAGCTATGCATTTTGGGCTATTGTCCTGTTGGAGGATCCATGACCTGCAACTGGGCCAGAGCTTTCTGACACTGGGCAGTATGTTTTCAACCAAAATGTTTTGATAGTCTTGAGATTTCATCATTCCCTGTACAGATTCCAGACACCCAGGCCCATATGCAATTACATTTTTCACCTTTCTCCTAGGTGATATTTTGAAACTTGTCAATAAAATGACTTTTAAACCATCATGAAGCAAAAAAAAAAATGCTCAATATAATTTTAATATACGGTACATACTCTGATACAAGTCGACCCCGTGTATAAGTCGACCCCCCAAATTTGACCCTCACCAGGTGGATTTTTTCAATTATTCAAGTATAAGTCTATATGTAATTATATGTAAGCCAGCCAGGTATGTGCCTCCAGTATAGGTAGCCAGTATTGTTACCCCAGTATAGGCTAGGCAGGTAGGTGCATCCAGTGTATGTAGCAAGGTATAGTTGCCCCCAGTATAGGTAGGTAGCCAGTATAGTTGCCCCCAGCATAGGTAGGCAGCCAGGTATAGTTGCCCCCAGTATAGGAAGGTAGCCAGTATAGTTGCCCCTAGCATAGGTAGGTAGCCGGTATAGTTGCCCCTAGCATAGGTAGGTAGCTAGTATAGTTGCCCCCAGCATAGGTAGGCAGCCAGGTATAGTTGTCCCCAGTATAGGAAGGTAGCCAGTATAGTTGCCCCTAGCATAGGTAGGTAGCCAGTATAGTTGCCCCTAGCATAGGTAGGTAGCCAGTATAGTTGCCCCTAGCATAGGTAGGTAGCCAGTATAGATGCCCCAGCATTGATAGGCAGCCAGGCATAGTTGCCCCCAGTATAGGAAGGTAGCCAGTATAGTTGCCCTTGGCATACGTAAGTAGCCAGTATAGATGCCCCAGCATTGATAGGCAGACAGGTATAGTTGCCCCCAGTATAGTAAGGTAGCCAGTACAGTTGCCCCCATGTATAGGCTGCAGCGGTGGGGAGAGCGGGCATGGAGGCAAACATCTCACTTATCTTCCATCTACTTCCTCTCCCAGGCATCCCATGCGCTGATACCAGCGTCTCCTGTGATGACATCATCACAGGAGAGACGCTGGTATCAACACAAGGGGATGCGTGGTAGGTGGAAGATAGAGGCTGTGGTGCGATGTTTGCCTCCATGCTGCCCGCTCTCCTCGCCGCTGCAGCTGTCCGTTACCACATCCACCGCTGGGCGCAGTCTGCTCTCTTCTCCTCGCTTCTCCTCCACTCGCGCTGTAACTTCCGCTCCCGACGTCATGTGACATCGGGAGCCGGACCATCTCTGAAGGGGGTAGACGCGAGTGAGGTAGAAGAGAGGAAGAGAGAGGACACTGCGCCCATCGATGGATGGTGAGTATCCACACACACACACACACCCCACATCCATACCCCCCCCCCCCACCCCACACAGTCTGTAAGTCGCAAAATTTAGGACTATGTGACTATAAGTCGACCCCCCCACTTTTGTACATTGGATCAGTCCTAAATTTTGCGACTTATACCCGAGTATATACGGTAATTTTTTGCCTAATTTTTGATACTATTTCCATTGTGAAGTGCTACAATGTTATTTTAAATTGAAGATGAATATTTTTCTCATAGGAGAAAACTCAGGTGAAAAGTGAATTGCATATGGCCCCCTATGGCAGTAAAGTATCCCCAAGACCTAGGGAAGCCTCCTTTACGTTTTACAATAGGCATGGTGTTCTTTCCTTTGAAGCTTATTTTTTCCTCAGTGGACATAGAGTTGACATGACTTGCCAAAAAAGCACCAGTTTGGTCTCCTCTTTCCGATTATTATGTTTACAGAACTATTGTGGCTAGTCAATATGCAAGTCAGGCTTTCTTACATATTTGTTTTCAATTGTAAAGTCCTTCTGGGTCTTCTTCTATGGAGCCCACTGTTACTCACACAGCTACTTATGATACAACCAGACTTTGGAACTCCGCTTGTATCTCTTAGGACAGGGATGTTTAACTCCAGCCCTCAAGGATTATATCCACGCCAGTGTTTACAGTGGTGATTATATCCATGCCAGTGGTGGCTGGATGGTGTAATGGTCAAGGGCTCTGCCTCTGACACAGGAGACCAGGGTTCGAATCTCGGCTCTGCCTGTTCAGTAAGCCAGCACCTATTCAGTAAGAGATCTTTGGCAAGTCTCCCTAACACTGCTACTGCCTATAGAGCGCGCTATAGTGGCTGCTGCTCTGGTTCTTTGAGTCTGCCAGGAGAAAAGCGTGATATTGTGAGAGAACGCGGAAAAGCCGCCGTGTGTGCTGCTGAGGAGGCGGCTGATTCCGTGTCCAATGCGGCGGTTTGCACGCGGAAGCGTGCGTCTGGTAACAGGGAAGAACGCGGAAAAGTCACCGCATGTAACAACAGTAAGGCGGCTGGTTCCGCGTCCAGCGCGGCGGTTTGCACGCGGCAGCGTGTGTCTGGTGCGGCTGAGTCTGTTAGTGCACACAGGCTTAGGAATACACACACGCGCACTGAGAGGCAGAACTCTTATACTGGGCAAGGAGAGGTCAGCTGATCACGCCGATCAGCTGACTCCAGAGCAGGATACTATTGGTTGATCAATTAGGGGTGGTGCCGGAGAGCACTACTCCATATATAGTTACTGCTGGCCAGTCTCAAGTTGTCTGCCGTTGTGAACACTACGTGGAAGCACTCAGACCTTAGTCAGATGATATCCAACAGTGTGTTTGAACCAGGTGGACCTGGGAATTCACACTGAGCCAGATTACTTGTACTGTTATTCTGTTTATGCTTAGACTAGTTCCAGGGTGTAGAGACCACGGACCTCACACCCAGTCTAGGGAACTTGCGTTATCTATCTGTTATTCATCAGACTAGTTCCAGGGTGTAGAGACCACGGACCTCACACCCAGACTATGCATTGTTGATATCTGTTATGACTTACTGCTTTCCTGACTATCCCTTTGATCTCTGATTCGATACCTCGCATATCTAATATTCCGTTGCCAGACCCTGCTTGCCTTGGATACCGAATCAGTCTTCTGTCTTTGTACTTTATCTGTCCGTGTGTTGCCGACCAGGCGTGCCCGACCTCGAGGGCTATCTCTCCTCTTAAGAGATAGTCTCCAGATCAGATAGTGACATCCACCATCAGGTGTCACTCACTCACTGGTCCTTCCTAACTCCAGCCTTACTCCACCCCTTGGAGAGTCTCAGGCTGCTGGAAGGTTCCTATGCCCTCAAGAGCAGTATTCCTTTACTGCCTATGATCACCTGCTCAGCAGGTGCATTACTCAAAGTACTACTGTTACACCAAACACTCACATACCTATAGGTGTCCAGAGGTTAGCAATATATCTGTATTATCGGTGATTCTGCAGATCATCAATAATCAGGTATATATCTGCATTCTTGGTTATACTGCAGATCACCAATAATCAGATTCTCTCTGCGTGCTGACACCAATCGTTACAGAACTGCAGACCAAACCCAAATGGACGCACTGTATGGTCATGTTGAAGTCCTGACTGCTGCGGTAAACAATATTTCCGGGGCAGTTTTGAACCAACAGATCCAGATTAGTCAGCTATTTGGGGCTATTCAGGAATTTCAATCAGCCATAAATTCAGTGCGATCTCCTCCTAGCACAGACATACGTATGCCTGTACCTGAAAGGTTTTCTGGTCATAGATCTGACTTCCGGAATTTTAGAAATAGAGTGTTATCATACTTTGAGTTGAGGCCTAGTTCATCGGGAACTGTGGCACAGAGGATTACGTTCATTAAGACTATGTTGTCAGGGGATTCCCAGACCTGGGCATATAATCTTCAGCCAGGGAATGAGGCCCTAGCCTCGGTTGAGGAATTTTTTTAAAGCAATGGCTATAATTTATGATGATCCGGACATTGCTTCTATCGCTGAGCGGAAGCTCAAGACTTTGTGGCAGGGGAAGGGTCCGGTTGAAAATTACGCTGCTGAGTTCAGGAAATGGGCAGTGTCAGCTAGATGGGACTCATTCGCTCTGCTTGACTGATTTTTGTCAGGCTTGTCAGACGCGGTTTCTGATCTTATGCTGGGTCATCCTGAGCCAAAGTCTATTGATGAGGCCATTTCATCGGCCATCAGGATTGACCGTGGCTTACGATATCAAAGACAGACTCGGAGTAGGAACGATATGATATTAGTTTCCTACGCCGCGCCTCAACCTGATTCATTTCCACCTGATTCATCTCCACCCGCTTCACCTCCACCAGAACCCATGCAGATTGGGCGCTCGAAATTGTCCCGGGTAGAGCAGAGAAGCGGAGCAGCTCTGCCTGTACTGTGCAGAGGTGGGTCATGTAGTGCAGAGTTGTCCCAAGCAGTCTTTACCTCCAGACGATAAACGTTTGCTTCTCCCTTGTACTATATCTTGGAGGTATAAGACAGAGACCACTGAGGCCTTCGTTGATTCTGGCTCAGCGGCCAATTTTATGGATTATGAATTTGCTAGGAAATTGGGGATTCCGATCTCCCCACTAAAACAACAGATCCGGGTCACTGCAGTGGATGATTCCCCCCTGCAGAGTAATCACCCTCTCTCCCAGACCCCAGACTTGGGGGTCACAATAGGGGTGTTGCATAAAGAAAGTTTATCATTTTTTGTGTTGCGAATGGCAACCTCCACGATCATTCTTGGCATGCCATGGTTACAAATTCACTCGCCTCAAATCAATTGGGCTACGGGTCAGCTAACTAGCTGGTCTGCCCATTGCTATCATCATTGTCTAGCGAAAGTAACCTTTGGTAAAACCAAGATTCACATGGAGGGATTGCCAGATCAGTATTCAGAATTTGCGGACGTGTTTTGTCCCAAGTCAGCAGATAAACTTCCTCCACACCGTCCTTTTGATTGCCCCATTGATCTCAGGTCTGGTTGTATGCCCCCTAGAGGTCATCTCTATAATTTATCTGGGCCAGAGAAATTGGCCATGCAGGAATACATTCGAGAGAACTTAGCTAAAGGTTTTATCCGCCCTTCTCGGTCCCCGGCAGGGGCAGGGTTCTTTTTTGTGAAAAAGGAGGATGGAGGCCTCCGTCCATGCATTGATTATCGGGGCTTAAATAAAATTACAGTAAAAAATCGCTATCCTTTGCCTTTAATAGACGATTTATTTACTCAAGTCACCAATGCTAATATTTTCTCGAAACTGGATTTAAGGGGTGCTTACAACCTTGTGCGGATCAGGGACGGTGAAGAATGGAAGATGACCTTTAACACACCCGACGGGCACTACAAGTACCTGGTGATGCCCTTCGGGTTGTGTAATGCCCCGGCCGTCTTTCAAGAGCTGATTAATAAAGTCTTTAGAGAAGTATTGGGCAGATTCGTCTTAGTATATCTAGACGACATACTAATCTTCTCGTCCAACCTCTCAGAGCACAGAAAGCATGTTAAGTTTGTGTTACAGAAATTGAGACAAAATATGCTGTACGCTAAGCTGGAGAGATGCATTTTCGAAGTGACCTCTATTGCCTTTCTGGGGTACATAATTTCAACCTCTGGCCTCTCTATGGACCCTGGAAAAGTTTCAGCTGTTTTGGAGTGGCTCCAACCTGTGGGACTGAAGGCTCTCCAGAGGTTCCTGGGGTTCGCCAACTACTATAGGATGTTTATAAATGGGTACTCTACGGTCTCATCTCACCTCTAACCAGTCTAACAAAGAAAGGGGCAGATACTCATCACTGGTCCCCTGAGGCCCATGCTGCTTTCTTCACTTTGAAGAAATTGTTCTGTACTGTACCCATTTTGAGACATGTCGACACCACCTTCCCCTTTATTGTGGAGGTAGATGCCTCAGAGGTAGGGGTAGGGGCTGTGCTGTCTCAACGTTCTGGGTTGCAGGGAAGATTACATCCCTGTGCCTATTTCTCACGTAGGTTTTCACCCGCAGAGAAGAACTACGACATAGGCAATAGGGAACTTCTAGCCATTAAGTTGGCCTTCGAGGAATGGCGACATTGGCTAGAAGGTGCAGAACATACCATTACTATCTATACTGACCACAAGAATTTGGAGTACATTGAGGGCGCTAAGAGACTTAGCCCCCGACAGGCCCGGTGGGCATTATTTTTCTCGAGATTCAGATTTGTAATCACGTATACCCCTGGTAGTAAGAACATCAAAGCTGATGCCTTGTCCAGATGTTTTGAGCCCGAGACAGCACAGCCCTCAGACCCAGAAACCATTCTTCCTCAGAAAGTGGTTTTGGCCGCCACTGAGACCTGGAGGGACTGGACAGAAAGGTTGGGTCCGTTCCAACAGGATGTACCAGAGGGGAAGCCTGAAGGGGTCATGTTTGTACCATTGCCTTTTTGTCTACAAATACTGCAGTTGTTCCATTCCCACAAGAATGCTGGGCATCCCGGGGCCACCAGAACTCATGACCTCGTTGCGAGATGTGCCTGGTGGCCGTCATTGGCAACTGACTGCAAAGAGTATGTAAGAGAATGTGCAGTGTGTGCTAGGAGCAAACCCTCCCGTCAGGCACCTGTTGGGACATTGCAACCATTGCCAGTCCCGAGTGAGCCATGGACTCATCTGTCCATGGATTTTGTGGGCAAACTCCCCAGGTCTGAGGGCATGACGGTCATTTGGGTGGTAGTCGATCGATTCAGCAAGATGGCCCATTTTGTCCCCCTGAAAGGACTCCCCTCAGCCCAGGAGTTGGCCGATCTCTTCATCCAACATATTTTCCGGCTGCATGGTATTCCAGAAAATATAGTGTCAGATCGGGGAGTCCAATTTGTTTCTAAGTTTTGGAGGGCATTCTGCCATCAGTTAGACATGGAGCTATCCTTTTTATCAGGCTACCACCCACAGACCAATGGCCAGACCGAGAGAACCAATCAGTCTCTGGAACAGTTTCTGAGGTGTTATGTGGCAGATGTTCAAACCGACTGGGTCAAATTCCTGCCATTTGCAGAATTTGCACACAACAGTTTGAAAAGCTCCTCCTCAGGTTTTTCCCCATTCCAGGTGGTGACAGGAAGGTCACCTAAGTTCACCCCATTACCAGTGGCTGCCACTCCGTTTCCAGCCCTGGAGGATTGGCAGAAGTCCTTAAAGCAGGTTTGGGGAATGGTAGAAAGAAATTTGAGGAGGGCTTTTCAGAGTCAGAAGAAACAGGCTGATAAGAGACGTTCTATAGAGTGGGAATTCCTTCCAGGAGACTTGGTCTGGGCGTCCACACGACATTTGGCTCTGAAGCAACTGTCTCCCAAGTTAGGTCCCAGATTTGTGGGTCAGTTTCCAGTGACCAGCAAAATCAATGATGTTACTTATGCCATTGATCTCCCTACCAGCATGCGAGGTGTGAGATCATTCCATGTGTCCTTGCTCAAGCCGGCAGTGCACGTGGATTCCGCTACCCCTCCCCCCTCCCTGTGTTGATTGATGACCAACCCGAGTATGAAATTGAGAAGATTCTAGACTCCCGGCTTGTGCAGAACTCCGTGCAGTACTTGGTGCACTGGAAGGGGTATGGCATTGAGGAGAGAACTTGGGTGCCAGAATGTCGCATGCACGCAGAGGAGTTGAAAAAGGAGTTCCATAACTTGCATTCTGAAAAGCCGGGCAGGAGATGTCCGGAGTCCACTGCTCGGGGGGGGGGGGGGGGGGGGGTACTGTGAGAGAACGTGGAAAAGCCGCCATGTGTGCTGCTGAGGAGGCGGGTGATTCCGAGTCCAATGCGGCGGTTTGCACGCGGAAGCGTGCGTCTGGTAACAGGGCAGAACGCGGAAAAGTCGCCGCATGTAACAACAGTAAGGCGGCTGGTTCCACGTCCAGCGCGGCGGTTTGCACGCGGCAGCGTGTGTCTGGTGTGGCTGAGTCTGTTAGTGCACACAGGCTTAGGAATACGCGCGCGCGCGCTGAGAGGCAGAACTCTTATACTGGGCAAGGAGAAGTCAGCTGATCACGCCGATCAGCTGACTCCAGAGCAGGATACTATTGGTTGATCAATTAGGGGTGGTGCCGGAGAGCACTACTCCATATATAGTTACTGCTGGCTAGTCTCAAGTTGTCTGCCGTTGCGAACACTACGTGGAAGCACTCAGACCTTAGTCAGATCCAACAGTGTGTTTGAACCAGGTGGACCTGGGAATTCACACTGAGCCAGATTACTTGTACTGTTATTCTGTTTATGCTTAGACTAGTTCCAGGGTATAGAGACCACGGACCTTACACCCAGACTAGGGAATTGTGTTATCTATCTGTTATACTTCAGACTAGTTCCAGGGTGTAGAGACCACGGACCTCACACCCAGACTAGGGAACTTGCGTTATCTATCTGTTATTCATCAGACTAGTTCCAGGGTGTAGAGACCAAGGACCTCACACCCAGACTAGGCATTGTTGTGTTATGACTTACTGCTTTCCTGACTATCCCTTTGATCTCTGATTCGGTACCTCGCATATCTGATATTCCGTTGCCAGACCCTGCTTGCCTTGGATACCGAATCAGCCTTCTGTCTTTGTACTTTATCTGTCCGTGTGTTGCCGACCAGGCGTGCCCGACCTCGAGAGCTATCTCTCCTCTTAAGAGATAGTCTCCAGATCAGATAGTGACATCCACCATCAGGTGTCACTCACTCTCTGGTCCTTCCTATCTCCAGCCTTACTCCACCCCTTGGAGAGTCTCAGGCTGCTGGAAGGTTCCTGTACCCTCAAGAGCAGTATTCCTTTACTGCCTATGATCACCTGCTTAGCAGGTGCATTACTCAAAGTACTACGGTTACACCAAACACTCACATACCTATAGGTGTCCAGAGGTTAGCAATATATCTGTATTATCGGTGATTCTGCAGATCATCAATAATCAGGTATATATCTGCATTCTTGGTGATACTGCAGATCACCAATAATCAGATTCTCTCTGCGTACTGACACCAATCGTTACAGATATAAATGTTATTTGTCTTGTTTAGGATGGACTGAGACTGAGAAATGGAGAAAATGGATGAACTACACATTTTTACAGATTCAGTCTCATCAGGTAATGTGAGCTGTGCCAAAAATGTGTGAGGGCCTCGGTCCTTGCTTGGAGACTGGAGTTAGTAACTCTTAGTAAGTTGTCCTTGCTTTTTGTGCACCATTATCACTATTCCTCTGCCGATTTTGGGGTGTGTTTTCTTCTTGTGAGTGAGATTGGCTATAATCTCATTGATCTTTAACTTCTTAATTTTGTATAGCCTTTGCCTTTAAAATGTTTGTATATGATCCCTTATTAAAGGACAACTGAGGTGACATGTGACATCATGAGATAGACATGTGTACGTACAGTGCCAAGCACACAAATAACTAGGCTGTGTTCCTTTTTTTCTTTCTCTGCCTGAAAGAGTTAAAGTCAATGGGAATTCCTGTAAAAAAACAAAAAACAAAAGCCAGATACTTACCTAAGGAGAGGGAAGGCTCTGGGTCCTAATGAGCCTTCTCTCTCCTCTCCCGGTGCCCGTTCCAACGCAGGATCCCACGTAACAGCATTCGATCAAATGCTGCTATCTCCACTGCCGAAGGGGCTTTGGATGTCTTCGAGAGCCCGAGTGCTCCCAAAGACGAGCCGCTCCGTACAGCGCATGCGCGAGTGCCCTCTATCGCGTAATCGCGTGTGCGCAGTATGGAGCCGCCTGTCTTTGGGTGGACTCGGCTCCTGAAGACTTACAAATTCCCCCCGCGGTGGGGGATTTGAAAGGAAGATCCTGAGCTGCACGGAGGGCATCGGGAGAGAAGAGGGAAGGCTCATTAGGACCCAGAGCCTTTCCTCTCCTTAGGAAAGTATCTGATTTTTGTTTTTGTAAAAGGGATTCCCATTGACTTTAAACATCAGGCATGCAAGTGACAGTTTCTGTCCAGGTTGGGACTGGGTCAGACTGGGTCAAACTATAGCATAACCCTCACTGATAAGTAATTACAGCTATAAAATACTTTCTTGTCAGTAAATGGCTTCTGAGAGCAGGAAAGAGATAAAAAGGGTCAATAATTCATAGATTTGAGCTCTGTCATACTTCAATAAAGGTGTCATTGGGCAGAGACAATGAAACAGTAAAAACTTAAAAAGTAGATTAAAATATACAATAAAACTGTTGGATATCTAAAAAAAAGTAATTTTTAGGAGAAGGAGGATAGATACAATTGTTTTTCTCATAAGTTTATTTTCACCTCGGATGTCCTTTAAAGTGTCAGTCACTTATTTATTTATTTTAATAACAAGGGGAACTGAAAAGTGCCTTTATTTTATCAGTAACTACAACACGTTTCTGCTGTTGCCTAAGAGACACTGAAGCAAAAAAAAAAACTATGATATTATGATTTGTATGTGTAGTACAGCTAAGAAATAAAACATTAAGATCAGATACATCAGTCTAATTGTTTCCAGTACAGGAAGAGTTAAGAAACTCCAGTTGTTATCTCTATACAAAAAAGCCATTATCTCTAGGACTTTCAAAGTCGTGGAGAGGGCTGTTTTCTGACTTTTATTATCTCAACTGTTAGTTAACTATTTACTTTTCCTCTGGCAGAGGAGAGGTCATTAGTTCACAGACTGCTCTGAAAGAATCATTTTGAATGCTGAGTGTTGTGTAATCTGCACATATTATAGAATGATGCAATGTTAGAAAAAACACTATATACCTAAAAATAAAAATATGAGAATATTTTCTTTGCTGCTAATCTTCTAGTAATTATTCATAGTACACAACCAATTCATTATATCATATATTTTTTTTCGCTTCAGTGTCTTTTTAAGCAGTTTTATGAATATGTGCTGATATCTTCATTTGTTATCCTCAGAATTATGTGCTTCTGAGGGTTTTTTTTATGGGGTATGTAAACTTTTAAACAAAAAATTGTCTCACAATTTCCCTGGTCTCTGAACCCTTGACTTTAAAACCTCCAGTCCTTTGACACCAGTAAGAATAAATAAAGATAGTTAATTTGTTATATTCTATATGTCTTTAATTAAAAACAAAATAGTAAAAATATTTTGGCAAGACAATAAATTACAAAATATGCTACAACCCTCTACACATTTCCTTTAAAGTGCAGTGTAGCCTGACAGCTCTCTATAAATACTCAGATTGGCTCATAGGTTTGGTATTCCGACTGTTGGGGTTATTGGCTAACAATATCTCAAATGCATGTAGCCGATAATGAGAAACTGATATAGAAAAAATGATATAAATATAGATGCCAGAAAATTATAGCTGAGCAAATACATAGCTGGATAGAGGTTATTTTTATTTGCCACATTTGTGTTCCGCTTTAAGGCTGGTTTCACAGTGGGACGTTACAGGCGCACGTTAGAGCAGCCTGTAACGCACCCCACCGCACAGCAATGAAAAATCAATGGGCTGTTCACAGTGCCCACGTTGCGTTACTTAGAAACGCTGCGCCATAAGACAACGTACTGCATTCAGTACTTTCTAAGCGGCAGAGCCGCGTTAGACTGCTTGCACATGCTCAGTAACGTTGGGGAGGAGTGGAGAGCGGCCAGGCACATGGGTAATTAATATTCACTGCACTCAGTGACGTGCAGTGTTTACTTCCTGGAGCGGCCGCTCTGTGCAGCGATTGGCCGGCGGGACCACGTGATGCCGCATGCGCACAAGAGTACGCATCACGGCATCACGGACGCCAGAGTGAGCTGCACAACGCGGCTCACTCTGACGTCCACCTTAGAGAGCACCAGGCGTTACGTTAGGGGCACGTTATGCGACATTAACGTCCCCTAAAACGCAACGTCCTGGTGTGAAACTAGCCTCAATCTGCCCTGTCATTTACTTAAAGGGAAACTGTATATTTAGCATTTTTACCGATCAACTTTTGAAGGAAGTTGGGTCGCGATCAATAAAGTAAACCCCCCCCCCCAAAAAAAAATACTTTCCTAAAACAATAAATCTACAAACGAGAATTCACAAAATGATAACTCTCAAAACCGATTATGAAACAATAATTTTCAAACCGATAATTGTCACATTTCGGTTGGACAGGTCCGCTACCCGCTGTTTATCAGGCGCCCAAAGTTCGACTTTTGGCGCTCAATAACCAATATTTTGCATTAGCACCAATCTGTGGCTTCCAAATAGTCCATTTGTCGCAGGTGTCCAAATTTCCTGCTTCCGTTTACACATTCTCAGGTATCCTGGTGCTGTGTACATATGGCATTTAGAGTAATCACTCACATCTCGGTATCAGCTAAGGACAAAGGGAGGCAGCTTCCGCAGTGACACAGACAGAGTTACTGTGAGGTATGACCTGAGAAAACACCAGCTAGTCATAGGGAGGTTTTGTAATACTGCTTGTTTAAACACTTGAACTATATAAAAATTATTTGAGAAGTTTCTTTTGGTTTGTTGGGGGGTGGGGTCAAGGAGTGGCAAGATATATACTATGTATAGATTATTGTCACAGCAGAACATTATATGTAAGTATGTTTTTGAACTTATTTCCTCTTTGCAAGCACACTATAGTTATTTAACTAATGCAAGGAAACCCATTACACCCCTCATGCCCAGGAAGTCAGCAAACAACCTAAATATGCCATAGCAGAACACTTTCACATGGGCCTGTTTGCTATATGTACAGAGCTATGGGAGTGCACCGTACAAATGCGTCCCCGAGCTGTATTTCACTATGACTAGGCAGAAATGTTTAACCCTTCAGCTGTCAGAGCAGAGTCTCATTATTGCAGTTGTCAAACGAGACAAAGAAACTATTTGTGTGAAGTCTTCCTTTTGTCTGTGGCGTCAGAAAATATCATAGCTTTGCACGAAGCTGCAGCCTGGATTGTAGAGCTAATGCAGCTTTTCAGTACACAGGGCTCACAGTGACAGATAGTGACACATGAATGATGTGTTATCATGTTTTGCTTTGTGTCTTTCTGTCCTGCAGTCTCTTCTATGTCAGTGCCTGACTGCTGCTGTGTAGCTACACTCTAGAGAGCAAATAAAAAACTGGATTCAATAACGTTATGCTAAACCAATAAAGGCAAAGCTCCATCCAGTGGTGTAACTATAACATAATTCATGGGACCTCCAGCAAAACTTTGATGGGGCTTCCCCAATGGTCACACCCCTTCCCTTAGCTCCATCTCACACAAGGGTCATAAAACAAGTATGGCCATAATGATCTTCACACCCATAACAAGTGTAGTTGCAAAACCACCTGATCTGACGTATAAACCCCTGTATCGGAGGAAGGGAAGGTTGGGGCCACCCACAGCTCTGGGGCCTCCTGCCAATTATTGGCCAATCATAATAGGTCAGCAGAGCTTCCAGTCAACTGGTATTGTTTGAAAGGAAATCAATATGGCAGCCAGGGGCAGAGCAATAGGGGTTGCAGAGGTTGCGACCGCATCGGGGGCCCTTGGGCCAGAGGGGCCCCGAAGGGCCCTCCTTCAACTGTAGTATTAGCTCGTATTGGTCCTGTGCTCATAATAATCATTTCTATAGATACTTTGAATAGTGGTAACCGTTAACAAGCGGTTCCCCACCCCCCTTCTAGCACCCCTGACACTGTAGTTGCCATTGGCAGGTTTTGGTGCGCCGTATCAATTGTTATTTATAGATTGCTTGGGGGCCCCATTGTAAAACTTGCATCGGGGCCCACAGCTCCTTAGCTACGCCACTGATGGCAGCCTCCATGTACCTCTCACTTCAGTTGTCCTTTAAAGTAAATCTGAAGCGAAATAAAAAAAAGATGCTCACCTAAGGAGAGGGAAGACTATTCCCATTCCTCCTACGGTCCCTGTGTTCCAGCGCTGGACCACCCGTTAGCAGTCTCCAACCAATTGGACTTTAAAGTCGGAAAACCACTGCTCCTGCGCGGCCGCGTCCTTGCTCCTGCTGACGTCACCAGGAGGAGACTGTACTGGGCCTGCACAACACACTCCTGGTGACGTCAGTGGGAGCAAGGGCGCGGCCACGCAGGCGCAGTGGTTTTCCGACTTTAAAGTCGGAAATTCCAGAAGTGAACCAGAGGCGGGGACTGGAGCATCAGTGAGTGGCTGCGCGGGCACAGGACACCTGCGGGAGACCATTAGAAGCCCCAGGTAAGTTTAACTCTTTTTCCCCTTACCCCCCTACAGTACTCCTCTAAGTAAAAAGAAAAATTGCCCATTTACTTACCTGGTGCTTCTACCAGCTCCTGAACTACTCCTGGTCCCTCTACGTGATTCCGCGATCATCTGATGAGTCGGCCAGCCACTACGCATGGTTGGCACTGACTGCACGTGTCCCTTATAATGCTCTCGCGGCCAGGAGCATTCTGCACATGCGTGGTAGAAAATTGTGCCTACTGTACAAGCGTAGAGCACGTTGGAGGAACCAGAGGAACAGAACAGCATAGTGCGGGATGACAGAGAGGGACTAGAAAGACTTCAGGGGGTTCCTTTAACATCTCAAGGGATGAAGGGATACCTATTTTCCTCTTTTTGCACATTTGTACATAATGACATCATTAGGAAAGCACTACATTGGCTTGTGCTAATACATACAAATCATAAACTAAGAAACTGAAATTAAAGCTTGCGAAAGTACTTTTAAACCACAGAGCTAATTTTTATTTGTCTACACATTGCTTTATGCATACATTTTTTTTTTTGCATGTTTAATTTTTTTTACATTACAATTATTGTGCGCGTTAGCCTAGTGATGTCAGCAAGGTCTATTATGCGTAGCATTGTGTAACTTCAGTGAAATGTATTGCTCAGGAGTCAGGACAAAGGATTAACAGCAGTCAAGTTACAACATGGAGACCATGAATCAAAACCTCACTGTGCAAAATGTGAACAGAATGTCACTTAACACTAATTGACTGGCAGAAGAGTGATATTTACTATAACCTGGAGTTACGGATTGCCCAGCAAGCTTATGGTGAACCAGAACTCCTAGGAGTTTGTTAAGGGCTCGTTGCCACTAGTGCGGCGTGCGGCTCGCAGACGCACGCCGCACTGAGCTGGTGGGCGGGATCGCAGGCGAATCCCATGGCACATGCACGGCTATGAGATTCGCAGCCTCCGACGCAAATTCTATGGGGGGTTCCTCCGGCCGAATCGCTCCCGCAAGCGATTCCGCCGCGGCCCTGTCATCCCCTATGGCAGAGTTTCCCCGTGTGAATAATGTGCGGGGAAACTCTGCAGAATCGCCGCCGAAACCGCCCTAGTGGAAACGGGCCCTAAGGGGCTAAAAGGGACCAAAAAGCCTCCTCACTAAAATGCCATGCAAAACAGAAATTTTCCTTCTACTATTACCTGTGTTACAAAATCATCAAAGTGTGAAAAAAAATCAAGATCTACATTTGGGACATTCTGTATAGGTCCACTAGGAGGCAAAACGAACTCACAATCAGCAGTGACAAAGATCGGTTAGTTACAGCAGCACGGTGGCATAGTGTTCTCCCCGTGTCTACGTGGGTTTCCTCTGGGCACTCCGGTTTCCTCCCACATCCCAAAAACATACAGATAAGTTAATTGGCTTCCCCCTAAAAAAATTGGCCCCAGACTACAATACATACACTACACAATACATACATAGACAAATGACTATGGTAGGGACTAGATTGTGAGCTCCTCTGAGGAACAGTTAGTGACAAGATTATATATACTCTGTACAGCGCTGCGTAATATGTCGGCGCTATATTAATACTAAATAATAATAATAATAATAATAGTTACCTTATCATGTGGCGTAACAGAGGAAAAGGCACATGATCAGCTAGAAAGTGTTTGATTGGCCAGATATGACTGCATGATTGTATTGCTTCCACTTTCTGGAAATAATGTTTAATTATGTAATCAACAAATGCCCACAGCTGTAGCATTTGTTAACACTGTATTTAACTAAAAGGACCGCATTGGTATTGAAGAGACATGGCAATTTTATCCATCGACTGGTTTTCTTGTAACATTTAAGGTGGCCACATATGATACAGTTTGTTATTTCTATATCGAGAATTACAATCAATTTTTTCTGATTAACTGTAACAGTTGAAAAATTTGACCAATATATGTAATTTCCCAATTATGAAAATAAGATTGAAAACTGAAAAAAAAAATTGTTTGGGTCTGTAAATCAAGCAATTGACAGTCTCTCCTACACCATTCAATCTTCTGAAAAATTCCTCCACTGCCAATTGCATTTTATAAAAAAAAAAAAAAAAACCCTTCTGTTGGCACATTGATCTGCCTGACACATGCCAGACAGGTCTTCAAAATACAAAGGCTGCATTTAAACATAAAATTGAACATCAAACGATAAACAAGGTTGGCAGGACATGCATAAAATTAAATATGTGCTTATATGAACCCTGGCAGATGGGCTTATTGTCCATAGGGGTTACCAGAGAGGCGCTCACCCTATTTCAGGTCAGCCCCCTGCCACTATACCTGAGGAAGCAAGCATAAGTCCCACAAAACTTGTTGAAAAGAGGAATTTTACTTTGTATACCTAAATTAATAAAATGGTTTATTTTTACCAATATGACTTTATAAATTATTTCCTCAATATTTGCCCATTGTGAAATGTTTCCTTTCCCCAATCTAGAGTCTTCAATTTATCATATAGATAGTCGACATCTTTACTGCCGGTAAGTTGCATCATGGCGGAATGTTTGTTTACTGTGTGCTCTGAAGTCAGCAGAAACAACACCTGGGCCCACATGCAATTCACTGTTTCTCCTACGTTTTCTCCTAGGAGTTAATTTTTCATCTTCTATTTAAAATAAATTTTTAGCACTCAGCAGTTAAAAAAGTACCAAAAGTAGGTGAAAATGTACTGCCTAAATTATTCTGAGAATTTTTTTGCTTGCCTGTGATTTGAAGGGCATTTTATTGATAAGGCGTCAAAATATCACCTAGGAGAAAATTGAGTTGAGTTGAATAAGTACCCTGGTCTCCCAGAATGCTCTTATTCTGCATAACTAAACAGCTGATGCGGCTCGATTGATAAGATTCGACAGGTCCGATCTCGCTGCGGCCGATTCCCCGCTCGTTCCCTGCGAGTGGACAATAGCGGGGAATCGAGCGAAAGATAAGTGGCGCCGGCGGGGACGAGCGGGTATCGAATCCGACGCACGCGCGGATGAGCGGGGATGCGGCTGGTACGCGCAGTCTGCAGAAGAGTCGATCCGGCGGCTAATCGAGCCGCCGGATCGCTCCGTGTAGATGGAGCATAATACACAACTATTTATAGATATAGGAAGTGTTTTCCATGCTGAAACCAGGATAAATAACGTAGAAGTGGTTATCCTGAATGATTTACTACATTCTACTATATGTTGCTACAGTGCCACTTTGAAGTGTGCCAGTAGTGAAAAAAGTGCCCCTAAGGCCGGTTTTACACATGGCCTGTGCGTTGGCACTGCGACATTTACACAAAAATGTCAATCATATGACCCTGCTGCCGAGTGCACTGACAGAATCATATGCATAGTGCTGCTACCCTGTATGCCCCTCCCCCAGCGACGTATTCCCTGCTGGACAGGAAGTTCATCACTGGGATTCCCACATTTCTCTGTCGCATTCCCCTCGTTTAGCGCATGCACACCGCACCACAACTGCCAACATGTTTACATTTCCTGCTTTGCCCATTAACTTACATTACTGCATCCACCGATGCTTCACTGTGAAAGTCCGACAGTAACACACTGTTGACTTTAACTACAATCAGAGAAAGAACATGTGTGCATCAACCAAGTGAACCTGACAAATCTGGCTTTGCAAATTTGGCCTATTGGCTAATCACGAGACATTGCTCATGCAAATAAGCATTTGCTTTCGCATGCCTAAATATGCAGGGTCAAAACCAAAAACCGCAAAACAATCGCCCTGCGGGAATTAGTTCATGCTATACAGCACTATCCAGGGGCGCCACGAGGAGGCTTCCCATTGCCCCCCATTGGTTAAGCTTGGTGTAGAGCACGCATACATTTTCTTGTGATTGAGCATATTTGCATTCTGTCCTTTGGAGGCAGGTGGTGGATGGTTTGCTCTATGAGTGGGCTGTCTGTGCCTGTCCTCCCCCCCTTCTGGAGTGATGTGTGTGAGCCAGCCCTGAGCCCCACAGCTCGGGGTGACCCATGCGTCACTCCTTTCCCATGCAGTGCCCCGAGTCGATGCGCAGCAGCAGAACGCAATGGACGTTCAGGTAAGTGCCTGTTTTTAAATTTTTGGGAGATGGGTGCGGATGGCCCCCCCCCCGGCGCCGGCCACGCTTGGGGGGGTCGTCTGCGCTACCCAGCCTCCACCTCCGGGGTGTTGCTGTGGTCCCTAGGCAGTGAGAGAGCCTGGGGCCCCGCAGCCCCCCCGGTTGTATGGGGGCAATGGGAAGCCTCCCCGAGGCGCTCCTGGATAGTGCTGTATAGCATGAACTAATTCCCGCAGGGCAACCGCTTCGCGGTATTGGTTTTTGACCCTGCAAAGTTTGGCATGCGAAAGCAGATGCATTTCTGCGTGAGCATGTCTCATGGTAAGCCATTTTAGCCAGATTTGCACAGCTAGACTTGAAAGGGTTAAGCTTGGTGTAGAGCACGCATACATTTTCTTGTGATTGAGGACACTGTTGACTTTGCAGCGTCTCAGCGACGGCTCGGGCAATTCGGGCACAATGCAATGTAAGTGTGCTAGGCCCCATTGCATGCAAGCAGGTTTGCTAGACAAGTGTAAAAGGGGCCTAAAGGGTACTTGCCTTGAGTGGGGGAAGCTTCTGGATCCTAAAGAGGCTTCCCACTGCCTCCTCAGCAGAGGGGATCCCCGAAGATCCACTTGTCGGGAGCCTCGCGCAGGCGCCTCTCCCCTTGGGCGCGAGCCATCTGTGCAGTAGAGCGGACCCAATTGAGCTCGGCTATTTCGCGAGCAGAGAGCCGCTAGTGCGCCTGCGCAAGGCGGGCAATGTGAATATTATTGTCGCTTTGCGTTCGGGGCTCCCAACTCTGAATCGGACTGCCGGACGGTGACGGGGGGAATCTCATTGGAATCCAGAGGCTTCCCCACCCAAAGTAAGTACCCCCTGGGGCTCTTTTTTCCCTACAGGTCTACTTTAATCAAATTGTGGCTGCTTTATAGGAAATAAGTGCAGCTCAATTACTCTTTTTTATTGTTTTAATTATTTTTATGAGAAAGAATTTGTGAATATAGGGGGCCCAATCAAAGTTATGCTGGGGGGCTCCACGAGTTTTAGTTACACCCCAGAATTGGCATTTAAAATGCTTATATGTTTGTTGGCCTTACTTCTCATCTCATCATCAGTATATTCCAAGATAACATTCCATTGCACCTTAGGGTATGTCATCATTTGATACAGAGCCATGGCTCTGTACAAATTAACAAGCTGACACATCATTGCATCCCAGCGGTTCTGGAGGTGTGTTTAGCTTCTAAAGCTACATACTCACGGGGGACAATTGTCCCCCGTAGCATGCGCGCACGCGAACAGGGAGCGACAGCTGTCCACGCGTCTCGCCAGAAAGGCAGAGACGTGGCGGAAGCTGTTTGTGAATGGAGCATCCCCCGGCCGGATGCTCCATTCACTCGCGTAGGTCTCCTGTCGCTAGCCCGCGTACTCACGCGGGACTAGCGACAGTTCCGGCGAAGTCGCGGCGACAGCTGTAGCCGGCGATTGAACATGTCAATCGCCTGGTGACAGCTCCGACAGGAGACGGTTCAGGGCGCGCGCGCTGTACACACGGGCAACCTGTCGCCGCAACACGCGCGTGCCAGGTGGCTGCGGCAACGGCTGTACCCCGTGTGTATGGGCCTTTAGGGCAACAATGGTTAATTTGCATATATTCAGCAGTGTTGCACTGGGAGACATCTCAAGCTCACTCCAACCTGAATTATCGCAAATTCTTTCTGTTTTAAGAAAGCAAACTTTGTTTTTCATAATTTGATGGCACTGTATTACATCACATTAATATTTCTGTTATTTTTACAGGTGAATACTGTGAGGACATAGGACTGGGTTATGAAGAGATTGCTGGAAAGATAGAAATGTTATTCTGTTTATAGCAAGCTGAGGGGCTTTTTTTTTCCGTCCCTCTTAATGGATCTCTAAGCTGCTTACATTTTTTTTAAACAAGTGAGATTGCATGTTGCAAGCAGTGGTTACCATGGCAATGAAAAATTCTTTATGTAAATCCACTTCTTTTATCCTCTTCCTTCCTGCGTGCTTCTATCTGTGTTTGCTGATTTGACCAGCCAAGCAAAACAGATTGTGCAGTTTGCAGGACGGAGTGTCTGTTG
This sequence comes from Hyperolius riggenbachi, assembly GCF_040937935.1. Lineage (NCBI taxonomy): Eukaryota > Metazoa > Chordata > Amphibia > Anura > Hyperoliidae > Hyperolius > Hyperolius riggenbachi. The sequence goes on along the minus strand of NC_090649.1, from coordinate 409,094,264 downwards.
CTGAGGAAGTGAGATACTCTTTATACTTTCGTGTTATGCATTTTATTTTATTTATAGCTGTGTTTACATTTGATAGTATTACAGGAGCTGAGAGGGACAGGAGCTCTGGGAAAACTGCATGGGGCAACGAGAAAACAAAATATGGCCAACGGGATTCTTCTGGCAAACCAATTCATTTGAGTGTCAGCCGTCTCAATATAACATCATCAGTGCTCTCAGTATGGCCGCTGCCAGCAGGTAAGTATCTTATGTAACAAGAAGGGTTTTGTTGGCTTGGTTTCTGCTTTTGCAAGAGTAAGGTTTACGCAAGTGTTGGTTTACTGTAAGGAAGGGTGTTGTAGTATCCAAGAAAAAAAATAGCTAGTGCCCCCCCAAAAAAATATTTACTAAATATGTCCCCCCTATATGTCCACCTATTTTTTTTATTGTTACCGGGTCTGGGTGCCTTTGCCTAACTACAGGAACTGTACAGTTCCAGCGGGATTGTGGGAATTTTTTTTCTTAAGCTACAGTAACAAGCTTATCATCAGCATGCCAACAACAGAAAGCTTTCTCTTTCGGATAAGATAAGGACACTATGGCCACACTATGGCCCCCTTCCTTTTTAAGAGTTTACACAGTGATGTAAGCCTGTTGTCTAGGAGATGTTTGCTGTGGGAGGGACAGTAAACTGTGGTAGTAGGGAGGGAAAATTAACACTAAACTGGATTACAAGAAAAAAAGGGGAGCAGAAATGATGTAACTGGCTACCTAATCTGGGGACACCTATAGACCTGTCTATCTATACTGAGGACACCTGTAGACCTGTCTACCTATACTGAGGACACCTATAGACCTGGCTAACTAAACTGGGGACACCTATAGACCTGGCTAACTAAACTAGGGACACCTATAGACCTGGCTACCTAATCTGGGGACACCTATAGAACTGTCTACCTAATCTGGGGACACCTATAGACCTGGCTACCTATACTGAGGACACCTGTAGACCTGGTTAACTAAACTGGGACACCTATAGACCTGGCTACCTATACTGGGGGCACCTATACCTTGCTACCTATACTGGTGTCACCTATAGCTAACTACTTATACCGGGGAAACCTATAACTTGCTACCTATACTGGGGACATCTATAACTTTCTATCTATACTGGGGACACCTGTAGCTAATTACCTATACTGGGGATGCCTTTAGCTAACTACCTATACTGAGCACACCTATAACTTGCTATCTATACTAGGAGCACCTATAGCCAGGGCCGGGCCGAGGCAGAGGCAAGAAGGGCTCCAGCCTCAGGGCGCAGTGTAGGAGGGGGCGCACAACTCACTCAGCTATCATTCCCCTATTGTGTTATAAATAAGAAAAGGGGACACACGGCAGTGACTGCAAGCCAGATAACTAGAGATTAAGGTTTTGGGGGCCCTGGGGCACCTTTGTCTAATAACAATCAGTGTGTGGCGGCTGGGGTGGGAGGGGTGCACTTTGGTGTCTCAGCCTTGGGTGCTGGAGGACCTTGTCCTAGCTCTGCCTATAGCTAACTACCTATACTGGGGACATCTATAGTTGGCTACCTATACTGGGGACATCTATAGTTGGCTACCTATACTGGGGACATCTATAGTTGGCTACCTATACTGGGGGCAGCTATACTCAGGCTGTAGGCCCTTCATATGACACTTGCCTTAGGCCCTGCATACTCTCCACTAACTAACTCCAATAAGGCCACCCAACATTGCAGGCAGTAGCACCCAGCCCTCCCCAGCCAGCACTGACTACCTAATACTGATGTATATGGGCGCATGGCTACTTAATTCTGTTTTCTAGGGAACATGGCTACTTAATTTATGTATACAGGGCCGATTTGGCTACTAAATTATTGTATTTTGGTGCACCTGGCTATTTATTGTAAGGCACTTACATTGTAAGGCACTTGGCTACTTAATTATTTTATCTGGGGGTGTGTGACTACTTTTTATTTAGCGGCATTTGACTACTTGATGAATAATCACGATGCATGTAACTACTTAATTAGTTTATCTAAAGTTTATCTGGTCATACCCACTCTCTGTGAATCACACCACTACTTATTTTGTGTATTTTTGGGTCTGCCCATGACCCATCATGACCACGCCCATGTTCCAGTGCATGGCCACACCATGGCGCTGTGCGCGCCGTATGTGTCCACCTCCCTATCATGGAAAGTCCTCAAAACAGCTCACAATCTATTCCCTACCATAACCATAGTCTATTATCCTGCGCAGAATTTCTTGTGTACATGCGTATGTGAGCCCAAAAGGTGGTGGTGGTGGTGAGGGGCCCAGGCTGAAACTTATCTGGTGGGCCTTTAGTGTCCCAGTCTGACCCTGGTCAGCTCATCAGCTCCTTTGGTTTCCAATATCACCTATACGCTGACGATACCCAGATCTACATTTTAGTACCTGACTTGGAAACCTTAACAGATCATGTCCCTGACTGTCTCAGTGCAATTGCCTCCTTCATATCCTTCCATTTTCTAAAACTCAATGACAAGACTGAAATGGTAATCTTCCCACCTCACAACTCAATGCCCCTGCCTGACCTCATTTTTTTTGTTGCTGGCACTTCCATAACACCTTTCCCTTAGACTCGCTGTCTAGGTGTAATTTTAGACTCAAGTCCCTCATTAAAACTACACATTGACAAGCTATCCTCCTCTTGTTGCCTCCACCTAAAAAACATCTCTTGCATCCGTCCTTTTCTCACACAGGACACTACCAAACTTCTGGTGCATGCCCTCATTATTTCACGACTAAACTATTGCAACTCTCTGCTTTACGGCCTCCCTGCCAACCGTTTAGCCCCGTTACAGTCAGGGCCGCATTTGTACTTTGTACCACCCAAGGCCACTATAACCAGCTGCCCCCAGACCGACAGCATCCGAAACTTCCCCCCAACACGGCAGGGATTAGATTGTAGGCTTCTCTGAGGACAGTGTGATGGCAAGGATTACATTATAAGCTCCTCTGAGGACAGTAAGTGTGATATGATGGCAGGGATTAGATTGTAAGCTCCTGGGCAAGTGGCACATTCCGTGAATGACAGGCAGCTCAGAGATTACTGTGAGTGCCGTTTCATTGCCCTTTCATCCCCAGAGTGTCAGATCTGGCTGTTGGTAGCCACCCACCGCTATGTGAAAACTCTGTGTACCAGTACGAATGTTTGGCAGGCTAACTGCTATGGCCACCTTGCTGCCCACAGCCCGCCCCTTGCTTTCTTGTTGCTATAGGCCAAGGCCTTTGTGGCCTTGCCTGTAATCCGGCCATGGTTACAGTCCATCGTGAACTCATCCACCTCTCCTCCCTCTTCTTCAGCCCAATCCCCCTCTGTCAGTCCCTTTACTGGCTGCCAGTTACACAAAGGATACAATTTAAAATCCTCACTCTCATCTACAAAGCTCTCCACAACCTAGCTCTTTCCTATCGAAATCAATTTATTTCCAGATACCATCCTATATGCAATTTCCACTCTACTAACAATATCGTTCTGTCTTCTTCCCTGGTCACTTCTTCTCACTCCCGCTTACAAGACTTCTCTCGACCCTCTCCCCTCCTCTGGAACACTCTCCCTCAACACATCAGCCACTCACCCACACTCACTCTTTTTAGACGCAATCTGAAAACTCACCTCTTCAGGCAAGCATACTCTCCTGCCTAGGACACTGTCCACTGACCACCATTTCTACCACCCCATACACAGCTTCCCTTTACCTACTGTCCTATACCTTAAACCAGGGGTGCCCACACTTTTTCGGCTCGCGAGCTACTTTTAAATTTGCCGAGGCCAGGAGATCTACCAACGTCTCAAATGCTAAGCACGCCCCCCCCCCGCGTAGGTTAGCCAGGTATATGTGCCTGCAGCATAGGTTGCGTGCCCTCAGTGTAGGTTAGCCAGGTATATGGGCCCTCAGTGTAGGTTAGCCAGGTATATGGGCCCTCAGTGTAGGTTTGCCAGGTATATGGGCCCTCAGTGTAGGTTTGCCAGGTATATGGGCCCTCAGTGTAGGTTTGCCAGGTATATGGGCCCTCAGTGTAGGTTAGCCAGGTATAGGGGCCCCCAGTGTAGGTTAGCCAGGTATAGGGGCCCCCAGTGTAGGTTAGCCAGGTATAGGGGCCCCCAGTGTAGGTTAGCCAGGTATAGGGGCCCCCAGTGTAGGTTAGCCAGGTATAGGGCCCCCCAGTGTAGGTAAGCCAGGTATAGGGCCCCCCAGTGTAGGTTAGCCAGGTATAGGGCCCCCCAGTGTAGGTTAGCCAGGTATAGGGCCCCCCAGTGTAGGTTAGCCAGGTATAGGGCCCCCCAGTGTAGGTTAGCCAGGTATATGTACCTGCAGGCGGAGGAGAAGAGGCGGCGAGGAGAGACTCTGGCAGGCCAATGGGATGTAGGAGAGAAGCGGCGGCGAAGAGAGAGGCGGCACGGCCGCTACGTCATGGCTGGGGGCGGCGCCGGGCACGTTACACACGCACATTACGCAGGCTGCCCGCCGCCACCCCCAGCCATGACGCAGCGGACGCGCCGCCTCTCTCCTCCCTCTCTCCTCGCCTGCATGCATTCTTATTGGCCAGCGGCCAGCAGCTAAACACGAGCTGCTGGCCGCAACAAACATTAACGAGACGCGGCCAAGAGGCCGCGATCTACCAAGGAGGCGGTCGCGATCTACCGGTAGATCGCGATCGACCTATTGGGCAGCCCTGCCTTAAACCTTTAGACTGTAAAGCCTTTTGGCCAGTGGTCTCTTCCCCTTTTGTCTCACAATGCTGTGTAATGGGTGTACATACCTCCCATCCCTGTGTAAAAATATGTAGTTAATTTGTTCACTGCATTAGCTGTTATCCACTCTTGTCTTGCATTAACTGTTGTATTGTTTATTTTGTATTGTTATACCCTGTATGCTGTTGTACAGCGCCACGGAACATTGCTGGTGCTATATAAGTCAATAATAATAATAATAAAACCACAGGATAGATTAGATAAATAAGTAATTTCTTATTCGATATGTTTTTTTTCCAGTTAATACGGAGTTGCCACTTTAGTGGGCTTTGGTTAGACGAGGGGTTAAAGTTAGCATAGGAATAATTCTAGGCTTACTATGCTCCCCAGAATATTGTTTATTTTTTCAGCTTTGAAAAAAAAACAAAAAAAAAAACCAGGAAACCTGCTGCTAGGAGAGTGCCCACTCTGTAATAGCTAAAGACAAAATAGCCTTTGGTCACACCACTCAGGAAATATACACCTCACAGGAAGTGCCAGGAGGGGTGTGACCATGTAATGTAGTAGCAGTAGGGTATTGTACCGTGTTAGCCATCAGTAAAAGCAAGAAGTTATAAATCAGGATGATACCATTTATTGGCTAACTAAAAATGAATAAAAATAAGCAAGCTTTCGGCCTTGCAGCCTTCGTCGGGCTTATATCTTGTTAGTTTGCAGGCTGGTGGTACAGACAGCTTTATACATGCAACATCAAAAGGGAAAACAGATTTTTTTTAGCACACAAAGGAACACTGCTGAACGAGAATACCTGTTGTCCACAACTTCTCCTATTTGATATAAAAAATTCCCTTCCATGGCCTTGAGTGCTCCTGTTACTCCACATACATATGGGTAATCCTATTTGGGAGGGAATGAGAAGTAAAACTCTACTCTGTTTACAGAGGATTACTTAGACATCTTCAATGAGCTAAATCTAAAATGGTGTTACTTTGACCATCTCATCCATAGAATGCCTAAGGGTTGGGGTCGGACAGCATAATATAGGATTTGTGTCCAGTAGTTTTTGAACAACAGTTGAAGGATCGCATGGAGTCAACTGCATATAGGCTATTGGATTTTAGCCAGACCTTACAAAATTTCGTACTGTTCTATCTCTATAACGGATGTTATTATTTCAATATCTCCAGTTACATGTGTGCTTTAATGTAGATTTACTGTATCTTTTATACTAATATATAATGCATCCTATGTGACCTTCTGCTTGACTATGATAGTGCTGAGTAAATCACAGACTTTTTGACATTCCTAGGACACCATAGCGGCAACAGAGAATAATAAACACAACTCCGTGGGGTCTTTTAAGTATAGCAGTCACTGCGGTCAGCTTCTTCCAGAAACCTGGCCAGTATTATCTCCATACAGTGTTTACAGTAAAGGGCTCTACCCCCGGGGCCCTGATCACTGCTGCTAACACTTGCCATTAGTTGTATAGAGTTTGATGCTTTAAATCTTCAAAAACCAAGATCAATGGGAGAGCAGCATGTTGGTTTTAATCAACCTCATTATCCCGTAATGCTAACCAGATATTTGTGATCACAAAGAATAAATTATGGGCTAATTTGATAATTACATTGCCGGCATCAAAAAGCTGCGTGCAATTTTCTGAGTTTAAAAATCAGTTCTCGTTTAACCCATGCACTGCTGGTAGGAAGGCTGCTACAGAGAGAAACCCAAAGAAAATTTGAACAGTAATTTTAAAGTATTTTTACAAATTTGGACTTTCAATAGCTTAAAATCGGGTGCTGATCAAAAATACATGACTGATTTTTTGGCTGCAGTAGTGTCTGAATCATACCAGAAACAAGCATACAGCTAATCTGTCAGATCTGAAAATAATGTCAGAATCATTTGATCTGATCTGGTGTGGGTGAATGGCCTTGTGCTTATGGATGAGGTCTCTTGCCTCAGTGTGAAGTGTGGTCCTCTCTCTGGTGGGGGTGAATGGCCTTATGCTTTTGGATGAGGTTTCCTCAGCCTCAGTGTGAAGTGTGGTCCTCTCTCTGGTGCGGGTGAATGGCCTTGTGCTTATGGATGAGGTATCTTGCCTCAGTGTGAAGTGTGGTCCTCTCTCTGGTGCGGGTAAATGGCCTTGTGCTTATGGATGAGGTCTCTTGCCTCAGTGTGAAGTGTGGTCCTCTCTCTGGTGGGGGTGAATGGCCTTGTGCTTGTGGATGAGGTTTCCTCAGCCTCACTGTGAAGTGTGGTCCTCTCTCTGGTGCGGGTGAATGGCCTTGTGCTTATGGATGAGGTATCTTGCCTCAGTGTGAAGTGTGGTCCTCTCTCTGGTGCAGGTAAATGGCCTTGTGCTTATGGATGAGGTTTCCCTTAGCCTCAGTGTGAAGTGTGGCCCTCTCTCTGGTGGGAGTGAATGGCCTTGTGCTTATAGATGAGGGTCTCAGAATCAGTGTGAAGTGTGGTCCTCTCTCTGGGGTGGGTGAATGGCATTGTGCTTATGGATGAGGTTTCCCCAGCCTCAGTGTGAAGTGTGGTCCTCTCTCTGGTGTGGGTGAATGGCCTTGTGCTTATGGATGAGGTCTCTTGCCTCAGTGTGAAGTGTGGTCCTCTCTCTGGTGGGGGTGAATGGCCTTTTGCTTATGGATGAGGTTTCTCAGCCTCAGTGTGCTCCTCTATCTGGTGGGGGTGAATGGCCTTGTGCTTATGGATGAGGTCTCTTGCCTCAATGTGAAGTGTGGTCCTCTCTCTAGTGCGGGTGAATGGCCTTGTGCTTATGAATGAGGTTTCCTCAGCCTCAGTGTGAAGTGTGCTCCTCTCTCTGGTGCAGGTGAATGGCCTTGTGCTTATGGATGAGGTTTCTTTCCTCAGCCTCAGTGTGAAGTGTGGTCCTCTCTCTGGTGGGGGTGAATGGCCTTGTGCTTATGGATGAGGTTTCCTCAGCCTCAGTGTGAAGTGTGGTCCTCTCTCTGGTGCGGGTGAATGGCCTTGTGCTTATGGATGAGATTTCTCAGCCTCAGTGTGAAGTGAGGTCCTCTCTCTGGTGCAGGTGAATGGCCTTGTGCTTATGGATGAGGTTTCCTAAGCCTCAGTGTGAAGTGTGGTCCTCTCTTTGGTGGGGGTGAATGGCCTTGTGCTTATGGATGAGGTTTCTCAGCCTCAGTGTGAAGTGTGGCCCTCTCTCTGGGGTGGGTGAATAGCCTTGTGCTTATGGATGAGGTTTCTCAGCCTCAGTGTGAAGTGTAGTCCTCTCTCTGATGCGGGTGAATGGTCTTGTGCTTATGGATGAGGTCTCTTGACTCAGTGTGAAGTGTGGTCCTCTCTCTGGTAGGAGTGAATGGCCTTGTGCTTATGAACGAGGTTTCCCCATCTTCAGTGTGAAGTGTAGTCCTCTCTCTGATGCGGGTGAATGGTCTTGTGCTTATGGATGAGGTCTCTTGACTCAGTGTGAAGTGTGGTCCTCTCTCTGGTGGGGGTGAATGGCCTTATGCTTATGAATGAGGTTTCCCCATCTTCAGTGTGAAGTGTGGTTCTATCTCTGGTGTGGGTGAATGGCCTTGTGCTTATGGATGAGGTTTCTTTCCTCAGCCTCAGTGTGAAGTGTGGTCCTCTCTCTGGTGGGGGTGAATGGCCTTGTGCTTATGGATGAGGTTTCTTTCCTCAGCCTCAGTGTGAAGTGTGGTCTTCTCTCTGGTGCGGGTGAATGGCCTTGTGCTTATGGATGAGGTTTCCTCTGCCTCAGTGTGAAGTGTGGTCCTCTCTCTGGTGCGGGTGAATGGCCTTGTGCTTATGGATGAGGTTTCTTTCCCCAGCCTCAGTGTGAAGTGTGATCCTCTCTCTGGTGTGGGTGAATGGCCTTGTGCTTATGGATGAGGTTTCTTTCCCCAGCCTCAGTGTGAAGTGTGGTCCTCTCTCTGGTGTGGGTGAATGGCCTTGTGCTTATGGATGAGGTTTCTTTCCTCAGCCTCAGTGTGAAGTGTGGTCCTCTCTCTAGTGCGGGTGAATGGCCTTATGCTTATGGATGAGGTTTCTTTCCTCAGCCTCAGTGTGAAGTGTGGTCCTCTCTCTGGTGTGGGCGAATGGCCTTGTGCTTATGGATGAGGTTTCTGTCCTCAGCCTCAGTGTGAAGTGTGATTCTCTCTCTGGTGCGGGCGAATGGCCTTGTGCTTATGGATGAGGTTTCTTTCCTCAGCCTCAGTGTGGACGGCTGCTGGTCTCATTCCAGCAATTTCCTCAATTGCTCATTGTTTTTCAGGGCTATTTCCTGAATTGCTCATTAACAAACGGAGCCTGATATGATTGTAATCTGGGAAGGGCTGCCTATATAAATAAATACTAAAAGTTGAAAGAAAAAGAGAAAAAAACTGATAGCACAAAATCGAAGATAACAGAAGAAAGCAGCAGAACCTGATATAATTTCACCTAATTACTGATTTGAAGGATTGGGCCTGCTGCATTGTGAATGGCTGACGGATTCCTCTTTATAGGTAGCTGCAGACCTTAATGCAGATATGGATCAAGATGTAGTGGGGTTCTAGGCAAGGTTATAGGTTTGGCTCCCGCTTTACGGTCCTTTTGATAAGCAATAGTGGAAAAGATGGATCAGAGAATGTGGCAGGTGGACCCCTTGATACCCGCTAGGCCCCAGGCATTTGCCTAGGTTGCCTTGTGGTTGATTCTGCTCTGCCTTAATAGCTGCCAGATTTTAGGGTAGGGGTGATGATGTAACAGAGGTTGGACTTGCTGAAATCTTAAATGTTTCTTGCAAGCCAGCCCCAGGAGAATCTCGCCCCCTCTTTCTTGTTCATTGCTATATACTTGTGCCGTCATTAGAAGTTCTGACTCTAGTTCTTTATGGAACAGACTTAGAAGTTATATGCATGAATTTTTCTAAACAATTTGTAATTGATGTGATCACTTTGAGTCTGTCAGTCATCTCTTGCTGCAAATCCACATCTTGTATAGTGTAATGTAACAAGATCTAGCCTACTTCTTGCATTATTAGGGGCAATTGTTACAGGGAGGGTATTTGAACGGGTGGTGGTGGGGGCAGGGGTTACAAACGTTTTGCACAGCGTGTCCTGCAATCATGTAATCTAAGGCTGGCCCTGGTCAGACATTAGGAGACATTCCAAACCACTTTTTCCTTGCTCTGGGAAGTACATACATGTTTATGTGTCTCGCAGACACATCTGGCACCAATATTGTGTGGTAACAATAGCTATTAACCCAGAGACTCCACCTTGGACATCTGTTCCATGTGCTGCTGTTCTGTAGGTACGGCAATCACTATGTAGTTTATTTGATCTTTAAATCAAGATGCTGCTCCAGACTGGGGAATCTTTGCATCCAAACCCAGAGCCAAATTTTAAGTTTCCACCTCTATACTGAAATCCCATTCAGTTCAGGCTAATAGCAAAACAAATGAGTATCCTTTATCTACTTCACCACTGAAGGTTTTCCCCTTATGAATCAGAGCAATTTTCAGATTTCAGCGCTCCTCCCTTTCATTTGACAATAACTTTATCCCTACTTGTCACACAGAAATGATCCATACCTTGTTTTTTCAACACCAATTAGGCTTTCTTTGGGTGGTATATTTTGCTAAGAATTGTTTTATGCTAAGCACATTTTCATCGGAATAATTGGAAAAAAATGGATAAAATTCATTATTTCTCAGTTTTCGGCCATTATAATAATAAAAGAATACTACTATAATTAAAACCCACAAGTTTTATTTGTCCCGGTTATTACAACGTTTAAAATATGTCCCTAGTACAATGTATGACGACAATATTTTATTTGCAAATAAATGTGTATTTTTTTCGTTGCAGAGTGCGCGCGCATCTCCTGCTTGGTGGGCAGAGCTGAGCTACGCCTTCAGTCTCCGAGCGGCGATTGCGGCACCGGAGACTGTTAGATGGCATAACCGCCGTCTAATTAAATGTACAGCGCTGCGATCTGCGGCTGTCCCCTCCTAATCACGGGGATTGGCTGGCGGGGGGAGGGAGGGAGGGAGGGGGTTTACAGGTGGGAAAAAATAACACTTATTTTTATTAAAAAGACACAGATATAAACAAATAAACAAACAAACAAACAAACTTTGGGGGGGGGGGGCGATCAGACCCCACCAACAGAGAGCTCTGTTGGTGGGGAGAGAAGGGGGGGATCACTTGTGTGCTGTGTCGAGTGGCCCTGCAGCTTGGCTTTAAAGCCGCAGTGGCCAATTTAATGCAAAATGGCCTGGTCTTTAGGGGGTTTAACACTGAGGTCCTCAAGAGGTTAAACCATGCCTAATTGGCACTAAGGGGCCTAAAGTGTGCCAAGAAAACATCCCCCACACGATTACAACACCAACACCAGCCTGCACAGTGGTAACAAGGCATTATGGATCCATGTTCTCATTCTGTTTATGCCAAATTCTGACTCTATCGAGACTCATCAGACCAGGCAACATTTTTCTAGTCTTCAACTGTCCAATTTTGGTGAGCTCGTGCAAATTGTAGCCTCTTTTTCCTATTTGTAGTGGAGATGAGTGGTACCCGGTGGGGTCTTCTCCTGTTGTAGCCCATCCTCCTCAAGGTTGTGCATGTTGTGGCTTTACAAATGCTTTGCTGCATACCTCGGTTGTAACGAGTGGTTATTTCAGTCAACGTTGCTTTTCTATCAACTTGAATCATGACCTCTAACATCAACAAGGCTTTTTCGCCCCACAGGACTGCCGCATACTTGATGTTTTTCCCTTTTCACACTATTCTTTGTAAAACCCTAGAAATGGTTGTGTGTGAAAATCCCATTAACTGAGCAGATTGTGAAATACTAAGAGCAGCCCGTCTGGCACCAACAACCATGCCACACTCAAAATGGCTTAATTTGCCTTTCTTTCCCATTCTGACATTCAGTTTGGAGTTCAGGAGATTGCCTTGACCAGGACCACATCCCTAAATGCATTAAAGCAACTGCCATGTGATTGGTTGATTAGATAATTGCATTAATGAGAAATTGAACAGGTGTTCCTAATAATCCTTTAGGTGAGTGTATATATATATATATATATTTACATTCTTACACTGTAGAACAATTTTGTAGTGTAATAGTTGTTACTGAACATGTGTTAATTTGATATATACTCGAGTATAAGTCAAGAAATTTAGGTCTGATTCACTTCATACAAGTATAGGGGTCGACTTATACATGAGTCACGGGCAACACTGCGCACACTGAGTTCTGTGTGTACTAATAGTGACATTCCCATTTGCAGCAATGTACCCAGTGGTAATTGATACTTTGAGGAAAGGAAATACCAAGAAAACACAGGTCTGAAAGTCCTGGCCACAACAATTGACAAGGAAAGGCCAGGGGGGGGGGGGGGGGGGGGGGGGGGGGGGGGGGTGGGGGATACTGGGCTACATAAAAGGGAGTGAATAATTGCAGCACTTGGGGGCCTGGAGGAGGTATTGGCTGCACATAAGTGACAGGAGGAGTTAATGGCTACAATACTGTATGCAGTACAGTCATTAACCCCTCCTGGGCCCGAGGTGCAGCCATTAACTTTGCTGCATAGAGTTATACTGGAGTCAATAGACGGTTGAATATTGGAGTCGATTATACACAAGGTCAACTTGTATTCGAGTATATACAGTATCTTGTTTATCAGACACACGTGTACTGTCACATTGTGGCCAGGTACTTTACTGCCACGTCTGTTGCCATGGAGGAAGGAGGAGGGACGACATTCAGGCAAAGCGAGGAGGATAACAATTTGCTCAGGGGTCAATCGGGCAGCCGTGTGCCAATGTTGCGGGGCTCCTGTACACACACTAGAAAATCATCCGCGGCAGCCTGCTACGTCATTATGCGTGGTCATGGGGGAGCAGAAAGGACATACTGAGCATCCCCGGATTACAAGCCAGAAGAGTTGTCTGACTTACGAGAAGACCGGTAAGGATTACAGGAAAACGGCGGCTGAGGGAGCGGAACAGAAGATGCAGTAAGTATTATCTCATACTCCCCTACTCACGGCATATTCTGTTTTTTTTTATATATATATATATATATATATATATATATATATATGGTATCCTTTAAGCACTGTCTCGGCCAAGAATGTCAACTAGCGTTTGCACCTAGCTTAAAGCAGATACAAGATGAAAAAAAAACGAATCCCTCCTCCCCCCCTCTGCCTCTGAAATCTCTGGCTAGTAATACCTCCCCTCCTCCTGCCCAGACTGAGCTCCCATGAGCCCTTGCTACTGTCTGAAAATGTCAAGGCTCTCTAAAAAATCTGTGGGCGAGGCTTGTTTAGTTTATAGGGAATTAGAGTATAAAACAAAAACAAAAAAGTATTTGGCTTGAGGAATGCCCTATAAACAATAGGATAGGAACACAATTATGCAATGAGTAAAAGTTCATCTCGGATCCACTTTAAGGCCAGTATGCAGTACTAAGTGCTTCTAATTGATCATTTAAGTGTTAGATATGATAAAAAGATTGAATCTATCATACATCTATTGGTGTACTTTCACACTGGCATGTAATTGGACAGTGTTTTGCGCACATGGTGAGATTTAAAGTCTATGAACAGTTCACACTTCAGCAGTTGCACTACAATGCAACTGATAGCATTAATACAATGCAGAACATGCAGTGAGTTAATAGAATCACATGCGCTGACATGCGCACAATTTGTGAATCAAAGTGTACAGTGGTCAGTTGCTTCTTTGTCAACAAAGTGTACATTGGTTAGTTGCTTCTTTGCCTACATTACACAGCATGCCACCGCAAATGTTACTTTTGGTTGCGTTATGTGCATATTATAATGCAACACAATGAATTGCTGCAGTAAAGAGCTGGCCTTAAAGCGGATCCGAGATGAAAAACTAACTATAACAAATAACTTGTCTGTATATCTTATCTAAAGTTTAGATAGTTTACACAGCAAATCTAGCTGCAAACAGATTTAATATAATATGATTATGTCTTCCTGTGATACAATGACAGCAGCCATGTTGTTTGTAAACATTACACAGAGGCAGGCTTATCTGCATCTTGAGCACTCAGCCTGTGAAAAAAAACTAATCCTCCTCCCTCCTCCCCTCTGCCTCTGAAATCACTGGCTAGTAACACCTCCCCCTCCTCCTGCTTAGACTGAGCTCCCATGTGCCCTTGCTACTGCCAAGGCTCTTTGGAGAAGCTGTGGGCGTGGCGTGGAATCCCCCCTCCTCCCCTCTGCCTCTGAAATCTCTGGCTAGTAATACCTCCCCTCCTCCTCCCCAGACTGAGCTCCCATGAGCCCTTGCTACTGTCTGAAAATGCCAAGGCTCTCTGAAAATCTGTGGGCGTGGCTTGTTTAGTTTATAGGGAATTCGAGTATTAAAACAAAAACAAAAAAGTATTGGGCTTGAGGAATGCCCTATAAACTATATGAAAGGTACACAATTATGCAATGAGTAAAAGTCCACTTTAACCTCCCTGGCGGTCAATTAAATCCGCCACGAAGGCAGCACAGCACCATTTTTTTTTAAAAATCATGTAGCTAGCCTAGCGCTAGCTACATGACAGCCGCTGAGCAGCGGCATCCCCCCACCCCCTCCAATCGCCTCCGGCGATCAGGCCCGTGCAGGAAATCCCGTTCTGAACGGGATTTCCATTAGGGCTTCCCCCGATGACGTCACCGACGCCATCGACGTCGTGACATCAGAGGGAGTCCCGATCCTCCCTTCAGCGCTGCCTGGCACTGATTGGCCAGGCAGCGCACTGGGTCTCGGGGGGGGCACCCTCTGACGCGGTGGGTAGCGGCGAGCGGAGGCGATCGAAGGTAACACGCAACTAGCAAAGTGCTGGCTGCATGTATAAAAAAAAAAATTATGCAAATCGGCCCAGCGGGGCCTGAGAAGTCCTCCTGCACGGCTTACCTGGCCAGCACAGGGTTACTGCTAAGGAGGTTAAAGCAAACCTGAAGCAAATATAAAAACTACAATATAATAAAATGTATGTGTAGTACAGCTAAGAAATATATTAGTATCAAAGAAAAGAGTTTCATCTTGTTTTATTTTTTAAACAATATTGTTTTCCAGTACAGGAAGAGTAAAAAAAAACTTCAGTTGTTATCTATGCAAAAGAGCTTCTCTGAGCTTTTCGACCCGCTGGGTCAATTACGGTCCAGTTTTCTGAAGATTTCCGCTTAAACAGCCAAGAAATTGTGAGACAGCTTGAGATTAGATTTTACAGCAGGAAAGTTCAAAGGGTCATTATTTCTGCTTTGTTTTATAGCCTAAAAGACGGAGTTTGGTTTTAAAACGGCTAATGTGACAGAATGATGCAACTTTATTAAAAAAAACAACCTATATAACTGAAAGTAAAAATATGAGACTCTTTTCTTTGCTGCTAATGTTCTATTCATTATCCGTAGTACACATAAAATTCATTATATCATAAGGTGTTTTTCATTTCAGGTTTACTTTAATGCTAGTGCTAGTCTGATCATCGTTAGGATGGTAAGAACCACTGTATATTGACCAGGAAGCCATTTTCTTCCAGATTAATGTGGGCTGGTGTAAGGGGAGGAGCAGAGTACATGACTATGGACTTTGTAAAATGCTGTAGAAGATATCAGCAATATAAATACACGATCATAATAGTACATTCATAGACATTTTATGCCTAGAATTTTGTGTATGTTTCATGATTTCAGTGCAGCTTAAAACTATTATTGCGTATCTATATAATGCTGATCTCTTCAGCAGCACTATACAAAGTCCATAGTCATGTCACTAACGATCCCTCAGTGGGGCTGACAATCTAATCACAGCCAATAGTCATAGTCCAATGTCCCTCTCATAGATTGCGGCCAATTTTAGTTAGAAGAATACCCAAAGGTTTTTTTTGTTGTCAAATGAGGTTTCTAAAGCTAACAATCCCATTTAATAAAATTTGGTCCAATGACCTGTAACAGAACAGGCGGGAATCGGGGGATTATTTCCGACATGTCCGATCGGTTCCCAATTGATAAAGTGATCGATTTTGCGCACTTATAATTGGAAAATCAATTGCTTTATTGATTGGGTGCACTTTGGACATGTACACATGATGCAACTTTCCGTCAGATGACCTGTTAAGCGGGCAGTAAATTGCACTGTGTGTACCCAGCATAAAGTCTTGTACATACTTGTATCAGACATAGGGGTGGGCAAACGTTTTGACTCGTGAGCCACAAAGCGATCTTACATTTGACAGAGGGGCCGGACCAGTGTAGGTAACCGATTTGCTTCCCCTTCAGTATAGGTAGCCAGGTGTGCCCCCAATACTGTATCTCCTCCCAGGGTATAGGTAGCAAGGTGTGCCCCCAGTATTGAAGCCCCTCTCACGGTATAGGTAGCCAGGTGTGCCCCCAGTATTGTAGCCGTTCCCACTGTATAGGTAGCCAGGTGTGCCGCCAGTACTCAAAGCCCCCTTTTCAGTAAAGGTAGCAGATGTACCCCTAGTATTAGCAGCCCCCTCCCCAGTTTATGTAGCCAGATGTGCCCCAGTATTAGCAGCCCTATCCCCAGTTTAAGTAGCCAGGTGTGCCCCAGTATTAGCAGTCCCCCAGTTTAATTATCTAGGTGTGCCCCAGTATTAGCAGCCCCCTCTCCAGTCTAAGTAGCCATGTGTGCCCCAGTATTAGCAGCCCCCTCTCCACCAGTTTAAATAGCCATGTGTGCCCCAGTATTAGCAGCCCCCTCTCCACCAGTCTAAGTAGCCATGTGTGCCCCAGTATTAGCAGCCCCCTCTCCACCAGTCTAAGTAGCCATGTGTGCCCCAGTATTAGCAGCCCCCTCTCCAGTCTAAGTAGCCATGTGTGCCCCAGTATTAGCAGCCCCCTCTCCACCAGTTTAAATAGCCATGTGTGCCCCAGTATTAGCAGCCCCCTCTCCACCAGTCTAAGTAGCCATGTGTGCCCCAGTATTAGCAGCCCCCTCTCCACCAGTCTAAGTAGCCATGTGTGCCCCAGTATTAGCAGCCCCCTCTCCACCAGTCTAAGTAGCCATGTGTGCCCCAGTATTAGCAGCCCCCTCTCCACCAATTTAAATAGCCATGTGTGCCCCAGTATTAGCAGCCCCCTCTCCACCAGTTTAAATAGCCATGTGTGCCCCAGTATTAGCAGACCAGATGCAGGTCCAGATGTTGGCGCTTTATAAATCAATAATAAAAATAATATGTTTGATTGTGCACTGCTCCATCTTCACTCCTCCTCTCTCCATTTGACAGCATGTCAGTACAATGTTCACACCCCATCATTTCACCCAAACAATCGAGTAATCATCTTTAAGGGCGACATAAATCCGGCATGTTGCTGGGGCTTACTACTGATGATGGACACAGAAATAGGAGGACATTGTGTCTGGAACTGGATTTTTTTTATTGAATGGGATATCCTGTTAGTTACTTTCTATCATATAATCATCCTTCCATTTCATGTGCTAACAGCCCTGAAGACCTTTAGATGTTTGCCTGTCACTCTAATATGTAACAGAGGAAAATGGTGACTTTGTATGTCTCATGCACTTTCCTGTGGTCATTCTGGTTACAAAAGAAGACATTCTCATGCTATACTTCTGATGTGGTGATCTTCAAATGTGGTCGAAGCTATTTGGGTCGTCATTTCCTCGCATTGTGAGCGTAACACAGTTACTCCAGAAATGAAGCTCTCGTCTACATTTTACTTCCTTGCTACTGATAATAAATATTACATTTTTGTAGGCAACGACAAAAAACACCATCTTTTTCTAGCAGATGTAGACCACTAATTATATAATATAAGTACGGTAACTAATTATACTAACTAATATAACTAATTATACTTATTATATCACTAATTATACTAATTATATATATAAACTAGGATACTGGGGGGGGGGGGGGGGGGGAGGCGGGAGGTTAAAGTCTCAATACGTGGACAAGATAAGGTAAAAAGACAGTGGGAGCCTAGCATTGCGGGAGGTGGAGAGGGGGGTGGGGGCAGTGTAGAGTAAGTAGGTTGGTAAAACTTCAAGTAGCCCATTTCATGTAACCAAAATTGGAAAATATGGTGGTAAAAATATAAAGTGCATGGTAACCAATGCTAGGAGCCTCGCAAATAAAATGGACGAACTAGAATTCATTCTGATCAACAAAGGCTATGACATTGTGGGAATAACAGAGACACGGATGGATGAAAGCCATGACTGGATAGCGATTTTAGAGGGATACAATGTGTTTAGGAAGGACAGAGCGGGGAGAAAAGGTGGAGGGTTTTATCTCTTGGTTAAGAACTCTTTTACATGAACAATGAGATGGATGAAGATTGTGAAGATGTGGAGTCCGTTTGGGTAAATATTCATAGTGGAAATAACTGTTGCCATTTGCTTATTAGGGTATGCTACAGGCCACCACATATCCATGAAGCTGAAGAATTGCAATACTACAGCAGACTGAAAAAGCTGCAAATAAAAGGGAAGTCATAGTTATGGGTGAATTCAACTTTCCAGACATTGACTGGGGTATTGAGTCTACCCATTCTGCTAAAAGCGGCAAATTTCTGGCAACACTACAGGACAGTTACCTGACTCAAATGGTAACTGAACCAACTAGGGGAAATGCGTTACAGGATTTGATCATTTCAAATAGACCAGATAATGTATCAAATGGGCAGGTTCAGGAACATTTGGGAAATAGTGATCACAACATGATAACGCTTGATCTGGTGACTGATAAGTCGCGTAGCATCAGAGCAACTAGAAGTATTAATTTTAGAAAAGCAAAGTTCAATCAACTCAGGAAGGCACTAAGTTTGGTAAAACTGGGATAATGTACTACAAGGGAGGGACACTGAAGGTAAATGGCAAACTTTTAAAATTATTCTCATTCAATATTGTAGTAAATATATCCCATATGAAAACAAAACATCTAGGAATAAAAAAAAAGCCTCTATGGATGAATAGAAAGGTTAGAGATAAAACGAAGTGGAAAAAGAACACTTCTCACATGTACACCACTTTGTATTGGTCTTTCACGTGGAATTTCAATAAAATTGATTCATGTTTGTGGCAGTAATGTGACAAAATGTGGAAAACTTCAAGGGGGCCGATTACTTTTGCAAGCCACTGTACTTACCTAAGAAGAGGGAAGCCTCTGGACCCTATAGTGGCTTCCCAAGCCATCCTCCGGTCCCCCATTGTAGAGCGCAGGACCGTTCTCTTCAGGCATGAGCAAGGCTGTACTGCAGCTGTGTGACTACGGCCGTGTCTGCGCAGTAGGCTGGAGCCACTCCTGCACAAGCTTGTCCATGTTACTGTGCAGGGACGGCTGTGTTTATGCCCGAAGAGAAAAGTGGCCCAAAGCTTCCAGAGGATCCAGGCAAGAAGCGGCGAGGATGACAAAATGGGAAGCCTCTACAGAATACAGGGTCTTATCTCTTCTTTGGTAAGTATGTGTTTTTTAATGCCTAATGTATCGGGTTCAATTTAAAGCAAACTGGAAATAAAATGATGAGATAAACAATTGTGTCTATAGTCCTATTTCCACAATTAAAGTGGACCTGAGCTCTTGCACAGGACAGAAGGAAAACATATAGAAATGCACCCTGTATGTATTTAGAGAGTTTAGCCTGTCTTATTCCCCCTCATCTGTGACTTATCAGAAGTTGTAATTTGATCCCTCAGCTGTGTCAGAGAGGTAATTTGTAAACACAGGATGTTAAGAATATGTGTGCTTTCATGAAAGCAGGAAGTAGACACACTGCAGATGTATTGCAGGATATGTATCAGCTGTAACAAAGAAATGTTTTTCATTAATCACATCACCCCCAAGAGTTTTTATGGAACAGAGCAATTATCACCTGTCAGTGCTCTTACCTTTATCACTACTTGTCACAACAAAATTATATCTTGGTTTTTTTTTTTTTTCTCCACCAATTAGGCTTTCCTTGGGTGGTACATTATGCTAGGAATTATTTTATTCTAAATGCATTTTAACAGGTATAATAAGAAAAAAATGGGAAAAAATATTATTTCTCAGTTTTCAGCCATTATAGTTTTAAAATAAAACATGCTACTGTGAATAAAACCCACGTATTTTATTTTCTCATTTCTCCTGGTTATTACAATGCTTAAATTATGACAATAGTACAATGTATGGCAGCAATATTTTATTTGGAAAAAAAGGTTCATTTTTTCAGCTTTGCATCCGTCACTAATTACATGCCCATATATGCAAATATTACAGTAATATACCCTCATGCCATACATAGTAAAAAAAAAAACAACGCATGTAAATATGGATTTTTTAAAAATATTGCTGACTTTTTAAAAAAGGGGTTTTATTTTGGCAACTATGGGGGGGGGGGGGGGTGTTAGGGGAGGGGGAGATGTATTAATTTATTTTTATTTAATATACAATGTGTAAAATGTAGTGTAAAACGTGGATTTTTACTTTTGTATGTAATTTTTACCACTAGATGACCTCAAACTCACTGTCTCTATGCTTACAACAAGCACAGAGACAGTGCTGTTACAGCAAAGCTCATTGGCTTCTTGATGAAGCCATGATCTTTGCCTTACGGGCACTTTGATTGTTTCAGGGAAGACTTCTTCCCTTTCACCGATCGCGGCTCTGTGGTTTCCGGCCGATGCCCTCGGGGGAAGGGACACACACGCTCATGGATGGTAGCAGCAGGGGGAGGACATTTTAAAACATCCTGTGGTCTGTTAAGATGGACCAATAGGACGTTTCAAAATGGGCCGGTAGTGGTTAAAGGTTATTATGCTGTTGCGTATCTTTTAGAGCAGAGAGGAAGTTGTGAGATCAGGTCTGCTTTAAAGTGAACCTTAAGTGTCCCAAAAAAAATGAGTTTTACTCACCTGGGGCTTACCTCAGCCCCCTGCAGCTGATCGGTGCCCACGACGAGTCGCTCTGATGCTCCGGGTCCCGCTGGCGGCCACTTCCGGTTTCGCCGTCAGGACCCGTCAGGCTGGGGAACGCGGCTGATACTACGCGTTCCCAGCCAAAATAGCACCCCTATGCGGCCATATGTCCGCATACGGGTGCCTATGCGGACATATGGCCGCATAGGGGTGCTATTTTGGCTGGGAACGCGTAGTATCAGCCGCGTTCCCCAGCCTGACGGGCCCTGAAGGCGAAACCGGAAGTGGCCGCCAGCGGGACCCGGAGCATCAGAGCGACTCGTCGTGGGCACCGATCAGCTGCAGGGGGCTGAGGTAAGCCCCAGGTGAGTAAAACTCATTTTTTTTGGGACACTTAAGGTTCACTTTAAAGCGGACCCGAGATGAAAAACTAACTATAACAAGTAACTTGTCTATATATCTTATCTAAAGTTTAGATAGTTTACACAGCAAATCTAGCTGCAAACAGATTTAATATAATATGATTATGTCTTCCTGTGATACAATGACAGCAGCCATGTTGTTTGTAAACATTACACAAAGGCAGGCTTATCTGCATCTTGAGAACCCAGCCTGTGAAAAAAAACCTAATCCCCCCCTCCTCCTCCCTTCTGCCTCTGAAATCTCTGGCTAGTAATACCTCCCCCTCCTCCTGCCCAGACTGAGCTCCCATGAACCCTTGCTACTGTCTGAAAATGCCTTGGCTCTCTGAAAACCTGTGGGCGTGGCTTGTTTAATTTATAGGGAATTAGAGTATTAAAACAAAAACAAAAAAGTATTGGGCTTGAGGAATGCCCTATAAACAATAGGAAAGGAACACAATCATGCAATGAGTAAAAGTTCATCTCGGATCCACTTTAAGCATACATTTTAACTTTTCTCCTGAATTTTCTCCAAGGAGATAATTTACAAATGACATCACTTAGTTTCTTGCTTAGTGGGAGCTTTAAAAGTATTTTATTGATATCTCCTTGGAGAAAACTCAGGAGAAAAGTAAACAGGATATGGACGAAAGTCTTCTGTATATTGTATTTGCTTACAACAATGCTCATTACATAAAATACACGACCAGCTGCTACATTTCCACATGTCTATTAATGTAATAAGTGATGGCCATCCTCTGTTATGATAAAGCACTTGTTGGTCACACCCAGGAAAAATATACACGGGTAGGTTTTCAGAACCAAGATATTTATAACAGATTAGCAGAGCTTTAGCAAAGTTTACACACTTTCGCTCTAATTTTAGATTTTGTGGTTCTGTCAGAGTTGGTTATGGTTTCTGCCCTGGCCTACGTGTATAACCTACCAACGTTTTGTCATTTGAATCCACTCTACTTTAGCTAAGCAAACCACACAGCTACAAAAGTAAATGAGGTTGGGAAAAGACTTATAACTCATTATAACTAATGCAGTTTTGGTAAAAAAAAGAAGTTAAAAACGCAACCACTGGTATCCAAGGGAAATCTTGTTTGCCAGGTGAAAAAAAAAGAACAGGAGGACAGCAGCAGCACGGACAGCCTGCAACTCATACACAGCTTTCTCTTACCTACTGTCCTATCCTTTTAACCTTTAGATTGTAAGCCTTTTGGGCCAGGGCTCTCTTCCCTTTTTGTCTCACAATGCTGTGTAATATGTCTACATACCTCCCACCCCTGTGTAAAAATCTGTAGTTGATTTGTTCACTGCATCAACAGTAATTCCACATTGTCTTGTATTAACTGCTGTATTGTTTATTTTGTGTTGTTATACCCTGTATGCTGTTGTACAGCGCAACGAAAGATGCTGGCGCCATAAATAAAAAATAAAAAATAATAATAATAAAGCACTTTTCTCCAATAGAACTCAAAGTGCATAAAAATTAAAAATAACTTCATTAAAGTGAACAGGAGGCTAAACTCGGGTCAAAAAGCAAATACTTACTTAAGAAAAGAAAAGCTCTGGATCCTGTGTAGATGGTACCTGCATCCTACTCCCCACCGCTTTAGGTAAGTATTTGCTTTTAGATCCGAGTTTTGCCTCTGGGACACTTTGAACTATACAAAAAAACTTTGCCCGAATAATGGTTTTCAATAAACCTTTGTATAAAATCAATGTTTATATTGTAAAGTAAATAACACCGACTATAGGTAAGATGTGAAAATAACAAACATAACATAACTAACACCATCCATAGAGTGTGCTACCCAAGGCCTGCGTCTTCGAGGCCTCCTTTCATATCCCATGATTCCTATTCTGTCTCGGCTATATTAGCATGTTGTTATTATTTGGTCACAATGTCGGCCACAAACAGAGGAAAACTCGAGACAGACAGGACGTAAGCTGTGCCTGGTAACTGTCTGACTGCCATAACAAACAGGCTATTAGAGGTTAAGTATCCAACTGTATTTATGCCTTTTAATGTCATTTTAAGGCTTAGCGATTGGTGCCACAATTAGCAAAAGTCCTATTTATAGGTATTCCAGTGGAAAGTCAGGTCCCCTGTGTCTGACTTCACCGATCCTTGCCCATCTGCAGAGCTTTTCCTGAGGCTCTGTTTATCCTAGTCAAAGTATTTCCTTCCTTCCTCCAGCCTTAGTCCCCTCTGCTCCCTGGAGGATTGGGGTTTATATGATCCACTAGCCACAAATCATACAGTCCTGCAGCACAGAGACAGATAAAAGCTTCAGCTCACCAAGATGTGAGCAGTAATGTTAATGTTAAACAACAGAGCTCCTCATTGTTTGGCTGATCTGGGAAACATCCTTGAATTCTGCTAGCTACATTAACTGCTTATTAAGTAAGCTGCAGCTGCTGTGTATCAGTTTCACTGCAGGAGTTTTGGATGTACAGCTATTCCCAGATGAGATGCACAACAGTGTAACATCTATTTAACCTTCCATTTCTTGGATCCATCCGTGGCAAATATAAATATGTCTAGGACGGTCCGCGCTAGACATTCTCTGGTTGCTCGTGGCATTTGCTGCTAAGCTATTTTGGCGGTAGTGTTAGGCTTGTCCCTCCTCGAGGCAAAACGGGGCTAATAATACACAACAATGTGCAGGGCAGGGTGCATTATGGGAAGGGAAGCTGAAAAAAGTTCGATGTTACTAAGCACTACTTCTTGTAATTGTCGAGGTTAAGGCAGGCTCTTTTTAGGAGGGAAAAAATGCATGTTCTTTTAATGGGATTATAGACGTTAAAACTGGGTTGTTTGAAAATAGGTTGCATCATTATACTGGCATTAAGTCTCTCTAGCAGGCGTCAGCAATAAGGAAGTATAACTGTATTTTGTGTAGAAAGTGTCAACATTTTTAGGCTTTGTAGTGGTTAGGGAAGCACATGAATGCCAGTTTTGGCATATGTTCCCTCTTAGTGATATGCACAGTTTCCAGCAGAGGTGGATCATCCACAGGACAACTGAGGCTTGATGCTGGTCCCCCCCCCTCTTCAAAACCTACCAAAAAACAAAAAAGCCAGGTGGTTGTCAAGGTTGGACCCAAAGTTGCTACATGCCTAAGGCCCAATTTTACCTTAATCCGTTTCTGTTTTCCAGTGGCACGTGGTCTGTTTGAATGAGCAATACACGTAAACAGGAACAACGGTGTACAGATGGTAAAGGTGCAGCTGGTGGCTGCACTATATACAGCTTGTATGCACCTCAAAGTCCAATTCCAGAAGCAGTTTTCATACTGTTTCCTACTGTTTAACAGAAGGGAACAACACCCCAAAGCACCTCCCTCATACTCACCTACAAAGGACCTCAAATTTGAAAGCACCATGCTGCTCCTCCACACCAAAGCTCCAATTTCATTATGTGAGTGCTGCCCCCATTTTCTTGGCCATGGCTTCAATTCAAAGAAGAAAACAGGTTGAAGGCTGTTTAGCAGGACAGCCCAGCTTCTACTCCCAACTTCCTGTGTTATATCATACAATGCCCTGTGGCACATCTCTCTTCCCCGACAGTAAAAAATGCATTGCCCTAGAAGAAAACAAAAACACAGGCAAGTGGCTTATGTAAGCATGCCCACCTCGCAGAGTGGCCATTGAAGGATACAGGTAATACTTTAGCACAGAGCTCAAGAAGGTCCCTAAATTGTACTTTTAATGGGCTCACAAACTTTATTGATTCTGATGGTGGCCCTGCCTCTCCCTTGGCATGGGGAACAAGATGGTGGGCGATTGGCGCTATCCACCACATCCCCTTTGAAAAGGAAACTCAGGAGATAAGATAGATGCAATAATATAGTAGCCTAGCTCCAAAAGACCCCTGGGACCAGACAAGAAGATGCTGGACCTTTGCTGGTGATTTTATGGTGGTGGAAAGAGGGTGTGGTTGATTGAACAGAAGGGCAACCCTGATGACTGAGATGGTCGGCTTCCATTTTAGGGAAATTCTGGCTACCCCTGTGAATTTCTGGCATGCTTCTCTGCAATGTGTATCCTCCTACTAATCATGCTAGTGATAGGACCATGGATCACACAGAAAGCTTGCAAGTACTCTCTTGGCTTACCGTAAATGTAAATTTGCTAATTTATGTACTATGCCTTTGTATAATCGATGACAGAGACAGCAAATATTTCAACCAGCTGGCAAAGACCTGAAGCAATTGTCCATATGTGTCTAGATTGTTCCAGTACCTAATCTGAGTGTCGCCTTCTGCCTAGTTGAGTAATTTAAGTCTCTGGAGAAATTTTTTTCCTGGTGATCAACCTTAAAGGTACAGTGTAGAGATTTTTTTTTTCATTTTTATTTCAATATCAGTTAGGTTTAGTCATAAATAATGGATTGTTGAAAATGATTTTATGTAGGAAAACATTAAGATATATAACGGGATATTTTGCAACACCAGCTGCAGCTGTGACTGGCATGCTTTGTTAGCCCTGCAATACTGCAGCACGGTAAACACCAAACAGCTCCACAGAGCAAGGCCAATTATCAGTCACCAAGTCTAGGGACTTTGCTCTTGCAATGTTAAAGTGAACCTGAGGTGAGAGTGGAATGGAGGCTTATTTCCTTTTAATGCCAATGGGTACCGCTGTAAAAATAAAAAAGTCAGATACTCACCTAAGGAGAGGGAAGGCTCGGTCCTAATGAGCCTTCCCTCTCCTCTCCCGCTGCCCTCGGTGCTGCGCTGGCTCCCCCGTTCATGTCCGCCGCCGCAGGGACTTCGGAGGTCTTCGGGAGCACTCGGGCTTCCGAAGACGGGCCGCTCCATACTACGCACGCGCGATTGCGTCATAGAGGACGCTCATGCATGTGTAGTATGGAGCGGCCCGTCTTTGGGAGCCCGAGTGCTCCAGAAGGCTTCCGAAACATCCCTTCGGCAGCAGAAGTGGCAGTATTTGACCGAACTGGTCGAATACTGCTACGGGGGATCCTGCGCGGGACCGGGCACCGGGAGAGGAGAGGGAAGGCTCATTAGGACCGAGTCTTCCCTCTCCTTAGGTGAGTATCTGATCTGACCCTGCTGATCTATTTGGCTGCAGTAGTGTCTGAATATCACCAGAAACAAGCATAGAGCTAATCAAGTCAGATCTGACAGTAATGTCAGAAACACCTGATCTGCAGCATGCTTGTTCAGGGTCGATGGCTGAAAGTATTAGATGCAGAGGATCAGCAGGATCCTGAGCCAATCAACTGGTATTGCTTAAAGGATTCCCTGAACGGAAAAACGAATGGTGTATTCCCAGCATTAGTCTGGTGGATCTACTTTTCAAGATACACAAAGTGAATTTGGTACAACCATAGCGTAACTCAGTTTTAAAGTTTTGAATAAAGTAAAACATTTGCACTTACATATCAGATGGCATCGAGTTTTATCAGGCTCTTACCCATTTGTTGGCTGCTCTAATTAGAATCCACAACATACAAATACAGATACTGGGCCATATGCAATTCACTTTTTCACCTGAGTTTTCTCCTAGGAGATAACTTTTCATCTCCAATTTAAATTAACTTTTTATCACTTTGCAATGGGAAAAGTTCCAAACAGTAGGTGAAAAAGTACCATCAAAATTATTTTGAGTACTTTTTTGTTTGCTGATGGTGTAAAAGGCATTTTATTTACAAGTTGGGAAAATATCACCTAGGAGAAAACTCAAGTGAAAAAGTGAATTGCATATGGGCCACTGTGTATACCCTACGACTAAAAGTTATTTGGCTTATCAGCAGGGCTGTGCAGAGGATTCTCAAGGCGGGTGCTCAAATTTGAAAAAGGGGCCCTAATCGATAAATCGTGCTAAATTGTGTATGTAATACCTCTTCTCCAGAAAGCACTAGGCAGTCTTAACCCCCCCCCCCCCACCACCACCACCACCACCACCACCACCACCACCACCACCACCACCACCACCACCACCACCACCACCACACACACACACACACACACACACACCTTTATAGAAGTATCAGGCAGACTTTGTGTCTTCTTCCAACCAACTTCTTTGGTGCCACCACCCTCAAATCAGCAGTCATAGGTGCGCACTATTAGAGTGGGCACAGTGGAGCCTGATGTAGGCATGGATTCACCTTTCATTACTGGGACCTCTGCCCCTCTAGATCAGCACCCAAGCTTCTTTTCAGGCAAAGAAGCAGTGGTTGCCAATATGCAGTGGTTGCTAAGCATTAGTAGATGCAAAACTGCAGTAAGTGCCAAGGTGCAGTGGGTGCCCAGATGCAGTAGATGGTAAGACGCAAAGGTCCAGCTTGTGCTAAGTTGCAGTGGGTGCCGATGTGCCAAAGTACAGTCCGTGTCAAGCTGCTGTGGGTACCAAGGTTCAGTTTGTATTGGGTGTTTATTTGCAGTGGATGCTATGCTGTATTGGGTGCTGAATGAGTAGCAGAAGGCAATAAACAATAGTGGGTGCCATGTGAGTGCTAATTGGTACAGGGAGCCATGTGAGTGTTGGACATGAGTGAGTAGTGTGGTCTGGATGTGTGCCATGGGAGAGTACTGAGTCTCATATGGGTTCAGACCAAGGATGGGTACTGGGTGCTATTTGGGTGCTGGCCATGGACGGGTACTAGGTGCATATAATGGCTTTGGAACTTTGTGCTGTGTGAGTACTATGCCATGTGGGTGTTGATTATGGGGGTTATAGGGTGTCATGTGGGTCTTAGGTGCAAATACTGAGTGCCAAGTGGGTACTGGGAGCGAGTACATGGTAACATCTGGGTAATGGGTGATGGCTAGTGGGGTATTTGTTGTCATGTGAGTGCTAAAGGCAGATGCTGGGTGCCATGTGGGTTCTGGGTGCTGGCACAGGGTGTCATGTGCATTCTGGCTGTATGGGTTGGTGTCAAGCATCATGTAGGTGTTGATTGCAGTTACTGAAGCCCTTGTGAGTTCTGGGTGCAAGTACTGGATGTCATATGTGAGTGTTTGGTGCTTGTGCTGGGCACCAAGTGGAGGCTTAGTGCAACTGGAACTACTGCAGATGAAATATGTGGATGTTGGGTGCAGGTACATTGGTGCGAATACTTGGTGCATTGCCTGCACTAGGTGCTAGCTATGGGTGGGCATTGTGTGTCATGTGGATTCTGAGTGCAGGTACTTTGGGTGCTATTACTGGTTTATGTGAGTTCAGAAAATGTGCAAGTACTGTGCCAAGTGGGTGTGAGTACTGGGTGCCAGCTATAGGGTGAATGATGCAAGTACTAAGTGCCATATGGAGGTCGGATATAAGTATTGGGTGAAAGTTGCTTGGTGCAAGTACTGGGTGCTTGCTATAGTGGGGGTTACTGGTTGAGTGTAATGTGGGTGCTGAATATTGGTGGGATTGCGGTGGGTGCAGGGAGTGGGAGGTCACTGTGGGTACTGCTATGAATGGCATAGTTGTTGCTAGGGGAGGTAGAGGTCAGTGTGGTTGCTGGGGGAGGTAGAGGTCAGTGTGGGTGCTGGTGGAAGGGTAGGTCACTGTGGGTTCTGTGGAAGGAAGAGGTCAGTATGAGTGCTGGAGGAAGGGGAGGTCACTGTGGGTGCTGGGAGAGGTCATTGTAGTTATTGGAGGAGGGAGTAGTTGTGGATGCTGTGTGTTGGGAGAGATCAGTGTGGGCGCTGCTTTTGGGATGGGAGGTCCCTGTAAGTGCTGCAGGGGACAGGAGGGTAGCCTCTGGGGGAGAGAAAGATCACTGTGGGTGCTGGGGGAAGGATAGGTCAGTGTGGGTGCTGGAGTAGGCAGGATCACTGCTAGATTTGGGGAAGGAGAGGTGATTGTGGGTGGTAGGTGAAGGGAGAGGTCACTGTGGGAGGGAGAGGTCACTGTGGGTGCTGGTGGAGGGAGAGGTCACTGTGGGTGCTGGGGAAGGAGATGTCACTGTGGCTGCTAGGTGGAGGGAGAGGTCACTGTGGGAGGGAGAGGTCACTGTGGGAGGGAGAGGTCACTGTGGGTGCTGGTGGAGGGAGAGGTCACTGTGGGTGCTAGGTGGAGGGAGAGGTCAATGTGGGTGCTGGGGAAGGAGATGTCACTGTGGGTGCTAGGTGGAGGGAGAGGTCACTGTGGGAGGGAGAGGTCACTGTGGGAGGGAGAGGTCACTGTGGGTGCTAGTGGATGGAGAGGTCACCGTGGGTGCTAGGTGGAGGGAGAGGTCACTGTGGGAGGGAGAGGTCACTGTGGGTGCTGAGGGAGGGAGAGGTCACTGTGGGTGCTAGGTGGAGGGAGAGGTCACTGTGGGAGGGAGAGGTCACTGTGGGAGGGAGAGGTCACTGTGGGTGCTGAGAGAGGGAGAGGTCACTGTGGGTGCTAGGTGGAGGGAGAGGTCAATGTGGGTGCTGGGGAAGGAGATGTCACTGTGGGTGCTAGGTGGAGGGAGAGGTCACTGTGGGAGGGAGAGGTCACTGTGGGAGGGAGAGGTCACTGTGGGTGCTGGTGGAGGGAGAGGTCACTGTGGGTGCTAGGTGGGTGCTAGGTGCAGGGAGAGGTCACTGTGGGTGCTAGGTGGAGGGAGAGGTCACTGTGGGAGGGAGAGGTCACTGTGGGTGCTGAGGGAGGGAGAGGTCACTGTGGGTGCTAGGTGGAGGGAGAGGTCACTGTGGGAGGGAGAGGTCACTGTGGGTGCTGAGGGAGGGAGAGGTCACTGTGGGTGCTAGGTGGAGGGAGAGGTCACTGTGGGAGGGAGAGGTCACTGTGGGAGGGAGAGGTCACTGTGGGTGCTAGGTGGGTGCTAGGTGCAGGGAGAGGTCACTGTGGGTGCTAGGTGGAGGGAGAGGTCACTGTGGGAGGGAGAGGTCACTGTGGGTGCTAGGTGGAGGGAGAGGTCACTGTGGGAGGGAGAGGTCACTGTGGGTGCTGAGGGAGGGAGAGGTCACTGTGGGTGCTAGGTGGAGGGAGAGGTCACTGTGGGAGGGAGAGGTCACTGTGGGAGGGAGAGGTCACTGTGGGTGCTAGTGGATGGAGAGGTCACCGTGGGTGCTAGGTGGAGGGAGAGGTCACTGTGGGAGGGAGAGGTCACTGTGGGTGCTGAGGGAGGGAGAGGTCACTGTGGGTGCTAGGTGGAGGGAGAGGTCACTGTGGGTGCTAGGTGGAGGGAGAGGTCACTGTGGGTGCTGAGGGAGGGAGAGGTCACTGTGGGTGCTAGGTGGAGGGAGATGTCACTGTGGGTGCTAGGTGGTGGGAGAGGTCACTGTGGGAGGGAGAGGTCACTGTGGGTGCTGAGGGACGGAGAGGTCACTGTGGGTGCTAGGTGGAGGGAGAGGTCACTGTGGGTGCTAGGTGGAGGGAGAGGTCACTGTGGGTGCTAGGTGGAGGGAGAGGTCACTGTGGGTGCTAGGTGGATGGAGAGGTTACTGTGGGTGAGGGAGAAGTCACTATGGGTGCTTGGGGAGGTAGAGGTCAGTATGGGTCCTAGGTGGAGGGTGAGGTCAGTATGCCACACTAGGATTCCTATCCAGGCCTCTTCACCTGAAAGTGCCCCAGACGGAGGCGGGGCTTCTCGCGGGTGGGCGGGGCTTACCGCGGTTGGGGGCGGGGCTTATTTTGCGCGATCAGAGGGGCCTTTTTTGCTGATTTTAAAAAGGGGGGGTGCCTGGGCACCCAGAGCACCCCCCCTCTGCACGTGCCTGCTTATCAGAACTTAAGAACTGACACTTTTGGGGCCATATGCAATTCACTTTTTCAAGGTGATATTTTTACAACTTGGGAATAAAATACCTTTGAAGCCACCAGCAAGCCAGAAAATACTCAAAATAGTTTTGACAGTACTTTTTCAACAATTTTGTTCTTACTTTTTCCACTGCAAAGTGCGAAAAACCTATTTTAAATCAAAGATGAAAAATGATCTCCTAGGAGAAGATATGGGCCTTTGGGCCCATATGCAATTATCTTTTTCTCCTGAGTTTTCTCCTAAATGATATTTTCAAACTTGTCAATAAAATGCCTTTTAAGCCACAGGAAAGCAAGAAAATACTAAAAAAAATTTGACAGTACTTTTTCACCTACTTTCTGGAACTTTTTTAGTCAAAAAATGCTGGAAAATTATTTTAAATCGAAGATGAAAAATTATCTCCTAGGAGGAAACTCAGGAGAAGACGTGAATTGCATATGGGCCTTGGTGTCTATCCATGGAAGAGCATTGTACTTAAAGCCCACCTGAGATGAGAGGCACATGGAGGGTACTATATTTGTTTCCTTTCAAACAGTAACAGTTATATGGCGTGCTTTATGGCATTAGAATTGTCTGAATCACACACTTGAAACCAGCATACAGCAAATCTAGTCAAACATCTAGTAACGTAGTTTGGTTGAAAAATGACATCTGTCCACCAAGTTCAACCTGAAAGAAATAAAACAAACAAAACACTGCCCCGAACCTGCACATATCCCAGCTGATCCAGGGGAAGGCGAAAAACCTTACAAGGCCTGGGCCAATTAACCTTAAAAGGGGAAAAATTCCTTCTCGACTCCAGATGGCAGTCAGATAAATTCCCAAATCAATTCTTCTGGGAATTACCTAGTAATTATAGCCGTGGATGCCCTTCAGTGCAAGGAAAGCATCCATGCCTTCTTTAAAAGCATATAGAGTTTGCCATAACTACTTCCTGAGGTAAGATATTCCAGATTTTAACCACTCTCACTGTGAAGCACCCCTTTCTAAATACTGTAGATGGTAAATACTTTTTTCTTCCATACGCAAACAGTGTCCCCTTGTCTGTTGCACAACTCTAGTGTAATGATCTGGAGGCGATTTCCACAGTTAGCGCACACCGAGTGCGCCGAAGCAGATGGAAATCCCCACAATTACAGAAACAGAGTACCCAGTATATATTTGTAGAGGAGAGTTACAACCAGCAGGTGGAGCTGTGGAGTACAGAGGAGCAAGTCCTCTGTACATCCACAGATGCCAGATTGAAATTGCACGATAGAGCAACACTGGGAAATAAACAAAGTAGCAACCCAATAGAGAGTACGAACAGAGACAGACTGTATGAATGTCCACCAATCTAGTCGCCACCCGGCGGTGGTAGACATATCACAACTGAACAAACCAGAGTAAGAAAGCCAATCGCAAGAGAGGCGATTGCTGTCAGAGACATAAGACTGAGCAAAGACAAAGCATAAATGAGTAATGAAAGACACAGCAAACAACCACAATCCGAACGCCAAGGAAAATAACAAATGAACTAACTAAACGCGGTCACCGCTCGTTATGCGCAACAGTGACAAGCGCGTTAATAGCACGGTCACCGCACGTTAAGCGTAACAGTGACAAAGCGTACCAACCCTGACTAACAAATGAACACAGAAAACAAAGACAAACAGATAGCGAGAACGCTTGCTAATCGGTTGCCTAACACCAGACAACAGCAAGCGTTTACTCTAGACAAAAAAAACTAAACGATTCACTATCAGCCACCACTGGAGACAATGTAATCGCACGTACAGGACAGTACTTTTTTTTCCAAGCTAAAAAGGCCCAGTTTTTCCAACATTTCTTGGTTAGTGAGATTTTCCAACCCTGTTGAGCACCACCTAATGTGTCTCTACCCATACCCTTTAGATTGTAGGCCTCTGGCAGGGTCCTCACTAATAATGTTTCAATTTCATGACGAACCCCCACTGTCAGGCTATCCCTCATAGACTAAAATGGCCTTGATCAACTCTAGCATAAGACATTTAACTACTGTTACCAAAGACATTAAATTCACATAATCTTATTTCTTGTTCTTGTTCTGTGCTCTTTGTGCTACATTGTATGTTAACCCCATCTATCTTTTGTACAGTGCTGCATAATATGTTGATACTTTATAAATACAATACATAATAACAATAGGATTGCAAGGGGCCCTGGGTGGGAGAGGTACACAACCAGTGGCAGCATTGCAAGCTAATGGTGACCTGAACAAAATAAAGTGGTGCAACGTGGTAGACCAGGGCAACTATTGATATTATGAATACACTGATTATTATCCTGATCCTCAACATATTGAACAATGTATGGCCAGATTAGGCCACTAAGACACCACTAAAGGCTCATACACACTTCTAAACACTTGCCAAACTATCTTCCAAACTTGGCTTGCTAACAACCAGATGACCAACTGATAATCCAACCAATGGATCAATCTGCCCAACTATCATGCAGGTTGCCAAGTGTGTACAAGTCTTTTGCACTACTTTGTTGTTTTTGAATGAGGACATGTTGTGCAGTTTGACGTTTAGCTTGAGCGCATAGTATTCAAGTGAGTTGGTTGTTTAGCTGGTTGGCGTGCATGTATGTACTTGTTGTGCAGCTGGTTGTGCCTTATGTTGGACGTTTGTATGAGCCTTAAGATGTAGAAAAAGAAGAAACTGAAGAAACTGACTTTGGTCACATCATTGGCCAGTTTGCATTATTGAAATCTGGGAAGGTAAGTTTATCATTTCATGTAGTGCCAAAATTTGTTCATTGGAAGGTAGTAAAAATGTTTCTGTACCATACTTCCTGGGTCGCGGCTTGGCTTCCTATTGGAGGAAGCTAACAGAGGTGGAGCGTGGCAGGGGGAGCGCGTTATCGAGGGTGAGATGCTGACTGACAGCCTCACATAAATAAAGCAAGCTAGTGACAAGCAGATTGTCACTAGCCTGGCGATCTTTTAAGGGAGTGAAGCGTGGTGCAGGGGGGCTGGCAGCGGCGATACAATGACCCAGATGCATGTCATTGTGCACACGACATGCCTCTGGGCAGGGATGGATCAAGACCAAGTTGCGCCTGGGGCAAGGTCAGGTTTTGGCACCTAAAGGTCAGGTTTTGGCGCCTAAACTGCCATTCATTTTGCCGCCTTTTTAAGAATTCCACAAACTGCGCCTGGGGCAAGATACCTGCCTGCCCCCCCCCTAGATCCGTCCCTGCCTCTGGGTCCTATTAGGATTCCAGTATGCCGCCTCGGGTTCTCTTTAAGGGCTAGTTAAGATGGACGGCTGGCCATGTTACCGCACAGAAAAGCATTTGGTATCAGTTTGCTTGGGCTCCAGTCTAATCGCCACGTTTTGTTCCAAAATGAGAGCATGGAGCCACGAATGCAGCGGACGTTGATCGCAGCATTTCAGAAAAAGTGATTGACCCCGGCGTTTGCGCAATTACCGGTAAAGGCATTGAGATGAACACTGCTGATCCTGGCATTTAACGATGAGGATGGCAGCTGTCCATCTGAATCGGCCTAAACATGTCTGACATGTATTTTTAAGCTGATATATTAAAGTTATCTAAAGCCCGGGTGTCAGATGGTTGGTCAGGAGAGCAGTTTAGATCCACCACTGCCTTCCTGTCATATAATCTTGTAAGCTGTAAAAGCCTATATTAGAATCAGGGGCCTATGGGAGTTTCAGCAGACCCTCTACAAGGCATGTGTGCTAAAGCCCCCCTCTTCAGCGCCTAACTCCAGTTGCCAGTTAGGAAACACAGATGTGAGCAACCTGTGAGGCGGTCTTGCCATGAGCAACATACGCTGTTTGACCAGCCTAGATTTCTCGCTTGACCACAAGCAGCCAACCACCCACTGCAGCACGCCGCATATAGAAAATGCCCAACGTAAGAGAGGATATGGGAAAGGCAGGAACGTGTTATCTGGAGGGTGTTCTCTGCATGTTTCTGCAAACATCTGAAAAGGCAGAAAGAACTCCCCAAGCTGCTTTCAGTGCGCTGTCCTAACTTGTCTGGCAGCAGCACAATTTTAGAGGATTGTTTTTTAAACCAAGATATTGCTCATGACAGACCCAGATGCTGTCCTCCTCTCCAAAAGACGCAGATGTCATTATGTGAGAGGGCTGGAATTTCGTGACTGCTCCCTAGTTAATGACAATGGCTTCAGTATGTCACCTGAGAGGTTAACATTGACATTCATCTTCTTCGAAAATGATGTATTTTTTCAAATCTTGAAAATCACACAGTATTTATCATCTTTATGTATTATAATGACTTATTAGCATGTTACAATTAGTTAAAAAAGTAGGAAGCATTATAAATGTACAGCTCTACGGAAAATGTTGACCCTATATAAATAAAAAATAAGAAGAATAAAATGTACCGCATCTCACAAAAGTGAGTACACCTCTCATATTTTTGTATATATTTTATTATATCTTTATTATATTCATGGGACAACGCTGAAGAAATGACACTTTGATACACTGCAAAGTAGTCAGTGTATAGCTTGTATAGCGGTGTAAATTTGCTGTCCCATCAAAATAACTCAACACACAGCCACTAATGTCTAAACCGCAGGCAACAAAAGTGCCTGGACAGTTAAAATATAGTTTGTATTGCACAATGATAACAATATCCCAGATGAATAAGATTTGTAGTTTGTACCTAGACTGCCTAACACATTTTGCGCCTCTGTAGCCGCTTCTTCAGAGGCTCAGTATCATAATCACTCTGCATCTTCTGATAATCCTCTGTCACTTGGATACTCCATTACTTGAGTCCGATAGTTGTTAGCTGGGAACTAACCCTGGGTGTACCATGCCTAGAAGTGCAATTGTACCTGCATGCGGTGGGTGTAAGTGTTGCATGAGATGTTGCATGAGATGTGCTCTCATTTATGTCTTCTCCCATTTGAGGATATGTGAATCTGTGGCATGAGGAGCAGTGAAGCTTACTTGTAGCCTGTTTATATATGTTACGGCCAGAACCCGAAGTGTGGCCACTTCCCGTTCTGGCCGGCCAATGTGCGAACTGGCCGCTGCGCTGCGGCCAATGTTAGAAATGGAATGTTTCCCTCTGAAGTTTAATGTGTTTTCTGGCCGTCTCTGGCCAAATGTATCAAAAGTTACTTAATTTAATGAAATGAAGCCGGCGGCTTCCGTTCTCTCTCCTCCCCCGTGCCTCCTCTCCTCCCCAATACTAGCAGCGGGGGGAGGGGCGGGAACATGTGTCCCCCAGAGTCGTTCGTCGCGGCAGACAATCCTGCCGTTCCTGTAGAGCGGGTGCTGGCAGAAGCGATGTCTGCAGCCTCCCCGCTCTGCTTGCCTGCAGCCACGAACGACTCTGGGGGGACACGCCCCCCCCCCGCAGCGCCCATAGGAGAGAGAGAGGCAGGGGGAGGAGAGATAGCTGAAGCCGGCGGCTTCATCCGTTAATTGCCGCCGGCTTCATTTCATTAATTTAAGTAACTTTTGCTACATTTGGCCAGAGACGGCCAGAAAACACATTAAGCTTCAGAGGGAAACATTCCATTTCTAACATTGGCCGCAGCGCAGCGGCCAGTTCGCACATTGGCCGGCCAGAACCCGAAGTGGCTGGCCAGAATGGGAAGTGGCCACACTTCGAGTTCTGGCCGTAACATATATAAGGCATTCTATTGTGCGTTTATATTACGGGTTGCACGGTACAATGGTGGCTACAGCATGTAACTGTAGTTGATGTACTTTTAAATTACAGCTGTTCTTTTGCCCCACACACAAATATCCCAACCTGCCTGATTTCATTTTGAACTGGTGATATCCTGAAGATCACCTGGAATTTATCTATGCAGCAGAAGATTCCAATCAAAAGGATCACAGTCGATGGGAGTTTTTATCAAACCTTGTATGCCCCCTTCTACATGCTGTTTAACCACTTCAGCCCCTGTGTTGTTTTCACCTTCAAGAAAACCTGAACTGAAGATTAAAAGTCAAAATAAACATACACAAGTCACACTTACCTCCCGTGTAGTCTACTCCTCAATCTCTTTCTCCTCTCCCGCGTTCTGTTTGTCCACTGTGATCAATGGAATTCTCCGTCCTCCATTTTGAAAATAGCCATTATCCCATAACAGCTTCCTGGTCAGCACACTGTTAAACTGTAACACCGCCCACTTGAGCCATAGGCAAACATGGACACATCAGTTCTCCTCTCAGCTGTAACTGACAGCAACTGATATATAACTGACAGCAACTGATATATTTCAGTTCTGACAAAATGTTGTCAGAACTGGAAGGGATCACTGTAAGAAGAAAATGGTGAGCTTCTGAGAGGAACTGATGGCAAGGTAACTATGTAATGTTCATTTGAAGTTACCTCATGTGTTTATTTTAAATAATTTTACTCACTACAGGTTCTCTTGAAGGATGTAAGCAATTTTCCCCTGTCAGCGCTCCTCCCATTAATTTGCCAATAACTTTATCACTACTTATCACACCTAAATGATCTATATTTTGTTTTTTACGCCACAAATTAGGCTTTTTGGGGTTGATACACAATTTATCCAATTCAATCCCCTATAGTTTTAAAATAAGCAATGATACTATAGATAAAACCCACATATTTTATTTGCATATTTGTCTCGGCTATCACACCATTTACGATAAATTATGTACCTAGTACAATGTATGGCGACTATATTTTATTTGGAAATAAAGGTGTATTTTTGGACCCCATTAATAATTACAAGTCTGTTTTTGCTAAAATAACAGTAATTTACCCTCATGACAAAAGGCTCAGACCTTAAGGTAACTATTTTTTTTTACACTGTCATTTTCTTTACACGTGATTCGAGGCATGTTTATTCATTAACCTACACTTTGATTGGCTCGCAGAACACGTTCCCCTTCACTGATCACAGACGTAAATCCTGCACTGATATCTGCATCCAGATTAATTTATAGTGGCTCAATCTGGATGGATATATCCGTCCAGATAGCAGAAACTGGTTGAAGGACAACTGAAGATAGAGAGGTATGGAGGCTGCCATATTTATTTCCTTTTAAACAATACAAGTTGCCTGGCTGTCCTGCTGATCTTTCATGCATCATCAGTGTCTGAATCACACACCTGAAACAAGCATGCCGCAAATCCAGACAGAAATCAGGGCCGGATTTAGGCCAAGGCCCTTAGGCCATGGCCTAGGGCACCACAGGAACAAGGGCACCAAAGCAGCAGGCTAAACTGGTGCAGCATTTGCAAGTTTGCAAATGCTGCAATGCAGGACGATCAGGCAAGCGTTTGACCGCTGTACTAGCCGCCTGTGCAGCAGCCACCTTGCTCTCTGTGCACGTTTGCAATGTGGCCGGCAGCTATGAACTTGAGCAGCATTGGAGATGGAAAGAAAAAGGAAGCTTCTACACTGGAGACGAGCTGATGGCTGCTGTGTTGTGAAGGCGAGCTGGCTACTCATACTGAAAGGGGGGGTGGGAAAAGGAGGGACTAAGGGAGTCATCTGGCTACCTTGAGGGAAAGGGGGGAGGGGTCATCTGGCTACCTATACCGGGAATCATCAGGCTACCAATACTAGAGGGAAGAGGGGGAGGGAACATTCGGCTACCTATACTGAAGGGAAGGGGGGAGGAGTCATCTCACTACCTATACTGAAGG
Source organism: Hyperolius riggenbachi (assembly GCF_040937935.1). Lineage (NCBI taxonomy): Eukaryota > Metazoa > Chordata > Amphibia > Anura > Hyperoliidae > Hyperolius > Hyperolius riggenbachi. The sequence goes on along the minus strand of NC_090649.1, from coordinate 409,055,841 downwards.
GGGGAGGCTGGTGACAGTGGCCTTGGGCGGTAAAGAGTTAAAATCTGCATGCTTGTGCAGGGTCTACGGCTTAAAGTAATAGAGGCAGAGTATCAGCATGACAGTCAGGCCATTTGCATGGTTTAAAACGAAATAAATATGGCAGCCTCCATACTTTTCTCACTTCAGGTGTCCTGTAAAATGCATAAGTGTCAGCTTAGCCTTACATGGAGCGAACTGTATTGTATTGCTACTGTGTCAGTCTGCATTTATAAAATAAAAGACAACAGTGCTTAAACGAACGGCAGCTTTGACTCTTCCTGTGACTAAAGGAGCACAAGGAGTTAAGTACAGCAATTAAAGCATATGACACTCCACCTCTGCTTTTCATGGAAAACATGTTCGCATGAAACACAGTCAGCCCACAGAGATCCTACAGACAGAGGTAACCTCAGCCAAATACACCTACGAGAGACAGCTGCTAGGCCCTTTCACTGAGATAAAAGCATGCTACAGTGAGTAGTAGGGGCATATGGCCTAATGAAAGAAGAAGGAAATAAAGGATGAAAGGTATTGAAAACAAGCTAATGGAAAATGGCAAATAGGAAAAAAAATGTATCTGCGTAAAAACAAAATGTCCAAAAGACAGCAGCAGCGGCAGCAGCGGGGCCCACGGACAGGATGTGTGACAGGTGCAGGAGACAGGACGTGTGTGACACAGGCAGGAAGGATGCAAGGAAGACCCGGCAGCCAGGAAAGAACACACGTGAGAGGAAGATACATGTAAACTCTGCCTCACAGTCCACCGAGCCAGACGTAAACGTGTACAGAGGCTTAATGTGTGCATCTATCTCAGCCTGAGAGAGGGGAAGGAGGACTTGTCATTTCTTTTGGATAAACGTATATGCAAAGGTGAATTGCTCATTGTAAGCATACAGGACCTCTCAATTACAGCCCAGGTTTAATATATATATATATATATAAATATATAAGTTATGCATAAAATGGTTTTTAAAAAAAAGTTTTTCTACAAAAAAAAAAAAATACTTTCTGCAAAAAATCAGCAGCCTCCTGTATCCTGCCAACTTCCAGGCAAGATAGCACTATTTGCCCACCACAGATCTGGCTTTTTTTAGTTGGGTTTGGGAAGGGGGAGGGAGTAATCTAGCACCCAACAGAAAAGTTTTTGGTTTATTACAGCACATAAGCATTAGAAAGTACATATCTGGACTTCAAAACAATACAACACAATTGTCATACACTGCTATGTAGAGCAACTCCCCAGATTATAGTGCAGGTTTTGTTACTGACTGAGGAGCGTAAGGATCTTGCACTAGTGATCTCTTGCCAGGAGAGCAAACTAGTAAAGGTCTGGTATACAGCCCAGCGCCCCTGTATACCAGGCCCTTACACGTTTGCTTTCCTCGATTTGCCTGATGAAGCAGGATTGTGTCTGCGAAACGTGTTGCAATTTGGAATACCTATTAAATGCTATATTTTGTATGAAATAACAGAATTGTGTCTGTTTGGTCTACTGGGGAGGTATGTCCACCACTACCTCCTCTTTTAATTGTTTTATAACACTGTTTTTTCCTATTTTGGCACCTCTGTTCAAGCTTCTACACCATAGTCTAGTCCACCACAGGTGGAGGGGTGTAACCCCTTTTTTTCCTGTCTACAGAGAGCGACTTTTTAAAGTGGGGTCGGGTCATAATCTCCCCACCTGCCTATACAGTGGTTACCTGTGTGGTAACCCACTCTTGTGAGTATAACTGCCCTAAGTTATATACTGTGTTTATTTATGACTTCCAAACATACTACACCATATTGGGCTCTCGGTCTCCTTTTCTTTTTCCTGTGTACAAGTTATGTTTATAGATACACATCTTGTTTTTTTGTTCTTCAGAGAATGTGCATTGGAGATCTCTCTCCCATTTGTAAAAGCAGTTAAGTTTGTCTAGGGGTTGGGTTATTAGGAGGGAATAGATACAGTGTGATCTCGCTATAATAAACTTGGGTATAGTAAACATTTGGGTATAGTAAACTACCTCTCCAGGTCAATCTTCATTATAAGTCTATGGGAGCAACACCTGGTATAGTAAACTCTGATATAATAAAACTTCTGTTATAGTAAACCTGTTTTTTTTGGCCCCGACGTGACTCTGGATATAGTAAACAGTGGGCGGTGCATGCGTCATATGTCAGTGTGAGACCCATGGTCGGCTGCTCTCTTCAGGCTGGTTGCAAGTGAGTTGATGCCTAATGACATTTGTAAGACAAGAAGAATGGCCCCGGCGCTGGATATACAGCACTGTACAAATAAGCAGCCTGGGAAAGATGCGGAATAATGTGAACATAAACAAGAGGATGCAGTGTTTCTACTTCCACTTTACAATCACCGATAAAAGTATCATCACAGTCCTCCCACTGCCTGGATTGGACACACACCTGGGTATCTCTTGCCTTGTAAGCAATGGCGTTCCTGGTACTGTCTGGAGCGCTGTACAGGCTACTTTCACATGTAGTACAGATCAGAGCGGGCCTACTCGCTGCAAAATTAAGGAGAATGGAGAGGAGAGTACTTAGTCCCGCCTGCGGAGGTATCTGAGCCACTAGCATTACAGATGCGGGTGGCTTATCATGATTGGCTGCATTTTGAAGATGGCTTCATGATTAGCTCAAGTGTGAGCAGAAAGTTTTGCAGGACACGTGCTACAAGTTCCGCCCGTGGAGGTATCGGAGCCACTCACAGGAAGCGAGTGGCTGCCTCTATTCAGTGACAGCTGCAATTTTTAAAGGGAACCAGAGAGGAACGTTCCTAAAAAATAGAAAAAGCTTTTATACATACCTGGGGCTTCTTCCAGCCCCATAAGCCTGGATTGCTCCCACGCCGCCATCCTCCGCTTCCTGTATCGGCAGTACCGGGTCCCGTCACTTCCGGCGGACGCGGCCATTTGTCCGCATCACAGGGGCTGTGATGCGGACAATTTGCCACGTCTGCCGGCCGACTGGCGGTAATGACGGGACCTGGTACCAGCGGAGGCACCCAGCAGAGGACGGCGGCGTGGGAGCGATCCGTGCGTATGGGGCTGGAGGAAGCCCCAGGTATGTATAAAAGCTTTCCCCCAACGTCTCTGGTTCCCTTTAAGGATCCTTAGATATTGTACTAGCGATTTGTCCAGCCTGGCTATGCAGCCCTAAGGTATACTTAACCTTGTAGTCCACCAAATGTGTAAATGCTTGTATCCTACCTCCAACAGGAGGACAGAGTTGCTCCTTTGCAGCAGAGAATGTAACAGGGCATGCTAGGCCATTTCTAGGACAATTTCTGATATAATAACTTCTGATATAGTAAACCACTTTGTCCCTTGGAGTTTACTATAACAAGGCTCACAAACTGATTCATCTCCTCCCTGCAGGAGATTGCAGCGCTGTACATATAAATAACATTTTTTTTCTTTACTTTAACAGCCTGCCAGCCACGATTGCGGGCTAGCAGGCTGATCATGGAGCACCGCTCTGTCTCTCGGCAGGGAACGATCGCGCATGTGTGCACGTTCCCTACTAATATCTGCCCCCAGGACTTGACACCAATCCGCGTTAGGTGGTCCTGGGGGAGCAACTCTGTGGCCGCAAAGTGGTTAATATACTGCAAGAAGAGGTGTCCGGTTATTAGCGGCTCCTAATATAGCCATGCTGTTCTATATAGCTCAGTCAGCAATTGGCTTAAAGAATCGTTTTAAAAACAGTGCTAAAAACTATTGCAGTCATGTGTCCCGCAAGCCCCAAAACAGTTCAGATCTATAATTGGGTGGGATAAAAGATTGCTTGGACAGCTGGTGCTCACACTTGACCATCAGAAAGGAAATAGAAACCACCAGTTAAGTTTGGATCAGAACAGCGGTTTTCGGAGTATGCAATTATGAGACATCAACAGGAATACAGTGTTTACTGCCATGTAAACAGCTTATTTGAAGATTCGTGGTTGGTTTGTTGTCCGATTTTGGCAGAAGGCTGACATCATTCACCGCATATAAGATTTCACTGTATTCACTTTGCCTTTGGGTAACAATTAATATACAGTATGAACTTGGCTTTGCTATAAATTACTCGTTAGCTTGACAATCCATATAAAAAGTAATTTGATGGAAATCTGCCAGTCATACAGGGAACAGAGAAATTTTCTATAAATGATTTCCTGTTTTTTTTAAATACAGTATTTAAAGCATTCCACATTAATAATATACCTTACAAAAGCTTGAAGTGGACCTGAACTCTTGTACAGGACAAAAGGAAACATAGAGTAATGCACCCTGTATGTATTTAGAGAGTTTAGCCTGTCTAATTCCCACTCATCTGTGTCTAGTCACAAGTTGTAATTTGATCTCTCCCTGTGTCACCTGACTGCCATAGCAGATAACTTATTTGAAAGCACAGGATGTTAACAATATGTCTGCTTCCATGAAAGCAGGAAGTAGTAACACGGCAGATATATTGCAGGATTTGTATCAGCTGTAACAAAAAAAAATCTTTTCTTTTAAATGTATTATGCTGTTGCGTTTTATATTTTAGAGTGCAGAGGAAGTTTTGACTTCAGATCCGCTTTGAAGAAAATCTCCACTAGCACTCCCCTCCCCCCCCCCAACCCCCCCCCCCCCCCCCCTCCAAAGAACAAAAAAACAAACTATCAAACATCACTACATAAGCCATTTTGTAATTTAGTTGCAAACTACAGTATAACTGAAAATAAACGGATGAGATAAAAATAATACACCTAAATAAGAGTTTTATTAAATCCCAATAAAAAGCATGTCTAACCCTTTACAATCCTGCGTCGGACTATGTCCGACATTGGTATTTTCCAGTAGGGCTGCTCAAATCCGGAACCAGTAGATACCCGGATAGTTGCTATCCGGATATCTCCCAGTAAACCTGTGGGTGGGAGCGATGTCAATGTTACCTGTCTGACGTCTTCTTCGTCAGTCCCTCGGCGCCTCCCACGATGCGCTCCACGTGCGTCACGTGATTACAAACACTTCCTCCTTCAACTCGGAAGGAGGAAGTGCTTGTAATCACGTGATCACCGCTTGGACCGCATCGTGGAGGCGCCGAGGGACGGACGAAGAAGACATCAGACAGGTAAGATTGACCCCCCCTGCACAGGTTTACTGGGAGATATTCGGATAGAATTATCCGGATGTCTCCCCGTTCCGGATTTGAGCAGCCCTGTGTTCCAGCATAGGCCCAATGTCGGACATAGTCTGGCACAGAAAAACATGGCTACCGCTAGAGGTGCTGTTCCTGAATAAAATCCGGCACAGTGTCCGCCCCTTTGGATCAAAGACGTCACACTAAGTCCGCCCCTTTTATAACTGCTGGCCTCATTCACTGGCATTCAACAAATTGGAGACAAATGGGCAAGAGTTTGCCCGTGGCGGCAGTCCCCAATCACTTGATCATCTTACCCACAATTAGGATAATGGGCGGGGCAAACCCCAACATAGAAGTACTTCCACAGGATATCTGAACATATATGGGTTACAAGCCACCTTAATGTATCAAGTATCAAAAATTTATTTAAACAGTTGGGGACGTGCAAAATCTAAAAATGACATACATATCAAAAGGAAGCAAATATGATTCAAAAGTTAAAATTGCTTATGCAAAAAACTCATGTAGCCATCAAAGCAGCATTAATAATAAATGTTCCGGTTCAGTAAGACAATTGGACAATCCCACGCTTACATACTCCAAGCATCCCGCGCTTGCATACTGGTGCCATGCATAAATTTAGCAAATTGTGGCGGGGGCCCCCCTTAGAATTACCATAGTCCTATAGACTCCAGGCAACAGCCATAGTAATAAGGTTAGACAATCCCTTCATTCAATACTCAATTGGGGAGCTAACGTGTTAGATGCGTCACTATTCCCTTTGGCGCTATGGCATGGCAACACTGGACGTAGGGCCGTCTCGTTCGTCTCGTTCACCCGCTTGGCCCGATAGATAGATCACCTCCTCCCGGGTAGAGTCCGGCTGCAAACCGGCAAACTGTTGTCTCCGGCAAGGCAAACAGCGGGGAAAAGGATGCCAAACGCCCAGACGCTCATCAGCGCAGGAGCATGGCCGGAAACTCAGGCTGCGTGGAACAGGATTCATGACATAAGGTGTCATGAATCCTGTTCCACAATTTAAACCTTCTGTTAATGTCTTGAACATTTTCATAAATTTGTACACAGAAACTTTTCTTGATTGATCATTTTTGAAGTTACCCTTAAAGAGAATCTGTATTGTTAAAATCGCACAAAAGTAAACATACCAGTGTGTTAGGGGACATCTCCTATTACCCTCTGTCACAATTTCGCCGCTCCCCGCCGCATTAAAAGTAGTCAAAAACAGTTTTAAATAGTTTGTTTATAAACAAACAAAATGGCCACCAAAACAGGAAGTAGATTGATGTACAATATGTCCACACATAGAAAATACATCCATACACAAGCAGGCTGTATACAGCTTTCCTTTTGAATCTCAAAAGATCATTTGTGTGTTTACCTTCTGTCCCCTTCTTCTCTCATGTACTGAACATTACAGGCTTCCTGCAGACAGCTCTGCCTGTGCCTGTGTTTGTAATTCTTCAGTATGTGTCAGCCAGCTACTTTCACAGCCTAGCAGAGGAGGGTTTTTATCCAGCTCTCTTCTATCACTGATAAGATAGCAGAGAAGCTGCTGGCTTATGTAAATAAAACACACACTGGAGTGTGCATAGAGGAACAGACCAGCACGGAAGAGTTAGCTGCCTTCCAGACACAGGCCGACAAGTCTGACAGGGGAAAGATACATTGATTTATTACAGAGACCGTGATAGTACAAAGTGCTGCAGTGAGCCAGAACAGATTAGAATAGGTTTAGGAACTTGTATGATGGTAGAAAAAAACGTTGTAATTTTTGTTACAGAGTCACTTTAAGAACAAGTACTTTTAGATCTTGCATGCTGTGTCCTGGTTCACAGAAGTGTTGGCCCACTGGTGTGTCCATTTTACCCTCATTAATTTTAAAGCGGTGATGTTTCATTCTTGTGAATTGTGACATTAACAGAAGGTTTAAATTGTGGAACAGGATTCATGACACCTTATGTAACATGATTGATTTGGCTTCATGATCTTCAGAAACCTGCTGGATTTCATGTATGGTTGCACCAACTCACTGGCTCCAGCCTGCTGATCACCTGACACCTAACGGATAAACAGTAACCAACACAACTGTCATCTTCGTGTTTACCATTTATCTGCATCAGTGTTTTACTTCAGCTTACATCTGGAAATATGCCTGAAGAAGGGGACTAGATCCCAGAAAGCTTGCATCACTTAACTCTATTAGTTAGCCATTAAAAGGTATTATTTCTTACAAAACGTTGTTGTTGTTTTTTTTTTCTACCTATATAATTTGTTTGGCTAACACGGTACAGAAACTTTTTTGCTACTATCATCATACAGGAAATATAGTGATGCAACACTCGGTCCGGAGCTAGTCTACTTTAGGGGACCCACCGTAAATCCCCATAGAGAATTGGAGCTGTGCTGAAAACGGAACAAATTTTCCGCTTTCAGCTCTTTTAAACCCCCACAAGCTATATATCTTTGGAAAGGTTAGAATCTGCTCTAACGAATTATGCTACTTTCGGTGAGCAAAAGGTGCAACTCACCATGTAGGAAGCGCCGGAACGGCCGCGATCGCGGCTCCGTCGGCCATCTTACTTCTGTGCTGCTCATATTTTTCTCCCTCCTCATTGGAGGGATTGTTAGCTGGGGGCGTGCCAGAAACTGCTCTCCCTTCTCCCCGGACAAGACCAACGCAGAACTAGCTACTGACGGGTTTTTTTTGTTTTCTCTGGCACGCCCCCAGCTAACAATCCCTCCAATGAGGAGGGAGAACAATATGAGCCAGCACAGATGTAAGATGGCCGACGGAGCCGCGATTGCGGCCTTTCGGCGCCTCGTTCACGGTGAGTTTCAGTTTCTTCTCACCGAAAGTGGCATCATTCGTTAGAGCAGATTCTGAGCTTTCCATACATGTATAACTTGTGGGGTTTTAAAAGAGCTGAAAGCGGAAATTTGTTCCGTTTTCAGCACAGCTCCAATTCTCTATGGGGATTTACGGTGGGTCCCCTAAAGTAGACTAGCTCCCTCGGTCCTGCAAGACAAGGCCCTAGAAGTATCTGCAAATGTCTAGTATACTGACAGTTTTATTCTAGTAAATAGGGTTAAAAATACACATTATAGCCCTAATCCTACCACATAAATTGGGCAAGGTTCCTCGCTTGTCCTCCTCACCTACCATATAACTGGGCACAGGTGGGGTGCAGCTATCCCTCCCAATGTATGTGGGAATGAGTATGGGAGGTGTCCCCCTGTAGTCAATGCTCCTCTAGATCCCCCTAAAGAAAAAGACAAGGGGTCTGTAACCATATATTTGTATAGAAAATGAGGGGCGACTAATGTCAGAAAGGAGAACTTGGATGGTTGGTCTGTAGACTGCCGTCAATGTCCTCTGATGCTCTATGGACTCACTGTGTATATAGAGCACCCCTTTGTCTTCACCTTTTTGTACACTCTTTTTTTACAACAGTCAATCCAATTGGAATAAAATTAACTGTATAATAGACATTTTCAGGTACTTCTAGATCCTTGTCTTGCAGGAGGACTGAGTGTTGCATGATTGCATCAATAATGTAATTAGCAGACAGTAGCTAACACATTTTACAGACAAGAATTAACCAATATGGATAGGCAGGCATAGAATCATTGGGGTCTAGGTTCAGTGATGCAAAGGTTACCAGGAGAAGCAGATGTGCGAGGCTATGGGATTTTGCTAGTTAGGGACTTGAGTTCAGGAGAACTGCCTGGGGGAAGGTGGTGTTCCTGTGCTTGGAGGTTTTGGAGGGGATGGTTCTGTAATGGCAGTCTGATGGTGGAAGGTTGAAGTAATGACTCCCGGAGTGGGAGGATTGTGGGTTATTCTGTTGGCCCTGGTCCTCAGCCAAGATGACTGGAGTAGTTCCAGTGATGGCAAGGGTGACTCAATAATACTCTCAGCTGGGTTGATTAATTTTGGAGGTTTGTGCCTGTCACTTGCGGTTTCACCTGCATACCAGACAATGGAGCAGCAGAGGATAGATTTGAGGCAGGGGTCACACTTGTCTTTCAGTTTCTACACTTTTCAGAAAACTGAAAGACAAATGTGACCTCTACCTTACAACAGCTAATGTAATTTATAGAGAAAACTGACAAATTGCGCAAGATGTCAGTTTTTTTTCTGCGTGCAAAATCTACATTCAAGTGTGACCTAGCTCATTGATTAACATGAGTTCTCAGTTGAAAACAGTTTTTCTGTGCAGAAAACGTGCACGAAAGCCGACAAGTGTGACCCCTGCCTGATAGTGACAATGTAGAAGCTGGTCAGCAGCTCTCACAGCATTCCACATTTTTTCAGTTCTCGCAGGAAGAACAACCTTTTCAGAGCCACTTTCTGGGTTCTGGTAGTATTTTCCCCAATATTAATTTGTTGGTAATGGTGGTGCCTAAGAACCGAACACTTGGTACCCTGTTGACCTCAGAGCTTTCACAAGAGACTGGTTTGAGAGTGGGTGGGTTGCCTTCTGAAGTACACAGTCAGTTCAACAGTTTTTGCTGCATTTAGGACAAGTTTGTTGTCTTTGCACAATTTGCAGATTCTCTCAATCTCGCTGCGGTATGCTGCTCTCCACTTCCATCAACGAGGCCAAGGATGGTGGGGTCATCAACAAATTTGATGACCTTGACAGAGTCAGAAGATGAGGTGCCGTATACGGAGAACAAGATGGGGACAGTACACACCCTTGCAGGGCGCCTGTGTTAGTGGTTCTTATGGGAGGAGCAGCTGCCAAGCTTGACTAAGTGCATCCAATTGGTGAGGAAATCAAAAATCTAAGCACATAGAGTGCAGTTGACTCCAAGTTGTATAAGGTTGGCATGAAAGATTTTCGGGCAAAGGGTGCTAAAGGCAGAACTAAAGTCCAGAAAAGGGATCCTGACGTAGGTGTCAGGTCTGTCGAGGTGTTCCAAGATGTACGCCACACTGATGTATGTGGAGGCTTCTATGGACCTGTTTGTCCTGTATGTGAGCTGGAATGGGTCCAGAAGGGCATTGGTAGAGTGCATCAGAAAATTTTGTTTGGGCCACCTTAACCCCTTTACCCCTCCTTCCGATTCTTGGTTTGACTCTGGACTTTTACCACTATCTACAGTAGTGGACACAAGACCATATACAGTTAAGGGCAAAATTATTAGCCCCCTCTTATGAAATTAGACAAAACTCTTGATTTCTCCATGAAAATTACCATTAACAATAAGTGTTAGTTATTTCATAAACAAATACACTATAAAAAAAGTCCACTAAGTTTAATTAGGATATTTTACTGATACACCGAGTTGAAACAAGTAAGGGCAATAATGAGACATCCAAAATTACTAGCCCTCTGGCCATTAATAGTCAAAAGTGTACCATTTCTGAGCCATACCAGCCAACACACTCATAAAGTAGTTCTTTACTAGTTTGCCACAGGTCTCATGAAGAATTTTGGCCCATTCTTCAAACCTGTTCTAGCAGGTCCAAACTACATGGTTTCTGAGCATGGACATTTACTCTGAGGACCCACCACTGATTCTCAGTGGGATTGAGGTCTGGGCTCTATACGGGCCACTCCAGAATCTTGGTTTTGGTATACTTGAAGAACTGTTGGACTAATTTTGAAGCATGCTTTGGGTCATTGTCTTCTTGGAAGGCCCAGCAATGACCTAAGTCTAGACTAGATTTCTGCATATTCTCCCTCAAAAATGTCAACATAATTTTATTTTTTCATGATGTACCTGAAAAAAGGCACCCTGTGCCTGAGGCTGCAATACAGCCCCACATTATGATGCTCTTACCACCATGTTGGAGGGATACAAGAGCCAAAGTATATAGGAGAAATGGGGAGCTGGCATGTATGGTGAGCTGTCTCCTTTCAGCCCCCTGATCCTCGTCCTGGTCACCGGAGTAGGGCATCACTGCACCTGCGCTGGCCTGGCTGCGCGTCCTACATCATGCAAGGACGCTTGGGAATGCTCTGCACATGTTACGCACATGAGCAGAATGCTCCTGGCTGCAGTTGTTGGCTGTAGGCTGATGTGCGCATGCAGGCCGGCGCAGTGATGCCAGACTCCAGCGACCTGGAAGAGGGTGCCAGAGGGCAATTAGGAGGGGGTTTGGCAGAAAGGAGAATGGGAGGGAGGGGGGGGGGAGTTTTGAACATCAGGACGACTCACCATACATGCCAGCTCCCCGTTTCTCCCATAGACTTTGTTTCTGGTAGCCTTTAACCACTTCAGCCTACAGGGTTGAGAATTTTTTACATCTGAGCAACTTACACCTCCCATTCATTTGCCAATAACTTTATCACTACTCATCACAATGAATTGATCTATATCTTGTTTTTTCCGCCACCAATTAGGCTTTCTGTGGGTGGTACATTTTGCTAAGAGACACTTTACTGTAAATGCATTTTAACAGGAAGAATAAGAAAAAAAACGGAAAAAAAATCATTATTTCTCAGTTTTCAGCCATTATAGTTTTAAAATAATACATGCCTCCATAATTAAAACTCACGTATTGTATTTGCCCATATGTCCCGGGTATTACACCGTTAAAATTATGTCCCTATCACAATGTATGGCGACAATATTTTATTTGGAAATAAAGGTGCATTTTTTCAATTTGCGTTGCTCACTATTTAGAAGCCCATAATTTAATGAATCATATTGATATACTCCTTTGACATAATTATTTAAAAAGTTTAGACCCTTAGGTAACTATTTATGTTTTTTTTTTTTATTATTGTATTTTTTTTTTTAATTTTTATTAAAACTTGTATGTGGGTATTTTTCGGTGTGGGAGGTAAACAGGGGAATTTAAATGTTGTAAAATGTATTTATTGAATTCTAAGTGTTTTTTGGTGTAGTTTGCTATTTGGCCACAAGATGGCCACAGTCAAAAAGTCCTGGGAGCGATCGATCTCGCTCCCAGGAAGAAGAAAGAAGACGGGGAACTTTTTGATCTTAGAAAAGCCGCAGCGTCTGAAGAGACGATGTCGGCTTTTCTCCGGGGGGGGTCCGATCAGTGAAAGGGATTTATAATCCCTTTCATTGATCGCTGGGCTAACGGCCCCAGCGGCAGCACGCACGGGGGGGTGGGTCGCGGGAGCGCGCGCGACCCGCGGGAATGCGCGCAGCCTAACTGGACAAAAATTTTCGTCCAGTTAGGCTGAAGTGGTTAAAGAGAAATCGTAACCAAGAATTGAACTTCATCGCAATCAGTAGCTAATACCCCCTTTCCCATGAGAAATCTATCCCTTTTCTCAAATGGATCATCAGGAGGCTCTGTATGGCTGATTCTGTGGTGAAACCCCTCCCACAGTGTGATGTCAGCGCCCCACAGCTCTGAGGTCCTGACATCACACTGTGGGAGTCTTGTTGCATTGTGGGAAATAACAGCTGTTTCCAACTGCCAAAAAAGCAAGCAGCATCTCATTCTAGTGACATCACCTACCAGCAGTAAAATGTCACCATGTGATACATGTCTAAATGTAAATCAGGGAGAGGAAAGATTTTACAATAAGTAAACACTGACTAAATCATTTATACATAATTATTGTAAAAATTAAGCACTTTTTTCATTACATTATTTTTGCTGGACTTCCTCATTAACTGTGGGGACTGTTTTCCTATGGTTAAAGGCCTCTCCCTTTCTTCCCCAAACATAAACGACATCTATGTGCCCAAACCATTCTAGTTTAGTCTCATCAGACCAAAGCACAGACTTCTAAAACTCATCTTTACCTATCAAATGTTTACAGCAAACCTCAGTTGGGCTGTGATATGCCACTCTTTAAGTAAAGGGGTTCTTGTGGGACAACGGCCCTAAAGTCCATCATGATAAAGAGCCCTTACAACTGTGTGCCTTGAAAAATCAACTCCAGAAGAGGCCAGGACAGCAACTATCATCTTGGCAGATATCTGGGGCTCCTTGCTGACATCTCTATTTTCCTTTCCAGAGATCTAGAAATCTTGCGTTTACAACCATTGGCAGGTTTGCATCAGAGCAGCCATCAGGGAGGTACAACTGACACAGCAGTGAGGGGCCCAGGGTTTCTGGGGGCCCTGCCACCCCCCCAAAGTGCTGGAAGGGCCGCCTGTGCTGGCTGCGGGCCTGCGGCTCACTAACCAGCACACCGCGTTCCAGCACTGAAAGAAGAGTGACATCGGCGCTTGAACGTGGTGAGCATATGAGTGAGCCTGCTACTATACTATACTGGGGAACCTATACCTGGCTACCTATACTGAGGGCACCAGAAAGAAAAGAGGGGGACAAAAGAGAATGGATAAAGGATAAGAACGGGACCTACAAGTCCCTATCTCATTTGTTAACTGGGGACTACCTGTATTTTGCTAGTATTTGGCTCCACCCACAACATACCATGGTCACGCCCACTTTTTGCCACATCATACTGTGCATGCCGCTTTCTTCAGTGTTGGAGCCATGAACATTTTTTGCTGCAGCACACTTCGCCCATGGACATGGGGTAGCTAGTGGGCAGGCACAGCAACCAGTGGGTGGACCTAGGGAGGGGGGCCAAGGCTTGAAGAAGTGTGAGGAGCCTCAAAATTTTTGATGGCGGCCCTTGTTTGCGTCTTACAGAATTGGTCTCCTTGTACTTGAGGATGCAGTTCTTAACACTGTAAAATGCTTTGAAATGGCAGTGTAGCCTTCCCCTTTATCATGAGCCTCTACTATCTTCTTTCTGAGCTCCAGACTGATTTCCTTTTCCTTTGGCATGGTAACAGTACTCCCTCTCGTGTTCAGGTGCCATGTTCCTTGGAGTATTTTTATGCTCAGCAAAACAGAAGTTTGCCTTCTTAAAGGATACCCGAAGTGACATGTGACATGATGAGATAGACATGTTTATGTACAGTGCCAAGCACACAAATAACTATGCTGTGTTCCTTTTTTATTTCTCTGCCTCAAAGAGTTAAATATCAGGTATGTAAGTGACTGACTCAGTCCTGACTAAGACAGGAAGTGATTACAGTGTGACCCTCACTGATAAGAAATTTCCCTTTTTATCTCTTTCCTGCTCTCAGAAGCCATTTTCTGCTAGGAAAGTATTTTATAGTTGGCATTTCTTATCAGCGAGGTCACACTGTAGTCACTTCCTGTCTGAGTCAGGACTGAGTCAGCCACTTACCGTACATACCTGATATTTAACTCTTTCAGGCAGAGAAGGAAAAAATGAACAGCATAGTTATTTGTGTGCTAGGCACTGTGCATACCCATGTCTATCTCATGTCACTTCAGGTATCCTTTAAAACAGAAGGTATGAACTTTGAAGACTCCCACAGTGCATCAATGCTGAATATGCAAATCATCTCTGTTGCCCCTCCAGAACCACTTGAATGCAATGATGTGTCAGCTTGTTAATATTACATAGCCAAGCCAAACTAATCAGAAATGCATACAGACTGTTTAAGATTTGTTGATCCTCAACAGTGCATGGAATGAATTAATATGGCTCAATGCGGTAGAACTTGTAACACCCAGGGTTACAGGTTGTCCAGCAAGCTCATGGTGAACCAGAACTGGTAGGTCCAAGGAGATCTAGTTACAGCTCTGCGTTCCTGCATATATATGTATAGGTGGATGCCAAATCTTGAACTTCTAGTTACATCTCTGCGTTCCTGAATATATATGTATCAGTGGATGCCTAAGTCTTGAACTTCTGAGTTATCACCTCTTCCCACCATGATGGGTCATACACTCATTTACAAATATTTAGAATCTCTTATCACCAACTGCTGGTACTGCTGTGTTCCCTCACTCCTTAAGGTGTCCATCGATGAGGCAAACTTTTTTTTGTCAAATCTTACCAAAGTCCATGTAGCAGAAGGGTAAAGTAAATAAATGTACGTTGAACAAATACTTTAGTTACCTCATATTACACAAAATATGGTAAGATTGCAGTTTATGTGAGCCTTTGTGGAGATGAACCAGTAAATGGAATAGGTACCTCTTACCATCCTGAGTTAAGTTTTAAAGGTTTATAATCTCCCCCCCCCAATTGTTTGTAAGGTACTGTGTTGGTACTTCACAAATTATTATAGAGGATAATAGTAAGCCCCTAACCATCCTTGATATCGAACCAGAATTCTATTTTCTTGAACAGACTTGCTGCAAAACCTGTTGAACTGTCCAGAAATAGTTGCATTTCTTTCCCACAAAAATGCAATGCGCCCTCCAGTGCCTACAAAGTGAAACCAGCAACCCCCCCCACCACCATACCATTTCCTTTACTTTTAAGAGACGGTCCATTAGATGCTAATAATTTGAACTTGTATGCAAACGTAATAGACAAAGGCCCATATGCAATTCACTTTTTCTCCTAAGTTTTCTCCTAGGAGATACATTTTTTTTATCTTCTATTTAAAGTGATTTTTGCAATTTTGCAATTAAAAAAAGTACCAAAAGTAGGTGAAAAAGTACTATAAAAATTATTTTGAATCTTTTTCTGTTTGTAAATTGGTTAAAGGGCATTTTATTGACAAGCTGTGAAGATATCACCTAGGAGAAAACTCAGGGAAAAAAAAGTGAATTGCATGCAGGTCAATGGCTCATGCGCTATTAGCTTTTTCTCCTGAGTTTACTCCTAGGTGATATTTTCACAACTTGTCCATAAAATTCCTTTTAAGCCCCCAGGAAGCAGGAAAATACTCAAAATAATTTTGATAGTACTTTCCCACCTACTTTTGGTACTTTATCAACTGCAAAGTGCTGAAAAGTAATAATAATAAAAAAAAAAGTTGAAAAATTATCCTCTAGGAGAAAGCGCAAGTGAAAAAGTGAACTGAACCAGGGTCGATGTGCATACAGCTTACAATTGGCCAATCAGATGCATTTCTCGTGGACTTTGACTGTCCCAGATCTATTAGGCTGGTTTTACAGTGGGACGTTACAGGCGCACGTTAGAGCAGCCTGTAACGCAGCCCAACTCACAGTAATGAAAAATCAATGGGCTTTTCACAGTGCCCACGTTGCGTTACATTGTAACGCTGCGCCATATGACAACGTACTGCATGCAGTACTTTACACGCGGCAGAGCCGCATTAGACTGCTTGCACATGCTCAGTAATGTTGGGGAGGGGAGGAGAGGAGAGCGGCCAGGCACATGGCTAATTAATATTCACTGCACTTAGTGACGTGCAGTGTTTACTTCCTGGAGCGGCCGCTCTGTGCGGCGATTGGCCGGGCGGGACCACGTGATGCCGCATGCGTCCAAGAGTGCGCATCACGGACGCCAGAGTGAGCTGCACAACGCGGCTCACTCTGACGTCCACATCAGAGAGCACCAGGCGTTGCGTTAGGGGCACGTTATGCGACCTTAACGTCCCCTAAAACGCAACATCCTGGTGTGAAACCAGCCTTATTGGGCTTGACAGTCTATAATATAGTCATTTGAGTTGCATCAAACATGTTACCAGTGCATTTATAAATATTTGTCCATTACCTATAAGCTTCAGGAACATCTAAACCCAAAAGGTACTCATAGGCATGAGGTGCCAGTTGCCCAGTCCAAAGGTGTTTGAGGGTGATATCAGAGTATTGTACCAGGTTAGCCATCATGCGTCTCCGTACTTTGTGGATGATGGAACTTCCTATGGTTTCACCAGGAGCCTTCAGCATCCACCTCAGCTCTCCATACATGGACAAATCCTCCTATGCTCACAGTATGTCCACATGGTTAGCTTTACTTGCAAGTTTATAACTAGCCAGTGGCATAGGTAAGGAGCTTTGGGCCCCAGAGCAAGTTTTACATTTGGCGCCCCCAAGCACTCTATACATAACTGATACGGCACACCAAAACCTGCCAAGGACAGCCACAGTTTCAGAGGTGCAAGCACTGGATGGGGAACAGTTTTTTTTTAACGATTACCACTATTCAAAGCATCTACAGGAATAATCATTACCAGCACAGGACCAATAAAGAATTAATAGTACGGTTGAGGGAGGGCCTTTCTGGCCCAAGGGCCCTGGTAGGGTCGCAACCTCTGCATCCCCTATTAATACACCACTGTAACTAGGTCTGCAACTGAAAATGTGAACCCATACAATTTGTTTGTATTGTATCCAACTGACCACCTCTGCTTATGAAGTACACACAACAGGTTCATCAGGGCATCCTGAAAGGCCATTCAGAAACCAGTTTTCTCCACTGTACTCATAGGCACCGGGCCCTAGCATGCACAGGAGCCTGCGGACTGGTTAACTTACTGCAAAGCTGCTCTTCCAGTGATGTGGCATACCCTATACAATATAGGGCAATGACGGGGCAAGGGATGGGACACTAGCGTTCCATCACAGAAATTACAAAAATGAATCTTCATAGACACGCAATAAAAGTACACAGGGATACTACTGTATCTCTAACTGGTCAAATCCAAGACACAATGCTGAAGATCTAGGTATTGATTTTCTGAATGGCGATTCTGGATCTGTGCAGTTCCCACCCAAAAACTTTAAAGGATACATCCGGAGGGGAAAAAAAAAAAAGTTTCACTCACTTGGCGCTTCTTCCAGCCCCTAGAACAGGTATGGGCAAACTCGGCCCTCCAGCTGTTACAGAACTACAAGCCCCACAATGCATTTGCCTTTATGAGTTATGACTGTGGCTGTCAGACTCCTGCAATGCATTGTGGGACTTGTAGTTCCTTAACAGCTGGAGGGCCAAGTTTGCCCATGCCTGCAAGAAGTCTGTTAGGTCCCACAACACAGTTTTGCTTTCTCCCCTCCAGAAGATCACGACCTGTGACTGGGTCCACTGTGCATGTGCGCTGAGCACCTCTCGTGATCACTCTCCCATCGCCGGGATTGCTCTGTGCTTCAGTTCTCTCTGAACTGCGCAAGCACAGAGAGATCCCAAAACACAGACCGCGCAGAAGATCCCAATCCAGCTGCGGATTGCAATCTTATGGAGGGGAGAGTGGAGGCCTGGCTGAAAGCAGAACTACGGCATGTGGCCTAACAGACTTCTAGGGGCTGGAAGAAGCCCCAGGTAAGTGATACTCCCCCCCCCCCCCCCTCCCCCTGATGTATCCTTTAAAGGACACCTGAACTGACCCCATAATTGTTAACCTGCACAAGGCAATGTATGTAGTATTGTTATAATGATGGCCAAGCAATAATAATTTTTAGGCCTTTAAAAGGCTGGGAGGCTTAAAGAGACTCCGTAACAAAAATTGCATCCTGTTTTTTATCATCCTACAAGTTCCAAAAGCTATTCTAATGTGTTCTGGCTTACTGCAGCACTTTCTGCTATCACAGTTTCTGTAATAAATCAATGTATCTTTCCCCTGTCAGACTTGTCGGCCTGTGTCTGGAAGGCTGCCAAGTTCTTCAGTGTTGTGGTTCTGCTATGAACTCCCCCTTCCAGGCCCCTCTGCACACTGCCTGTGTATTATTTAGATTAGGGCAGCTTCTCTCTTCTCTTTTACAAGCTGGATAAATCGTCCTCTGAGCTGGCTAGGCTTTCACATAATGAGGAATTACAGACAAAGGCAAAGCTGTTTGCAGGAAGAAACGAGCAGCCTGAAACTTCAGTGCATGAGAACTGCAGGGGGAAAAAAACACACAAATGATCTCTTGAGATTTAAAAGGAAGGGTGTATACAGCCTGCTTGTGTATGGATGTATTTTCTATGTGTGGACATGCTGTACATCAACCTACTTCCTGTTTTGGTGGCCATTTTGTTTGTTTACGAACAAACTTTTTAAAACTGTTTTTAACCACTTTTAATGCGGCGAGGAGCGGCGAAATTGGTACAAAGGGTAATAGGAGATTTCCCATAACGCATAATCACCTACCAGCAGTAAAATGTCACCATGTGATACATGTCTAAATGTAAATCAGGGAGAGGAAAGATTTTACAATAAGTAAACACTGACTAAATCATTTATACATAATTATTGTAAAAATTAAGCACTTTTTTCATTACATTATTTTTGCTGGACTTCCTCATTAACTGTGGGGACTGTTTTCCTATGGTTAAAGGCCTCTCCCTTTCTTCCCCAAACATAAACGACATCTATGTGCCCAAACCATTCTAGTTTAGTCTCATCAGACCAAAGCACAGACTTCTAAAACTCATCTTTACCTATCAAATGTTTACAGCAAACCTCAGTTGGGCTGTGATATGCCACTCTTTAAGTAAAGGGGTTCTTGTGGGACAACGGCCCTAAAGTCCATCATGATAAAGAGCCCTTACAACTGTGTGCCTTGAAAAATCAACTCCAGAAGAGGCCAGGACAGCAACTATCATCTTGGCAGATATCTGGGGCTCCTTGCTGACATCTCTATTTTCCTCTCCAGAGATCTAGAAATCTTGCGTTTACAACCATTGGCAGGTTTGCATCAGAGCAGCCATCAGGGAGGTACAACTGACACTGCAGTGAGGGGCCCAGGGTTTCTGGGGGCCTTGCCACCCCCCCCAAAGTGCTGGAAGGGCCGCCTGTGCTGGCTGCGGGCCTGCGGCTCACTAACCAGCACACCGCGTTCCAGCACTGAAAGAAGAGTGACATCGGCGCTTGAACGTGGTGAGCATATGAGTGAGCCTGCTACTATACTATACTGGGGAACCTATACCTGGCTACCTATACTGAGGGCACCAGAAAGAAAAGAGGGGGACAAAAGAGAATGGATAAAGGATAAGAACGGGACCTACAAGTCCCTATCTCATTTGTTAACTGGGGACTACCTGTATTTTGCTAGTATTTGGCTCCACCCACAACATACCATGGTCACGCCCACTTTTTGCCACATCATACTGTGCATGCCGCTTTCTTCAGTGTTGGAGCCATGAACATTTTTTGCTGCAGCACACTTCGCCCATGGACATGGGGTAGCTAGTGGGCAGGCACAGCAACCAGTGGGTGGACCTAGGGAGGGGGGCCAAGGCTTGAAGAAGTGTGAGGAGCCTCAAAATTTTTGATGGCGGCCCTTGTTTGCGTCTTACAGAATTGGTCTCCTTGTACTTGAGGATGCAGTTCTTAACACTGTAAAATGCTTTGAAATGGCAGTGTAGCCTTCCCCTTTATCATGAGCCTCTACTATCTTCTTTCTGAGCTCCAGACTGATTTCCTTTTCCTTTGGCATGGTAACAGTACTCCCTCTCGTGTTCAGGTGCCATGTTCCTTGGAGTATTTTTATGCTCAGCAAAACAGAAGTTTGCCTTCTTAAAGGATACCCGAAGTGACATGTGACATGATGAGATAGACATGTTTATGTACAGTGCCAAGCACACAAATAACTATGCTGTGTTCCTTTTTTATTTCTCTGCCTCAAAGAGTTAAATATCAGGTATGTAAGTGACTGACTCAGTCCTGACTAAGACAGGAAGTGATTACAGTGTGACCCTCACTGATAAGAAATTTCCCTTTTTATCTCTTTCCTGCTCTCAGAAGCCATTTTCTGCTAGGAAAGTGTTTTATAGTTGGCATTTCTTATCAGCGAGGTCACACTGTAGTCACTTCCTGTCTGAGTCAGGACTGAGTCAGCCACTTACCGTACATACCTGATATTTAACTCTTTCAGGCAGAGAAGGAAAAAATGAACAGCATAGTTATTTGTGTGCTAGGCACTGTGCATACCCATGTCTATCTCATGTCACTTCAGGTATCCTTTAAAACAGAAGGTATGAACTTTGAAGACTCCCACAGTGCATCAATGCTGAATATGCAAATCATCTCTGTTGCCCCTCCAGAACCACTTGAATGCAATGATGTGTCAGCTTGTTAATATTACATAGCCAAGCCAAACTAATCAGAAATGCATACAGACTGTTTAAGATTTGTTGATCCTCAACAGTGCATGGAATGAATTAATATGGCTCAATGCGGTAGAACTTGTAACACCCAGGGTTACAGGTTGTCCAGCAAGCTCATGGTGAACCAGAACTGGTAGGTCCAAGGAGATCTAGTTACAGCTCTGCGTTCCTGCATATATATGTATAGGTGGATGCCAAATCTTGAACTTCTAGTTACATCTCTGCGTTCCTGAATATATATGTATCAGTGGATGCCTAAGTCTTGAACTTCTGAGTTATCACCTCTTCCCACCATGATGGGTCATACACTCATTTACAAATATTTAGAATCTCTTATCACCAACTGCTGGTACTGCTGTGTTCCCTCACTCCTTAAGGTGTCCATCGATGAGGCAAACTTTTTTTTGTCAAATCTTACCAAAGTCCATGTAGCAGAAGGGTAAAGTAAATAAATGTACGTTGAACAAATACTTTAGTTACCTCATATTACACAAAATATGGTAAGATTGCAGTTTATGTGAGCCTTTGTGGAGATGAACCAGTAAATGGAATAGGTACCTCTTACCATCCTGAGTTAAGTTTTAAAGGTTTATAATCTCCCCCCCCCAATTGTTTGTAAGGTACTGTGTTGGTACTTCACAAATTATTATAGAGGATAATAGTAAGCCCCTAACCATCCTTGATATCGAACCAGAATTCTATTTTCTTGAACAGACTTGCTGCAAAACCTGTTGAACTGTCCAGAAATAGTTGCATTTCTTTCCCACAAAAATGCAATGCGCCCTCCAGTGCCTACAAAGTGAAACCAGCAACCCCCCCCACCACCATACCATTTCCTTTACTTTTAAGAGACGGTCCATTAGATGCTAATAATTTGAACTTGTATGCAAACGTAATAGACAAAGGCCCATATGCAATTCACTTTTTCTCCTAAGTTTTCTCCTAGGAGATACATTTTTTTTATCTTCTATTTAAAGTGATTTTTGCAATTTTGCAATTAAAAAAAGTACCAAAAGTAGGTGAAAAAGTACTATAAAAATTATTTTGAATCTTTTTCTGTTTGTAAATTGGTTAAAGGGCATTTTATTGACAAGCTGTGAAGATATCACCTAGGAGAAAACTCAGGGAAAAAAAAGTGAATTGCATGCAGGTCAATGGCTCATGCGCTATTAGCTTTTTCTCCTGAGTTTACTCCTAGGTGATATTTTCACAACTTGTCCATAAAATTCCTTTTAAGCCCCCAGGAAGCAGGAAAATACTCAAAATAATTTTGATAGTACTTTCCCACCTACTTTTGGTACTTTATCAACTGCAAAGTGCTGAAAAGTAATAATAATAAAAAAAAAAGTTGAAAAATTATCCTCTAGGAGAAAGCGCAAGTGAAAAAGTGAACTGAACCAGGGTCGATGTGCATACAGCTTACAATTGGCCAATCAGATGCATTTCTCGTGGACTTTGACTGTCCCAGATCTATTAGGCTGGTTTTACAGTGGGACGTTACAGGCGCACGTTAGAGCAGCCTGTAACGCAGCCCAACTCACAGTAATGAAAAATCAATGGGCTTTTCACAGTGCCCACGTTGCGTTACATTGTAACGCTGCGCCATATGACAACGTACTGCATGCAGTACTTTACACGCGGCAGAGCCGCATTAGACTGCTTGCACATGCTCAGTAATGTTGGGGAGGGGAGGAGAGGAGAGCGGCCAGGCACATGGCTAATTAATATTCACTGCACTTAGTGACGTGCAGTGTTTACTTCCTGGAGCGGCCGCTCTGTGCGGCGATTGGCCGGGCGGGACCACGTGATGCCGCATGCGTCCAAGAGTGCGCATCACGGACGCCAGAGTGAGCTGCACAACGCGGCTCACTCTGACGTCCACATCAGAGAGCACCAGGCGTTGCGTTAGGGGCACGTTATGCGACCTTAACGTCCCCTAAAACGCAACATCCTGGTGTGAAACCAGCCTTATTGGGCTTGACAGTCTATAATATAGTCATTTGAGTTGCATCAAACATGTTACCAGTGCATTTATAAATATTTGTCCATTACCTATAAGCTTCAGGAACATCTAAACCCAAAAGGTACTCATAGGCATGAGGTGCCAGTTGCCCAGTCCAAAGGTGTTTGAGGGTGATATCAGAGTATTGTACCAGGTTAGCCATCATGCGTCTCCGTACTTTGTGGATGATGGAACTTCCTATGGTTTCACCAGGAGCCTTCAGCATCCACCTCAGCTCTCCATACATGGACAAATCCTCCTATGCTCACAGTATGTCCACATGGTTAGCTTTACTTGCAAGTTTATAACTAGCCAGTGGCATAGGTAAGGAGCTTTGGGCCCCAGAGCAAGTTTTACATTTGGCGCCCCCAAGCACTCTATACATAACTGATACGGCACACCAAAACCTGCCAAGGACAGCCACAGTTTCAGAGGTGCAAGCACTGGATGGGGAACAGTTTTTTTTTAACGATTACCACTATTCAAAGCATCTACAGGAATAATCATTACCAGCACAGGACCAATAAAGAATTAATAGTACGGTTGAGGGAGGGCCTTTCTGGCCCAAGGGCCCTGGTAGGGTCGCAACCTCTGCATCCCCTATTAATACACCACTGTAACTAGGTCTGCAACTGAAAATGTGAACCCATACAATTTGTTTGTATTGTATCCAACTGACCACCTCTGCTTATGAAGTACACACAACAGGTTCATCAGGGCATCCTGAAAGGCCATTCAGAAACCAGTTTTCTCCACTGTACTCATAGGCACCGGGCCCTAGCATGCACAGGAGCCTGCGGACTGGTTAACTTACTGCAAAGCTGCTCTTCCAGTGATGTGGCATACCCTATACAATATAGGGCAATGACGGGGCAAGGGATGGGACACTAGCGTTCCATCACAGAAATTACAAAAATGAATCTTCATAGACACGCAATAAAAGTACACAGGGATACTACTGTATCTCTAACTGGTCAAATCCAAGACACAATGCTGAAGATCTAGGTATTGATTTTCTGAATGGCGATTCTGGATCTGTGCAGTTCCCACCCAAAAACTTTAAAGGATACATCCGGAGGGGAAAAAAAAAAAAGTTTCACTCACTTGGCGCTTCTTCCAGCCCCTAGAACAGGTATGGGCAAACTCGGCCCTCCAGCTGTTACAGAACTACAAGCCCCACAATGCATTTGCCTTTATGAGTTATGACTGTGGCTGTCAGACTCCTGCAATGCATTGTGGGACTTGTAGTTCCTTAACAGCTGGAGGGCCAAGTTTGCCCATGCCTGCAAGAAGTCTGTTAGGTCCCACAACACAGTTTTGCTTTCTCCCCTCCAGAAGATCACGACCTGTGACTGGGTCCACTGTGCATGTGCGCTGAGCACCTCTCGTGATCACTCTCCCATCGCCGGGATTGCTCTGTGCTTCAGTTCTCTCTGAACTGCGCAAGCACAGAGAGATCCCAAAACACAGACCGCGCAGAAGATCCCAATCCAGCTGCGGATTGCAATCTTATGGAGGGGAGAGTGGAGGCCTGGCTGAAAGCAGAACTACGGCATGTGGCCTAACAGACTTCTAGGGGCTGGAAGAAGCCCCAGGTAAGTGATACTCCCCCCCCCCCCCCCTCCCCCTGATGTATCCTTTAAAGGACACCTGAACTGACCCCATAATTGTTAACCTGCACAAGGCAATGTATGTAGTATTGTTATAATGATGACCAAGCAATAATAATTTTTAGGCCTTTAAAAGGCTGGGAGGCTTAAAGAGACTCCGTAACAAAAATTGCATCCTGTTTTTTATCATCCTACAAGTTCCAAAAGCTATTCTAATGTGTTCTGGCTTACTGCAGCACTTTCTGCTATCACAGTTTCTGTAATAAATCAATGTATCTTTCCCCTGTCAGACTTGTCGGCCTGTGTCTGGAAGGCTGCCAAGTTCTTCAGTGTTGTGGTTCTGCTATGAACTCCCCCTTCCAGGCCCCTCTGCACACTGCCTGTGTATTATTTAGATTAGGGCAGCTTCTCTCTTCTCTTTTACAAGCTGGATAAATCGTCCTCTGAGCTGGCTAGGCTTTCACATAATGAGGAATTACAGACAAAGGCAAAGCTGTTTGCAGGAAGAAACGAGCAGCCTGAAACTTCAGTGCATGAGAACTGCAGGGGGAAAAAAACACACAAATGATCTCTTGAGATTTAAAAGGAAGGGTGTATACAGCCTGCTTGTGTATGGATGTATTTTCTATGTGTGGACATGCTGTACATCAACCTACTTCCTGTTTTGGTGGCCATTTTGTTTGTTTACGAACAAACTTTTTAAAACTGTTTTTAACCACTTTTAATGCGGCGAGGAGCGGCGAAATTGGTACAAAGGGTAATAGGAGATTTCCCATAACGCACTGGTATGTTTAACTTTGTTCGATTTTAACAATACAGATTCTCTTTAACCTCCTTAGCGGTAACCCCGTGTGTGACACGGGGTGAGCCGCCGGAGGGTGCCGCTCAGGCCCTGCTGGGCCGATTTAATTTTTTTTTTGCTGGACGCAGCTAGCACTTTGCTAGCTGCGCCAGCACCCCGATCGCCGCCACCGCGCGCCCGATCGCCGCTATCCGGTGCGGCGCGCGCCCCCCCCCCCAGACCCCAATGCGCTGCCTGGCCAATCAGTGCCAGGCAGCGACGAGGGGTGGATCGGGTCTCCCAATGACATCCCGACGTCGGTGACGTCATCCCGCCCCGTCGCCATGGCCTCGCTACATGATTTAAAAATTTTTTTTTTTTTTTTAAAACTGCTGCGCTGCCCCCTGGCCAAGGGGGTTAAAGAAATCTAAGCTAATACCAAAGTTTAAAATCAGTGGCTTAGAATGTTTCACCCAATGTATCTTAATGACAATCTGCCGCAGTGCCCTTGATTATTTTCTTTTTATTTTACTGCAGTTTTCATATAGCTGTAAGAGCTGCCATGTTCCCTCCCCTTCTCACTGCCGTTAGCCAGCATCAGGGTGTAAAGTTAAGCATTTGTGACCTCTCTGAAGCACAGCGTCCTGTCTTTCCCCGCCCCACTGCAGATGAATGCTTTTGTTTGCTCTGGCTACTGTGTCATAAATACTAATTACAACTGTCCTCATCGGCGTGCAATATCCTCGAGTCCTGCAATCCAGCGGAAATAGGGGAATAGAGCCTCTACTGAACTTTGAAATGTAAAAAGATGAGTTAAAATTGATTTTTTTTTTATTAATGAGCCACATAGTTAAAATGCATTTTTAAGGTGTTGTTGAGATTCCCTGGGGGTTAAAAATGCTGCCTGGTTCTCTTTAAATCAGCTTCTCCCATACACTGGCCCAGGCCCTTGATAGTTAAGGTATGGGGTTATACAAATGCTAACATTTTAGGGCTCGTTTTCACTAGTGCGGCCGGGTGGCACTGACCGGGTGGGTGGGATCGCAGGCGAATCCCATGAGCCGTGCCATGCACGGCTATGGGATTCGCAGCCTTCGCCGCAAATTCTGCAGGGGGTTCTGGCCAAATCACTCCCGCAAGCGATTCTGCCGCGGCCCAGTCATCCCCTATGGCTTCCCCGTGCGAATCATGTGCAGGGAAACTCTGCAGAATCGCCGGCGAAATCGCCAAAGTGGAAACGGGCGCTAACTGCATTAAATTGCAGCCAGAAAGCCACATGTGGCCAGCAAGTGGAAGGCTGAACTACCAGACAAATGCACAGTTCAAATTACTGTGCAAAAAAAGGCCTTAAAGGGGAACTGAAGTAAGATGTGTACGGAGGCTGCCATATTTATTTCCTTTTAAACAATACCAGCTGGTCTTTGGCTGTAGTAGTGTCTGAATCACAAAAGTGAAACAAGCATGCAACTAATCTTGACAGATTATCAGCAACATCTAATCTGCATGCTTTTTCAGGGTGGGCAGCACGGACTTACAGCACTGGATTCTTGGTTCACATCCCAGCCAGGGCAGTATCTGCAAAGAGTTTGTATGTTCTACCTATGTATGCGTTGGTTTCCTCCGGGAACTCCGGTTCACATCCCAAAAAGTTAGATAGATAAATTAACTGGCTTCCTCCTAATTGGCCCTAGACTATCATATATCCATTACATGATATATAAGCCCCATCTACACCATGCTACATTGTAGCGATCCGGCGGCTCGATTAGCCGCCGGATCGCCTCTTCCGCGTGCCCGCCGCGTCCCCGCTCGCCGCGCGTGCGCCGCATTCGATTCCCCGCTCGTGCCCGCTCGACCCCGCCGGCGCCGCTTATCTCCCGCACGATTCCCTGCCATTGTCCCCTCGCGGGGATCGAGCAGGGAATCGGCGGTGCGGAGATCCGTCCTGTCGGATCTTATCAATCGAGCCGCATCAGCGGCTCGATTGATAAGGAGCATCGCGGCCGCATCTACTCGTGTAGATGCGGCTTTAGACATATGACTATGGTAGTGATTAGATTGTGAGCCCCTCTGAGGTGCAGTTAAGTAACAAGACAATATATACTCTGTACAGCACTGCGGAATATGTTGGTGCTATATAAATACTAAATAATTATGGCTAAAAGTATTAGAGGCTAAGGATCAGCAGGATAGCCGGGCAACTACATTCAGCCTCCATATCGCTCTCACTTCAGGTTTCTTTTAAACAGAAATAAAGGTGGAAGCTTGCATATACCTTTCCCTCCATATTTCCATTACTAGCTGATTGCCCGGCGTTGCCCGGGTATGCATTTGGCTGGTGTTGGCGCCACCCACTTTTTCTAACCCTAACACATAATTACTCAATGACAAAGTTTGTTAGCTTTGTGGTCTTTAGCCGCATCTACACGCATAGTTGCGGCTCCGATCCTCCTTATCAATCGAGCCGCTGATGCGGCTCGATTGATAAGATCCGACAGGACGGATCTTGCTTCCGCTGATTCCCTGCTCACTCAACGCGAGGGGACAATGGCAGGGAATCGAGCGGAAGATAAGCGGCGCCGGCGGGGACGAGCGGGGAATCGAATCCGGGGGACGCAGAAGAGGCGATCCGGCGGCTAATCAAGCCACCGGTTCAGAGCCGCATCTACGCGTGTAGATGCGGCTTTTGGCATCAATAATTTGCATTGAAATGAAACAAATCTGATTGGCTATTTGTGGCTCCACCCCCACCGGTACCAAGTTTGAGGCTTATGCCATTAACAGTGCAAGAATGGCAGCAATTAAATATCCCCCTTGAAAATCAATAGGCCAATTTTTTGTAGGCTGCACCTACTTTTCTGAATATTAATCCCAGTCACCCAGTGACCAACTGTGCAAAGTTTGAGAACCTTACCATTAACAGTGTAAGAATGACGGCAGTTTACATTTTCCCGATGAAATTTGTATTTGTCTCTGCCCACTTTTTATGGGGATAAAAAGTATT
Organism: Hyperolius riggenbachi; assembly: GCF_040937935.1. NCBI lineage: Eukaryota > Metazoa > Chordata > Amphibia > Anura > Hyperoliidae > Hyperolius > Hyperolius riggenbachi. The sequence continues at coordinate 409,027,526 of NC_090649.1, read as the reverse complement.
CTATATGTTATGCCAGGTAATGTACCATGTGTGTGCCAAATTTCATTCAAATCCATTCAGCCATTGTTGCGTGACTAAGTAACAAACATCCAAACTTTCACATTTATAATATTAGTTAGATTTTCTCTGAGATGCTCGTGATGGATCAAACACTTGTGTGAGCATGAGCAGCAAACACATTCAATTAAAAGAAGATATTAAGTTGGAGTGCTTACACTTTATTGCAACTTCAATACATGTTGCCAATAGAAGAGGCACCTAAATTTACTATACATTTGTACATAAACTTAATAGTCACCAAACTTTGAGATCTGTCAATAAAAAGTAACTTAAGACAAAACATTTCTCATATTATGCATTTGTATTTACATAGTAAAGCGATAACTACGTTGATCATACATATTAGAAACAATTAAAAAAGTTAACTAAAAATGTACATCATTACACTTGTATGTATAGGTTTGTATGTTTTTTTACACAGAGGTAAAAATGCTTATAAAAAATTACTACAACAGGTTTTACTTATTAGTATACAGATACATAATGAATATCATGTTTAGGCACTTTTTCATTTTTTTTAATGTGAGCAATAGCTGAAAGAAAAAAAAATAAACATAACAAAAAACATTGACGTTCGAGACACAAACTGTGTTTACAAAACTGGTTAATCCCTTACCACAGATATAAAAAAATAAAATGTTTATGAGCATTGTGGATTGACTGAAATGTGCATTAAATGTTCTGTACATGCTTGTTGTCCTGTCAGTGGAACTTGGAGCTGCTTAGGTTATAGAAGGGCACACAATATTTTACAGGGGGAAACCCTTCAACCAAACCTACAGCACTACTGGCTGGTTAAGATTTTCATACATTTGGGAGATAAAAACCCTCATGATCATCTAACAGTCACTTTAGAAGCAGTCTTAGGGCTAGCATACTTTTTTTTTTTTTTTTTAACATCCATTTGCATTCAGTTTCACATCACGTAACTCAGAGTGAGGTCAAATTTTACAATGGCAAACATTTGACTATATAATTTACTAATTACTGTAAAAAAATTAAGCAGTTTTATTAATTTTTTTTTATATTCTGTTAAGTTCATCTTTAAGACAGAATCGTAAAGCCAATGGGAAGCTTAAAAAAATTAACCAGATAATTGCCTAAGGAGAGTGAAGGCTCTAGGTCCTATAGAGCCTTCCTGCTCCTCTCCCAGTTCCCTCCGTTAAGCGCTGGCTTTCCAGTTTAAATCCTCCACCGAGCGAGGTTTTGGAAGTCTTCGGGAACTAAGTTCTCCCGAATACAGGTGGCTCTGTACAGAGCAGCCCGTCTTTGGGAGTACTAGGGCTCCCGAAGACCTCCGAAGCCTCCATCGACGGCGGAAAGCAGTATTCGACCAATTTGGTCGAATACTGCTAGCGGGGGAGCTAGCGCTAGAACGAGGGATCCGTGAGAGGAACGGGAAGACTCTATAGTACCTAGAGCCTTCCCTGCCCATAGGTATGTATTTGGTTTATTTTATTTTTTTAATATCAGTTACCATTCACTTTAATTCTAGCTTTTGGAGCTCATAACATCTTTGTTAGGTAATTGTGCCTGATGAGGACATCCAAAGCTACCAAGAACATTCTATCTGCAGTTTGTAAATTATATCTGCAGTTAGTGATTACAGGTGTTATGTACAGTAACTTTTGTTATTTTGACTAAAATCAAGTTTTTGGGCTGGATAAATCTGAGGTTCAAAGAAAACCATAAAGAACCATACAACTATACAATCCTTGCACAATATACCACAAAGCATAAAGGCTTTGATCAATCTTTGTAGTATAAGTGATTATCAAATATGTGTATAAAGTTTAGCTTGCTGAGCTCAATGCTACACAGATGATGTAAGACTGAACAATCAAGATTGTATGGTGTATGGCTGACTCAGTTGAGGACAAGCTGAAGCTGATGTGAAACGGACGTCATACCAAAGTACAAAAAAAAAAGAAAAAAAATATGCCAAGCAGTAAGAGTGTTCATATAGTGACACCACATTTGCCATTACATTCCCTTACACTGGTAAGCAATTATAACAGTAGGTCAATATGCCAACGCACAGATTAACCTCTTCCAGTAGCCCAGCCTGGCACCTGTACAGTGTACTCTGCAGTTTCAGCAATGAGGAGACCTGGAAAGCCAACAGAGTACAAGGAGGTGAGGTCTATAGAGCAACAGCCTTTAGCCATTTGCCAATTCTCTGTAGGGCTTCCCTTTCAGTTGTTGCTATGATAGATTTGTTGCTATGACTCCACTGTAACACCAAATCACATAATGGGCAAGGCATTAATCAGTAGAGATGGTCAATGAGATGCAAGTACAGGTAGTGCCCGGTTAACGAACGAGATAGGGACTGTAGGTTCGTTCTTAACCTGAATCTGTTCTTAAGTTAGAACATTGTGCCATCTCTGTCCTCTGTACCTCCTCCGTGCCCCTCCTGTGCCTCCGGTGTCCCCCTCTGTGTCACCTCTGCCTTTTGTACCTGTTTATACAAGTTTAAAAGCCATTTTGTCTTAGAATTTTTTTTAAATCGATTCTCTCAAAAACTGCAAGTTTAATTTAAATTTTTTTTATTTTATTTTTTTACTTGTTCCCATGGAAACAGAATCCATGTCATTCGTATCGGCGGGTCGTTCGTAAGTCGGGCGTACGTAAGTTAGGGACTATCTGTAATTCAAAATTGACACAAATGTTATGATAATCTAAATGAAATTTATGCAGTTTGAAAAAAAGGATAATCTGCAACATCTGCTAAATGTAATGGATCCATTTTCAAGCTGCGTACATGAACAAAATTGTTACCATAAAATCTGCATCGGTTTGGAATTATTTGCATCTCATCGACTGTCCCTAGTCTGCAGTAAGAGGCATGTTCTAAATTTAGTAAGGAAAACCCTTTAATCTGGTCACACATGTGCGGGAGGGCACATGGCCAGTTAGGCCTTTAACGGCTTTGCCGCACAACCCATAACATCTATGTTGTTCACATCTTGTTCTTCAAGTCCCACACTTCCTTACTCAGTAAGGGGCAACAAATGTGGCTAAATCCTGAAAGAAGCAGTTCTTGTACAACCAAGGCTGTGGAGTCGGAGCAACTTTGGGTACCTGGATTTGGTGGTTTCATAAAACTGAGGAGTTGGACTTGGATGATTTTTATACCAACTACACAGCCCTGGTAAGTATTAAACGTTGAAGTCGAGGAGTCTGAGCATTGGAGTCGGTGGTTTCATAAACTGAGGAGTCGGAGATGGATGATGTTTGTACCGACTCCACAGCCCTGTGTACAACTAGATTTTCCTTGCTACCAACCAATATCTTCACCATTACCAAATTGCAAAATTACCTGGCAACAAGCAGAAATTTTTAATAAGATACAAATCATGGTTTGCATGCAAGTTTAATAAAAACTGTGTAGCTTAGATTTGGGCCAATCAAAAACGGTAGGAAGATAAATTGGTGTGCGCAAGTCTAAGAATTAGACTCTAGCAGTACAATGGTTTTAGATGCCCAGGATATGTACCTTGAAAGGGGACCTGAGATGAAAATAAAAATTCATACATACCTTGGGCTTCCTCCAGTCCCTTTCGGCCTGATCGCCCCCTCAGCGCTGTCCTACGCCTCCTTGATCTTCCGTAAACTCCCGTTATCTTCAGCCAGTCGGGGCACTAACTGCGCAGGTGCAGCCTGGCTGCGCTCCTGATGGTGAGAGCTTTCTTACTGCACAGGTGCAGAACTCTCCTGCCTGCGGGAGCGAGACGAGTGTGGGTGGCTACAATGCACATGCGCAGACTGGCTGAAGATACCCGGAGCCCTTACGGAAGATCCAGGAGGCGGAGAACGGTACCAAGGGAGAGGTCAGGCCGAAGGGGACTGGAGAAAGCCCAAGGTATGTATGAATTTTTCTTTTCATTTCTTTACACTTTAAGCAAAAAATCTAAAACTTTTAGGGACTAAAAGTTGTGTTGCTTGCTGTTATACTACCTGAGCTAGTCAAGAGGTTAAAGAATGTTCTACATTTTTGTTCCATATTTGGAAATCTTCCATATCTTTGCTCAGCATTCAGAGGGAATCAATACCTTCCAAATGACTGAGATGTATTTTTAGCTCCAAGTAACTTCTAACAAGGGAAGAGGGTCTATTACTACACCAAAAATTGATAGTTTGCAAACTGAAAGAAGGACAGGCAATTAGCTTAGCATAATGGGAGATAATAACACAAATGGATGTTGCAACATCACAGGTGGTCCGGTAAAACATGAAGATTTCCACTGCTGCAAGATCAACACATATCTTTTTATTTATGGCAAGATAGGGGAAAACTTAGCTTAGAGGTACTATGTGATTACGTAAGGAATGGGAGCAAAGATCAGTCTCATTAGTGTTATTCCTCTTTTTATAACTTCATTTGTGATGAGATAGTCCTGTCATCTGAAGTTATGAAGAGTAGTTACCGATTCAAAAAGTTGCAAAGTACAAACTTTCACACTTGCAAGCAAACTGTCTATCTGCTGTACCTTTACTCGTTTGCTGGTGTGAAAATGCCCAACAAAAATTCCTTTTACATGCGCACGTACAGGCATTGTTTTTTGGCGCATTATTCACAGGCACCAGTGAGTTATATGGCCAATGTATCTTAGAAATAAAAAGTACACTTTGAAATCTTGCCACAGCTATCAGTTGTTCTTGCGCCAAATACATATGAAGTGACTTGGACCGCAAAGGAGAAAAAAAAATCCTTTACACAAAAGCTTATTACCTTCAGCAGTGGAACAGTAATGTTTATGCCACCTGGGCAGTTCCCAGCTCAGCATAGGGATAACCAGAATGAACTAATTTGCCAGCAAAGCATGGCATGCAACATCAGTCATGTAGCAATGTGCTGTTTGGTTACTTGTGCCTAATTGTTAGTATTTGGCTGGCAACTGAGGTGTCCATTATTCCATTATGAGTTAGTGAATGGAATGTCCATTCTGGTGATTCCATTACTTAGCAGGGAACTGGCCACGTGGCAGGGTTTTTAAAGTAGAACTCCAGCCAAAGGTTTTGTTCTAAATTCTAGACCATGGCTGTCCAAAACCATCCTGAGAACTTTTGCTGTGGCCAGTGAGTTTGCAGTGTCACTCCACTTCTCACTACTTCTACCATGTCTACCTCTTTTTCTCCAACCCCAAAGCCAGGATTTTTGCTCCTCCACCCACTCCAGACCAAGACTCCCAGGAGCATGTTGGACAGCACTGTTCTAGACCTATAAACCAGGAGATGGTTAGAAGCTTTGCTAGATATACTTTTAACTTTGTCTAAATCCTAGAGGTGTGCATAGAGGAGAACCTTGCTTCATCCCCATCTGTCCCTATTTGTTTTGGACACATCCCCAGTGCCAGAGACTTGGTGGGATGGTTTGAAAATGAATGGGGATGGGTCAAGATTCTGTTCCTCACCTCTAACTATGTCCCTCCTGGAGTGATTCTCCCTTGTTTCCTGTTAAATAAAAGTTTTGGTTAGAGTTCTACTTTAAAACTAGATGTCAGCAATGTCATAAGAGATGTGAATGCAAACTGCTGAAAAGACTCAAGTTGCCTAAACTGACATAAAAGCACATAAAAGCCATGCTTCTTGCAGTGGTGACTGTTTGGCAATGGTGCCATTTCATTCCAGTGACCACAGCTGTCTGATTTCTCAGCACCCTGTTTCCTTGAGTGAACTGGTCAGAATGTGGTTCACTTGCAGTATCCAATGGCTGTACCATGGACATAATTCTCATATGATCTGCATTCAATGCTGCAGAGGACAGGAACTCAAGTGTTGTATGTATAAACTGAGTTGACCGCACCTCAAGCCAACTGCACATATGAATTTAGTTTCAGGTATAATGGGAAGAAGAATCAAGCATAAGATTATGTTCAAAATACTGTCTGCAAAAGCACCAAAATACCATTTGATTTTATGATTTTGCAACTATCTGATGAACACAAGCATATTGCTAAGTTGAATACCCACCACAAGACCGCATATCGTGGGAACAAAAGGGTGCGAACGAGATTTTGAACGATCACAGTAATTAGTGAGAGGCCGATAGGGATCGTAATGAACATCCCCATTGGGATCAGTCCTGACGGTCGTTCAAAGCAAACTATTATCGTATGTGATCGGCCATCATTAAACATCGTTTGTCATTGAACGTTCGTTAAACTAGGTTATGCGATATGGTGCAAATGGTCATTCGTCAAGGATCCAAAAATCTTCTGGTGGGTATGAACCTTAAGGTTAGCAAAAAAAAAATATATGTTGCTTGTTATTTGTTCACAATAACAGGATGTCGCGGAGAAAAAGACAGACAGAAGTGGTCACCACTGAGTAGTGACGGTCATGTCTAGGAGAACTCATGGAGAAGCATGTGATTTGTTTGATCAGACTTGCAAAGCTCTGATTTGCTGTGACCACACCCTGCTTTAGCACATGATCATGACTAGCAAATCCCAGACTTGCATATCTGTCACCTGACCCAACTAATTACATGGCTCTCCATGAATTCTCTCTACCCACTACCAGTGTCAGCAGTCACACTGAAGGGTTCTAATTTGTACAAACGCAATGATCACATTTCAGCATAGTTTATTCATCCAAATAAATGCATCACCCAACAGGGTTTCAGCAAAGAGCCGGTATACAAAGCCACTTCAGTAATGCGTGAGCTAAAGGAACAATTATGTTGTTTTTTTTCAATGGGTAAATCAATTGAAATCAAAAATACTTGGCATCAACATAAGGAAAAAAAATATCTTTAAGACTAACGTCAATGTGCAATCAGAGGGTGGGGGAAAGGCACGCACCTGCTGGCCATTTACTGCAAGGAGAAGTTATGGCAGGAACAGAAATGCCAACTTTAGGAAGCCAGTCCCCAACTACCTCGCAATATTTAGATTGTACTATGCTAGTAAGCTAGAGTTGTATCAAGATATATATATATATATATATATATTTATATTTTATTTTAAATATACAAAATTTATTTGGCTACTTTTGCAATATGTTTTGATAAAAAAGCATTTCCTTTAATTATACCCATCCCCCTTAACAAAAACGAAAATAGAACAAAAACCCTCAAGAGCTCTGTTTGTTAATAGCAACATAATTAAAGTATTAATAGAAAATTATCTTTAATTTGCAAATTACATTGTTCTGTTCCTATAAGTGCGATCAAATTACAGCTATAGACAAGTAAAAGAAAAGACATGGGTTGGACAGCGGGCTTGAGAGAATGAGAATAATATTTCTACAACCAGTAAAGCCTAAATTACAACTATTACTGTAATTCCAGGCCCAAAAACATTTCATTTCAGGATGAACAAATATATGGTTGAAGGTCCATAGTAGAATGTGCACCTTTTCTGTGTTTCTGGTCTGGTGATTGTTCAGGTAGAAAAGTTCTCCACTTCCTGTTATGTGTGTCCTGCCTGGTACATGTGCTCAGGTAGCCAATGCTGTATTGTCCTCCAACAAACTACTCAGCTCATGGACTCCTCATGAGTACAGTTCTGTCATGAGTTTTCCCATAAACACCTCTAGATATTCACTACACACGTTCTCTTTGAAAAACTACACATCTAATCAACAAAGATATGCAAATCCTTTATCTATGAAATAATCTTAAGGATTTTTTTTTATTTCCCATAGAAATTAATACATTTCTCCAAACATTCTTCTATGACGGCTTACAAAATGATTGCTTTCTATGGGAAAGAGAACCGTCTGGGCTAGCTTCATAAAATGTAGCTAAGTGCCTAAAGTTCCAAAAAGCATCTGTCGAGTATTAATTCTTAACTCCACTCTGTAATTTTTGAAAAATATGTTCTACTTCCAAAACCTCTTTCTATACAAGATTGAATTTAACTTTTGAGTGAAATCTGTAGCTTTTCATGGCAGCGTACAAGGAGGGGTCACTGACAGATGTAGTAGGAAACAAGCTAGCAGTGGTGTTGAGGAAACAGTGTCTAAATGTGAGAAAGCTGTTGGACAATTACCTGCTTGCTGATCAGCAGTTAGTGGACTTGACTGGTTCAGTGTCAAGTCAGTGGAAATGTCATTTTAGGAGGATTTTATGTTCATGATTAGAGAGTGCCACAATTTTTTCTTCTTTTACTAATTGAAAGGGACGTGAAAACAGACCCCATTTTCAGAAAATGTCTTTAGGACAAACTGCAGGCAATGAATTAGGATACAATTAACACAAATAGGTTCAGGCCAAATGTAATGTTACTGAAATGTCAAAGAGATCTAGGAACAAAACCCATGGGATTGTTGGCCCTTCCTGACAATGTCAACTGCTTGTCTTTGGCTGGCAAGACATTACAAAACACCAGCAAGTGCCTAATCGGTCGTCTTCACTCTTACCAAAAGGTGATGGTGACCCCAACACTTTCAGGAAACTGGACAATGTACTTCTACACAGGCAAATCCAAGTTTAGAGGTTCCCAACAAGTCTTTTATGCACAAATGCACAGCAACATTTTGGGTTTATTATGCTCAAATAAATTAGACTAAAAAATGAATAAAGGCAAAAAACTACAGACATATATTCCAACAAAAAGTAGTACATAAAAATAATTTATGAACACTCCCTTTCTTTCAAAAAAGAAATCCAAAATTATCTATCCAAAATGACAAGTACTGTGAGTCAATATAGTACTTTCATGGTTGGGAAAACATGCCAGTGTGCACCAAAACTTACTTGGAGAATCTTCTGTGTTTGGTCAGATGTAATGTATTAAGTCAGATCTTTGGCTGAATTACTGACTCCAGATGGTAACATATTTAGGGACAAATTACTGGACTGCCTTGTGCACAACTGGCACAGGGGCTGGACAAATTAATATGGATTTCATGGGCCAGTCTGTCCATTCGGGTAGACGAAAGGATTGATATTTTTTTTTTTTTGTAAGGAGCTAACTACACTTCACAGCAATTAGAGAAGAGCTGAAAAGGAACGCGATAGAATGTAGAATTTTAAAGGCATCATGATTACCAGACTTCTTGGGTTTGTCCAGCCCTGCAATAACGGGTTTCTCTGTAGATTTTACTCAGTGAAGGATGTGACCACCTTATCAGGCTCATTCTAGTGATGACTGTTGGTAGCAGACATCAGACACTGCATATTGAATTAACTTCCAAGTTTAGGACTGTAAATAAGATTAAGAACTTATTTTAGGTTTTTCATGCTGTGTGCCTATTTAAGAGAATTTTAATCCTCACCCCCCAAAGTGGCAGAGAATTCGACTTATGATAGATTATTTAGTCTACTGCTATTGGTTGTGTGGTGACTACCAGAGTTTGCAAACAGGAAGTGAAGTGTATTGAGATGAGCTGTAATAAAATATACATAAAGCAGAATTTTTCACATCTGTTGTTAAGTCCAACCATCAGTGCCTACTTTTCAGCTAATGGTACATATAAAAAAGTGGAGTAATGTGTCTGGGAAATGCGGATTAGTTTCTGTGTGAATATCCTCAAACCATGTATGGTTGCTTGGACATTAGGGCAGGATTAGGGAATACAGTATGAAGGCCGTTTGTACATAAATATTTGAGTTCAGCTCACAGAAAACTAGGGCTCAGTCTAAAATTTAGGCCTCTTTTCTATGTGCTGCTAAAGGCAGTGAATTCACCACCTGTCGGCTGCTCCCATATACTGGCCAGGCACTTGCTAGCTCTCGGCACAGACGGTCCCCTCCTCTCATGGAGTTACATCTGAGCACGGTGGTTGCTGTCCTCAGATGTGGTATGGGATGCTTTTTACGCCACAGGGCAACGCCACCGCGCGTCAAACTTGACAGCGTTACTAAACGCTTCCATTCAGCTGCATGTAATTGCATCAGATTGGCAATTGTGGCCGCCAGCCAAGCAGCTGAATTTCTCGACAAACTAGCAGTTCAGCAGTCCGAGAAAAAGACACCCAACTGACATTGAACTGGACTGAAAGGTTTGTGCTCACTAGCCCTAAGACGTGCCCGGTCATCAAAAGCAGGTGTAAAATACCACTACAGAAATACTTTCCCATGATCTAGCCTAGGTTACAGGAGCTGCCTCACTTACTGTATACTGTACACTGCTGACCCCCCAAAAAACCAAACTCTGCATTATTTTAACTTCATATACCTTAACAGTTTACCAGTAAAGTTGCCACAAAGCCATAATGCCACGTCAGGTCTCCGATATCGCGGTCATTTTATTCCCCAACACTAGGAACTGTGAATGTCTTCCTTAAATTACTATAGCTGCATATTTGTACATTACATGTATGTACATGTACAGTGTATATATCATCTGCTATCAACTGCTTCCTGTACAACAGAACTAATGTTTCAACCACTGGCAGGCAAAGTTAATAAAAAGGTGCAAAGGGGCAAGATTGCGTGATTTAACCTACAGAGACAATTCCGTTTTTAGATTGTTAAAAGGTGAAATGAAGGAAAGATTTATTCCAATCTGTCACTGTAGATTATAGAGGTTTGCCTTGCACCTTATTAAGTAAGCCAGTTCGTGTTTTGGTGGGTGGATGTTAAGGAAAGGGGAGAAATATTTTGTTGTGGGGGGAGTATCTAAAGGAAAAAAACGATTCCATTAAAACATGGAGGCTGCCATTGTCGATCCCTTTTTGTAATCCCGGCTGCTTGGTTACCATTCTAATCTTCTGTCTTCCAATAGTTTGTGAGTCATACAAGAGAACAAGCATATAGCCTGGGAAGTTAGAATGTTTAATCGGCAGGCATACCTGATTTGACTCAACTTAGTCCAAAATTGTGTGCAGTTTTTCTATGAAATTTAGTTTCTGCAAACTAATAAAGTACCTGCTACGCCAATTTTTATGTCCTCATCTTTAGTGCCCTACAGCTGTGTATATTCACTCCACTCACCTGATCTACTCTTCTACTCTAGTCACATGGGCATCTAGGGGTGGAGATCATTCTCAGTCAGCTGATCATGCCTCCCTGCTAAGCAGGCTCACAGTTAAGGGGTGCAAAAAAAAATCCAAGCTGATGTAGGTTCATGCAAATTGTGATGCATATCTGTGTAGCTTGAACATGGACCAATCAAATTCAACCTTGGCGGCATTCAACTGGTCCATGTTCAACATGCACATATTTGCATACTACTGCAACAACTCAGAATTATTTGCATCTCATTGTCCATCCCAATTGAGGAGGGCACAAGGACATAAGAATTGCTGCAGCTGGTATTTTCTTCATGTGGCAAAAGCTGCTTCGTGTTTTAACAAACTGTTTCTACATAAACAGTGTAAAAAAAAAAATCCTACCACAAATGCATACTGAAAAAAATCCTCTGCGTTAAAGCAGACTCAAACTCCTGCATAGCACATAATGAAAAGTTTTAATGCCACACATAAAGGCTGTATAAAACAAATGCACTCAGCTGTGCTTACTTACTTAGCTACATCAGAGTAAATATCTGTAGGAGTGCCATATCAATAGATGTGACTCTTCCTGTATAGGAAAACACAGATGCATTAACCCTTTCTGTGCTCCCTAGAAGTTAATCCTTTAAATCTTCAGTTTTTGTTTCTTTTAGGATTTCTATAAATTGTGATTAAAGATTTTTTCCCCTGTGATGGTTATCATGCTGTGCCTAATCTTTTAGTGCAGAGAGGAAGTTCTGAGTTTAGATCCACTTTAACTTGGGCTTCAAACACAAGACGATCAGCACGATAACCAAGAAAATGGCATTCATTGAAAGACCTCAGCAATACCAGCCTCCATATTTCTCTCATTACAAGTTTCTGTTAAATTAAATTAGTGTTAGCTAATCTAGAAAGACAAATCAATATTAATTTCCCTTTTCTGATAACAAAGATCTTTAATATTATTATTATAGGCTAAAGAGATGACCACTTTACAGTTATTGGAATCAAGTGGAGTCTCGCGGCGCGACTAGATCTAAGAGCTGTAATATTACTGCGACATTTACATGGAACTAGACAGGTTTACAGTAGATATGAGCAACCCTCCAAAATCCACACAGCTGTATTATTAGGGAGTTATGTGCAAAAGCTGTCTCTTCACACAGCTAAGGAGTGTAAAGATTGCTGGAACGCAAAAACAAATCCCATATAAATTAAGAAAATGGGGAGGTCAGATTACTTAGCCACAACAGAAATAAAATGTATAAAAAAGGAGGAAGATACAAAACACACAAAAAGAAAAAAAAAAAAGGAGAAAGAAATGATAATGGACATCAAATACTACATACGCATAAATAAATTGGTTTTGGCATAATAGAGAAATAGCAATACTGCATGATGGTACTCTTGTTACCCTATGTTATAGATGATAAGCTCAGAATACCTGATTGCAGGTTAAAATATTCATTAGATCTACATTAACCCTTTTTCTTCCAGGGCCCTGCCAACTCTCACCCTTTTAAAGATGGAGCCTGCATACCGCATTGCTGGAAGTGCAAAAGAAGAAGAAGAAAAAAAAAAATAACAAACTATTTACAGGTGACAGACTGCCAAAATGGTTTGACAGATTCACAATCTCCACATTCTGACCCTGCAGCTCCATGTTGCTTCAATGCCTTCTTTCTATTATCTTAGAATTACATCTTTCCAAGCAGTACAGGAGTTTGCCAGGAGCTTCCGCTGAGATTGGTGTGGTTGGCTCCTTAAGTTTGGGAACATGCCATCCGACTATTCTGTCCAAAAATTATTCCCAGCAAACCGTTGAAAAGAAAAACATAACAAAGTCCCATAGCGGTTCACTGTCACCCCACTGCTTTATGCTTGCCCCCGCAGCACCCACACATAACACCGCAATTGTAACAACCTCGAAGTGGCAGGTAACAGCACATGCCTGGAGCAATGATTGACAAAGGGATGAGCAGCATCCATCGGAGGCAAAACTTCTCATCGCTGGTGTCACAAGAACAAGCGTCTGTGTAGTCTCCTTCTGAGTCAGACATGCAGTGGTAAAGAACGCAGTCTGCAAAGCCCATGCAGCTGATCCTTCGTATGCAGGTACGGACTGAATCTGGAGCATCCTGGCATTTGCCCCGGCCATTTTCATCGTGGTTAAACATGTCCCTGCAATAGACACACCTGGACCTCTCGCCATCTTTTCTTCTGGGCTTGCATCGGCTGGGTTGTGTGTTTATGACCGGGCCTTTGAGGTCCTTGCACACACCAAAATCTGTGTGGTCAACGTACGGATACTGGTAGTCATGTTTTGAGGACTCCCTCTTTGCAAATCGCACATAAGAGTCCGTGTTCTCAGTTTCTGGATATTTGCGTTGCATTGGTGCCTGGCGATAATCCTCGTAACCGGTAAGCCAATTTTTTTCCCTTGGATTGATGCGGACGATTTCATCGTCATCATCTGGGAAGCTGACGTGTCGAGGAACTCTAGGCAAAGGCTGAAAGACACAAAAGTGGCACAATTAAAGTGGAACTAAAATCAGTTTATTTACTTTATTTATTATAAGAGAACAGTTAATGACTTTCACAAAAAAAAAAACCCAGTAATGTTTACATGTAAAAATGTATTTTGTACTTTAAATACTATATAAAAACATTAAAACCTGTAAGCAACCACTGATACCTTATGACAAGCTGGAAAATGCTTCAACAGCTGTAACCGGGTCTGTGGAGTCGGTACAACAAATCATCCAACTCAGTTTATGAAGAAAACTGAAAAGTCAAAAACGCTCGACCCCCTACCAGTTCAACCAATGGGTGCAGGATCTGGGAAGCCAGGCCAATCCATGAGTATGTACAGAAGGATCCGCAAACCAAGCAGTGGTAGAAAACGCTGGTATTCTTTATTCAACAATTCCACATGGCAGAATGCAATAAGATCACAAGGTTCAACTGACGCGTGTCGGGCTTACAATCTGCCCTCAACTATGACTAAGGGCAGATTGTAAGCCCGACACGCGTCAGTTGAACCTTGTGATCTTATTGCATTCTGCCATGTGGAATTGTTGAATAAAGAATACCAGCGTTTTCTACCACTGCTTGGTTTGCGGATCCTTCTGTACATACTCAGTTTATGAAGCCACCGACTCAGACTTGAGGTACCCAAAATTGCTCAGACTCCAGAGCCCTTGCAGGGCTATGGAGTGGATACAAAACTCATCCGAGTCCAACTAAGTTTATGAAACCTCCGACTCCAGGATTGTTAGCTAACCCTTGTTGTTGTCTCTGTGCACTGTCCTCCATGTTACATTCCATCTCTCATTTACATCCTCCTTCAGGAGGAAGTAGCTGTCATGCAATGTGGAAGGCAGCGCACATACGCAGCAATAAGGGTGAACTAACCCACCTCCTTTGGTCAGGTGGGCACTTGCACTTTATGTAAAAAGTAAAAAAAAAAAAAGGTTTATTATAACAGTCCTAGAATAAGCAGACTACTGTAGTGACTTCTTAATGCAAGGTATTTAGAAAAGGCATTAAGGGATATAGTTGATATCAGTGGGCATAGACATCTTGCTTTTTGGATGTGTTCTGGAAGCGATAACATGTAAATACTTTCTGCTTTAAAGCAGACCACAACTTCAATTCAAAATCAAGGTAAAAGGGTTGACTGCTTTTTAGGCATCTTTACTTACTAAGCCGTTCAAAGTTTTCTAAAAAATGCAGTGCTCTTATAGCCCCAGTGGGTGATCACAATGATGGGAAGTCCAAGGGTGTTGATGACTCCCCAGTCCACGTGACTGTGTTCTGGCCTCTGCATTGGTGCATAGGCAGGAGTATGACATCAGCATAGGTGGTCAACAAGACTCAGAACAGAATTCATTATAATGCCTACGCAAGGTTTAAAAAGGAGAAAAAAAAGCAAGAAAAGAAAGACAAAAACAAGAAAAAAAAACTAGAAAGGAAAGAAAAATGAGACACCAAAAAAAAAGAAAAGAAAAAAAAAATAGCGGAGAGCAACGAAGAGGAAGTATATGAGAGTTGGAATGTGACACAGAGCCTAATGCACAGATGCAAGTGAGTTCTTCTTGCAGTAGCCCGTTTTAGTTTAAATTCGGGTTCTGATCTGGAGGCTTCGGGACGCTGTTCCAAATCAGATTGATCATCCATAGTGGCCACCTTTGTAAAGGTTTGGCTCGATGGCAGAATGTATTTTTTTTTTCAACCTAACTAACAATCGTGCCTGATGCACATTGCACAACACTGAGGTAAAGTTGCACAGCAATATTACTGTTACTAATTTTGGGTGGCACCGCATGCTGATCCTGTCTGCAGCGCTAAAGGGTTACCGTGCAGTGCCCTCTGGAATTAGTAACAGTAAAATTGCAATGCGCTCCCTGCACATGTCAACTTTACTGCAGTGAGGTGCATCAGGCCCTATATAATGTTCAACCAAACTATGTAATTTAGAGTATATTAAAAATCTTTTAAGCTTTAAGAGCAAAATAATAAAAAAGGTAACTTTTTATTTACAACTATCCTTTTTTAGTGTCTAACCCAATGAAACATCATATAGTTTTCTCCTACTTTAAATACCTTCATATTATCTGGCCCCTCGCTGGAAAAACTCCCATCTGTCGACCGAACATGTAGTAGCAAGAGTCCATAGGATTATGATATTTGAGCAAGTAATTGCTGTAGTTCGAAGACCATATGCTTCAATTCTCTAAGTCTAATGCTGGAGATACACGGTACGTTTCTGTACCGTGTATCGACCAGCTGATCCGGCCAGCTGATAATATTCAGCTGGCTCGATCAAGCAGCTCGACCCCACCCGATTCCCGCCTGCGGACAGTGGCAGGGAATCGAGTGCTGATAACGAAGCGCCGGTGGGGGCGAGCGGTAATCGATCTGCGCGGATGAACGGGGACACGGCTGGGGCCGATCCGGCGGCTAATCAAGCCGCCGGTCGACCCGTGTATCCCCAGCATTAGACATGGGATGGGTGACTCACGCGGACAGCCTTGGTCTCCAATATCTTTTTTTTATATGTAGCTCTACTTCTACCATGTATAAGTTTATCAATATAAGGTTTAGTGGGTTCCCTTGTACTTTTACCACTTTACCCCAAAGCGGTTTTTACCCTAACGGACAAGATCGATTTTCACCTTTCAGTGCTCATCCCGCTCATTTGCCAATAGCTTAATCACTACTAAATCACAATGAAAATTATCTATATCTTGTTTTTTTAACCACCAATTGGGCTTTTGGGGGTTGATATTGGTTTTCAGTAATTACTTTTTCTATGTATTTTAAAGGGAAAAACAATGAAAAATTGAAAAAATACACTATTTCTACAATTTTACCACCTATAGTTTTAATAAAAAAACATCTCCTATACATAAAACCCACACATTTTATCTGCCTATTTGTTCTGGTTATCACAAGATTTTAATTATGTCTCTAGTGCAAAGTATAGTGACAATATATTATTTGGAAATAAAGGTGTATTTTTTCTATGGTGTTTTTTTTTTTCCACTATTTTCACATGCACGGGAATGCACGTGCAGGAGCGCACACGCGCACAGCGGCAGCAGCACTGTTTGACTTATAAAAACGTCCTGGAGCCGTTAAGAGGCTCTAGCAGGAAATTGTATAAGTCTGCTTGTCATTAAGTGGTTAAGTCATGCAACATATTTTCTCCTTTTTAGATGCAGCTGATTGATATTTTTTTCTTTCATGTTTTTGTCTTTTTTCTTTGCATATTTCTATTCTGTCTTTCCTATGTTCTGATATGATCACTCTAACCCCCTGTGTGGTTGCTGTTATGATGCACCTTTTTGCATTTTTTTTCAATAAAAATCTTTTTACTTGTAAAGGATGAACTTGGCATTTCCCCTTTAACTCTACCTTGTAGTTCTTTGGCTCAACCACCAACCGGTAACACTCAGGAACTGCATTCGCTTTACATTCTCTTTGATTGGCTAGTCTGTCTCTGGGACTGTTGGTATATCTTCACTCATGGTTACCTATGATAGACTATCATACGATGGGCTTCTATTTCGCTAGGTTTTTGAACAAGTTTAAGGGTACAATATAGGCACCTCCAATGCATCCAGAGTGGCACTCCGAAATACTTGTTGTTATGACAAAACCGAGATATACCATATTTTTCAGACTATAAGATGCTCCTAGGTTTAGAGGACAAACACCAGGGGAAAAATTATATACTAAACCTGGTGCATCCATGGTGAAAAGACATCTTGTGGATTATGCCCCCCTTTGTACCTCTTGTGTCTCCCTGTGTCCTCCTCTGTCCCCCATGTGTCCGCCTCTGTGACCTCCTCTGACCCTTTGTGTTGCCCTGTGTCCTCCTTTGCACGGGTACCGTACAGGGAGTCCCCGACATTGCAGTGGGTTGGAGGTTTGTATTGGCAGGTGTTCACAAGTTAGGAACTCCCTGCATGTGGACTATAAGACACAGTGACTTTTTTCTACCACTTTTGGGGGAGAAAAAGTGAGTCTTCTAGTCCAAAAAATACAGTAATATTTAAATTTTAAAACAAACAAAAATAACTTGACATTATAATAACCAAACACCATACTTCTTTCACGGGAATATGATAGACAAACCTCATTGGCTGTTCTGAGCATCCCTTTCCTGGATAGGATAACCATACCGTCATTTCTACGCACGGCTTTGCTGATAACATTGTAGGTCAGGTTTCTAGCTATTTGTTATGCAGAAGTAAAATTATCCATTACTAAATCCTATCACGATGATTACTTAATAGGCATGTATGTAGACTTGCAGCAGGAAGTGCGATTGGTGCACAGAAATTCCACTGCCAGCTTCCTCTCAACTCGCAGGGGTGATGACAAATCAATGCAAATGGCTGCTGCCAGCATTAACCATACTGTTAAAGTGGGGGAACTGTGAAATTTTTCATAAAGGATCATTACTTAGGACTTGGGGCAGGTAGAGGATATGTGCGATGAGAGTTAGGATTTGAGTACAGTATATTATGCTAGATTATAAATTTGTTTTGATGTACGAACTAAAGGTCGTCAATATCAGGCAAGAATGCGCCTCCCCCCCGCCCCCCCCCCAAAAAAAAGAAAAATAAATCTAGTACTAACAGCTCTATTTCCACCTTACAAGTAAAGGTTTAAGTACCTACTGGATAGATATAGTCCACTGCCTCACTTCCTGTTTGGTTTGGAAGAGAAGTAGATTCTCCAAGAAGGCAGCAAATCTACATGGGATTGAAAACTAAAATAAGTCTTTGGGCTGGAGATAAAGCTCTAGTTGTCAGTTCCACTCTTCCATAGGTGACACCAAAAAAGTTAGCAGAAAACTTGGTTAGCTAGCTCTTACTACACGTGAAATTAAGAAACCACCTACTTGTTCTATATTATAGTGTTCCAAAGAATAAGGGTCGATGGGGCTCAGCGTGCTGTATCGGCAACGTCCACTTGCTAGAGGAGATGAGATTGTCCTCACTGGTGCCTCTCTCTTCTGCGACGAGTTTGAAGAACTGTCTGTGCCGGTCTGAAAACAGAAACAAAGAGCGGCTTCTTATCAAGGTGCCACAAACTTAAACTGGAACCACTTCACAGAGCACTGTAATTTGAACAAATTAGACCTAGAGGATTGCTTTGAAGTTAGGGCCAGGGATGTGCGGAAGGTCAACAGCGATAATAGCTAGGTGCCTTTTGTAACAATCACCTCTCTTTGAAATCACAGTTATTAAAATTACTGACTTATCGTACAGTATTCCCTTGCTGCTTCATAGTCTATGATCAAGAGGCAGGAAAAACAGCCACCTAGTGATTGTTGTTTGAAGCAGAATGTACGCGGCACAATAGGTAGAAACAATGTAGGTGCAGTTTTACATTACAAAAGAACATCTGGATCTAGAACATAGGTTCTCAACATGTGGTCTGTGCACCACTGGGGTATCCTGATGAATTCAGGTTATCTGCACGCATACCTATCATTAAGCCGCTGGGAAATTTGGGTGCTGGGTGAAGCCAAAAAATGGCTCACCCTGCTCCTGCAAAAGTCACTGGGGCATTAAATACTATTCCCCCCCCAAGGCCGCAATGGACTCGGGGTAAGATGTAATTGGGCTTCCAGCTGTTGCTGGTGGCTGAGTTGCGCTGTTTTTAAAGTAATTTGGTCTCCGTCTCATCCGTCTTACTGAGTGCCGCTTTAGCTGTAATTCCTATTATGGCCTATGGCGGCACCGGCAAAATTTCCAGCACTGTTTTCCTTTGCTTCGACCTGCACTTTGCTGTCTTTTCATTATAAGTTTTGGAAAGCATTTATACTCAATGGATCTACTGCTATACAATCCTTGTGAAAAAGGTACTGGAAATAAAGTTACTCGCCTCAAGGGGTATTTGGGAAACAATGTAAAAGCATTTGTTCAGGGCTATGGAGTCGGGGGCCCAGCAGTCAAAGCAATTTTTGGGTACCTGGAGTTGGTGGTTTCATAAATTGAGGAGTCAGATGATTTTTGTACTGACTCTACAGCCCTACCATTGTTTACCAAATACCCCTTGGTTCATACCGTATTAGTGTCAAGAAACTAGGATCTACGGTAGGGTAGATTATTCCCATGTAAATAAGTTCTCTTCTTGTTTGTGTGGGCTTTTTCCGAACACGGATTTACACCTACATCCCAAAAACAGTGATAAGGTTTCCCCACAGCTGGCATTGCCAATAATTCAGTTTTATGTGAACAAGGAAGATCTCCCATGATGCACCACCACGGAAAATGCAAACCACCCCTTTGTGTTCCTAGAAACACACCTAGAAGCACTGGTGTGCAAAGTCCAAGCACTGGTGTGGAAAGTCTGTCTATAGCTTGTACATTTCACAGAGCCATGCTAATCCAATATGCATACAGTTGTCTCAGAGTGATTGCTACTCACCGCTGCAAGGCATGGATTAATATGGCTCTTTGAGGTAGGGCTCCGACTGAGTAGTATGATATACCCAGCTTTTAGCGGCACAAAGGGGTGCATCATGGGAAATTTTTCTTGCACACCTAAAACTAAATTATTGTAAATACATTCTGTTTCCTCGAATCTGAATCCAAAAAGTTTCTGGAATCTTTCAAATTTGGATTCTAACACATTTTGTACATCAGAATTCTCAATCGAGAGTGGTGGATTTTTCTGATCAATTTTTATAAAAACTGAATGGTGTAGGGTAGATTGTCATTTTATTAATGTATAGTCCCAAGTAATTTTTTTCTGAGCTTTCAATCTTTTTCATAATTGGGGTATAACTGAACAAGATGGTCATTGGTCAGATTTTTTTTTTTTTACACGTTACAATCAATCAGAAGAATTGATATTAATTCTTGAATTGAATTTTTTTTTTAAATTGTATGGTGCGTGGCCACCTTTACATGGATCACACTATTATGTACAGGATTTGTTTCGATTTGAGAAAATGGAGGATTCAAATTCAAGGAAATTTGGGATTTGTCCCATCTCTAGTAAAGGGGCATATGGTCCCTTTCAACCCCTTACAATACACAAGTGGGTCTGGGTCACCAAGAGCTATGAGGATACTCTGAACTCCATGAAAAAAAGAACATTTCCAATGTGAATAATCTCAATATTATATAAATACTGATTAAATATGGTCTAGTAACTACAGAGCTTCTCTCTAATTCCTATTCAATATTTATAAAAGAAATAGTTTCTCTGTAAATAATCTGGAAAGGGAAGTAGGAGTTCTTGGTTGGAGTCTAAACTCCTATTCATGTTCTTTGAAGTAACGTTTAAGGGTCACATGACTGCAGGGTGAAGGCTACTCCTGAAATCACAACAAGCAGAATGGCCCAACTATCATCTGTAATCCCCCACATACTTGACCCCCATTTGAAGTACAGAGGCATTTCGGCAATCTGAAAATTAGCTCTAATGAGCTTCAAGATACCCAGCCATCTAGAATATGTCGACATTCCAGCCTTTTAACACAAAGCAGGGAGAGCCTGGGCACACATTTGTGGTCTGTGAAACATGAATCACAGCCCTGCATCGCTCTCCTCCATGGAGAAACACAATCATTTATAGGAACATCTGAGGCCGAGGCCACCAGCAGAGAGACCAGGAAACACCCCTCTCCCCCTCCTGCTGCTGCACACAAAGATAGCTGTGGTCCTGGTAAACAAGGAATGGTATTATCTTAAATAACCTGGATGAGCCAATAAGTCGTTTTCACTGGAAGAATTCCTAGGCCAGGACGTAACAATAATAAAGAACAGCACTGTGTCAAAAACAACTTGGCGAAATCTTCATGTCGTATATTCCCAACATGCCTGCAGCCTGCTGTACTTCATGCACATATTGAAGGGGGGGATGGGAGATACTTCCTGTTTATAAGTATACTACTCCATCGTCTGTGATTAGCTCCGGGAACAAAGGATGTGCCTATTTCGTGTGAGCACACAACCATGTTTTATAACTGCTCAATTGAGATACACAACCCAGAACAAAGCTATGCTCAAACTGTGGCTGTGAAACCGTAGTGCGAGCTAAACTTTATATGAACCCATCTCTGCCATGTTCTGTGTATTTAAATAATACTTTATGGGTGCGCAGTGTTGGCCAGACCTGCAGAATCTCCTGTCTCCTGTGTTTTTAAGTGGATTGCCATCTTTCCTTTTAATGAAAATTACTTACAGATGCTCCCTAGCAAAAAGTCAGCTGCTATAGACAGTAAAGGGTTATTTCTGCCTCTGCAGGCCCCCCCCCCCCCCGGCGAAGCAGCGGTGATCGCATAGTACACACAGCTAGCAAAGTGCTAGCTGCGTGTACCAAAACATTTTTTTGCAAATCGGCCCACCAGTGCCTGAGCGGGGCCCTGCGGTGGCACAGGAGGTTAAGCACCAGTATTCTGCTCAGTCGGGCCCAATCTGACTGAGTGACGTCAGCAGGGGGTCTTCTGCTCTTGCTCAGATGGGCCCTGCTGACGTCACTCAGACGAATACCAGAGCAGATTGCGGCTTAACGGAGGCACTCAGGAAGGCGGCAAGGGACGCATACCTGCTTATGGGGCTGGAGGAAGCCCTGGGTAAGTTAAAAAAATCTTTAATTAGCTGGTCTCTGGTACACTTTAAGGCTTGTACACATGTACAACTTTTCCGCTCAACTATCGTCCGAACTTGGTCTGTTGGACGATAGTTGGGTATGTGAACGCGTGACAAACGACTAGACGAGCAACTGATAACAGGTGGTTTGCCCGATCCAATAGGCAGTTGAACCAGAGCTGTGGAGTCGGAGTAATGTTTGGGCACCTGGGGCCATATGCAATTAACTTTTTCTCCTGAGTTTTAATCTAGATCATCCTTTTTCATCTTTGATTTAGAATAACTTTTCAGTCCTTGGAATGGAAAAATTACCAAAGAGTAGATCAAAAAGTACTGCAAAAAATTACTGAGTATTGTTGTGTGCTTGTTGGTAATTTAAAAGGCATTTTATTGACAACTTTAAAAATATCACCTAGGAGAAAAAGTTAAATTGCATATGGGCCCTAGAGTAAGAGTCGGTGGTAGGATGATTTTTGCACTAACTCCACAGCCCTGGTAAGTATTAGACTAAGGAGGGGGGAGTCAAAGAGTCAGAGCTATTTTGAGTACCTGGAGATGGTGGTTTCATAAACTGATGAGTCGGAGTCCGATGATTTTTGTACGGACTCCATAGCCCTGGGTTCAACTCCCACGACTGTTTGACTAATATCGTGCACTTGTCTACGTTTGTACAAGTAGTTTGAACTGAATGCAGCCATATCGTGCAGGTCATTGTTCTCTTGCGTGCGCAGTATGCACATGAGTTGCTCATTCAGTTGATTGGTGTACTGAAAACACGCTTGGTCCTGCGGTTAGTCATGTCGCCAGGTTGATAGCAAGGAAAAGTTGCACGTGTGTATGAGCCATCATCTCACCTTGTGTGAAACAATGGCAATTAGTCTTCAAATACTCATAACAGTTGATACCCATTTCTCTTTATCAGCAGCTGGCAAGAGTATCTGCTTGTGCCCACGGACGTATAAGGATTAGATGACAACATCCTCATTACTTTACACACCTTTAATTTTGTACTAGAGTCCCTTAACATAAACAGAAAAGTTTCAACAGCGCCATTAAAAAAAAAAGAAAAAAAGAAATGCCAGTGCTGCAGAAGTGGAAAGACTGGATTACATGGCCCAGTCACATCACTGAAGCCTGGAATGCCGCTCTGAGCTCGATGAAAACAAAGCTGTGGTGGTTTCTTCAAGCTGTTAGGCCGAGGCATTTCCCACACTGTAAGCAGAGCTGGTATTTTAAGGTCTGCCAGTGGTCACTTATAGACAGTTGAGATCACCACCCTGTATTTTCACTTGCGGCAGACCTTAAAATAGAAGGCAACAGCTGATGCAACTGAAGTACTTAAAATACACTCGGTACTACAGTTTTAAATCGGAGGAAATAGTTTAACTGAACAATGCCAAGTAGAACGAGAGATATTTTTACAGAGTTGAATACTTGTGAAACAGATTTATCTCACTGGTGTCCTGGGAATACCAGGCAAACCACAAAAGGCATCATACGCTGATCGGCCAAAATATTAAAACTACCTGCCTAACAGTGTAAGGGACTTACTTTGTGCTGCCAAAACAGCTCTGCCCATTGAGACATTGACTCCACAACACCTCTGAAGGTGTCCTGTGTTATCTGACACCAAGATTTTGGCAGAAATTCAGCCTACATGGATTTAGTGCCAATTAAAGTTAGATACACCTGGAGATACTCGCTCTCTAGTTGCCCCAACCAGATTCGTCTTTCTGCCATCAACAGGGGTCTCTGATGATGGTAGAGAGCCGAAACGGTTAGAGCAACTAGTGAGCGAGCATCTCCAGGTATCAGACTTTTACTGGCAGTGAATACTGCATTAAGGCGATTGTATTTTGTCTGGGTCCATGATACAGGACCCACGATGTGAGTTTTTGTTTTAAAGGTAAGTAAGCAAAATAGGAAATCTGGACTTTCTTAGTGCTTCCTCCAGCCCCTGTAGCTCGCGAGGTCCTCCGGTGTCCTCCCAGTCCCTTCGTGGTCCCACTGGCGGCTCTGATAATCCGTCGACTTCGGCTGAAATCACGCGTGCACACCCCTGGCATGCACCCTGCGCGTCATCAAGCCTGTCGGCGTAAGAGTCCTGTGCATGCGCGGCTCTCTAAAGACTGAACTGTGTGTGCGCAGGACTTACAGCAACCGGAGTGCTGACGCGCTGGGGCACATACACTTCCTGGAGCCACCAGCAGTACCGCGGAAGGGACCCAGAGGACCTCGTGGAAGCCCCAGGTAAGTCCGGACTTCCCATTTTGCTTGCTGCTCAGGGTCCCGTTAACTTGCTTATGGCAGTTGTACCAATAAATGGCGTTCTAAGTTTTGGATGCTAACCAGTGTCTCACTCATATTTGGTTGCGGTATCACTATCTGTGTTGGAGCACTGGGTGTCTGCAGGTTTAACCATTTGATGACTGTCTAAAGTTTACGGCAAAGGAGGATTGAATCATCTGTTCAATCAGTGTAATAGAGGTCCTTGGCTGCAATAGTGATATTATATGAGCTTGGGAAGTAGATTGTATTGAAATGGTGCAAACAAAATTCCTTGGTTTCGCTTCATAAATGTTTTCCCCTGCAACAAAACTGCAGTTGTTGACTTGAGTTCATCAATGGAAGCTGCACACTTTCTGCAGGGAGACATTTTGAAAGCAGCTCTGAGAGATTCTGCAAACTGTAGCAAAGACAAAAGCTGGAAGAAAAATTCTGTCTGGAAGGTTTTCCAACATCCAGATGTCCCAGAGAACCGGAGAAGTCATATTATACAACTGGGGAGTTCAGCTTTGTCTTCCAGGCTGAAATGCACACATTGCTGGCTGAAACAATGATGCAATAAGCACACAAAGCACCATTCCAGACTCCAGTTCCTACAGCTCTCTACTCCCTCTCTGGCCATTGCAGCCTTACACAATGAGAAGCAGTTCTAATCTTCAGCGCTGTGCTAACAGGAAGTTGTCAATCATCTTTCTGTCACAGCGCCAGAATCCACTCTGTTCCAAAGCAATTGTACACAGTCTGCTCGCAGTGTCACCTTCAGAAATACAGAACCAGAATCTGATCCAAAGACCCGCCTCACACCACAAAGCTTTAACGGCTGAAGCCAAAGTACAGAAAACTATTTATTGCTCGCTCCTTCTCACTGGATTTGTTTGTTGCAAAGAATATATAATCACACATGCTTCATAAACGGATGCAGATCGACAGAAGATAAGTGTAGTGTTGTGATTTACACTTACATCAGTCCAAATCCCAATTCAGGAAAAATGCATGCCCCCCTTACTTTCTGCAGTACACGGGTACAGCATTACTTAGCCCCATTGATGGAATTTATGTTAAGCCCTTTTCATACCGGCCTGTCATCAGCTGCCCCCCTGCACCAGCCAAGTGCTTGTTAGTGCTGGTACCTGCGCTAGACAGATCCCCCCCCCCCCCTCCCCATGGAGACCAATTCCTGCACCAGCCAGGTGCTGGTCAGTGCTGGTACCTGCACTAGACAGGCATCCCCTCATGGAGTCAGATCAGACCATTGCTGCAGCCATGCCGCAGTCCTCTACTGCTCTAACACCACCGCGTGGTGAATTGCACCCAATCTGTACTGGTGGGAGGCAGACTGAACTGCTTGGCAAGCGTGTAGTTCAACTTCCAGTCTGAAAGACACCTTAAAGTGTAACGGAGATGGGAAATTAAAAAGAAAATATACATACCTAGGGCTTCCTCCAGCCCCCTCCAGGCTTATCACTCCCACGCCGTCCTCCTCTGCCTCCTTGTTGGTCTGCAACTGGCCCCAGTAATTTTTCCTGTGGAAGCAGGTGCAGTCCGTGTCTGCGCAGAACGCTCCCGGCGGCAGGAGCGCACGGGGGCCAATTGCAAAAGAACGAGGAGGCAAAGCAGGGTGACGTGGGAGCAATTAAGCCTGGAGGAGGCTGGAGCAGTGTATATTTTCTTTTTAATCGCCAATCTCAGGTTCTCTTTAATGGTGCTGAATAAACAATTACCAGCATTCTGCAGTCATGTGCCAAGGGGTGCAGGGAGAGAAGAGGTTAACCTGACAGAGGCAAGTTACATTTCCCCTTGCGTGGCATATAAACCACTAGTCTCTAGGGTTAGCCATTTGATCCGGGGCACCGGCCTGGAACCTGTTGCCATGGTGCCCCAGATCTATTATGGCCCCCTGTGCCCTGTCCTCTCTGGCTCCCCTCATCAGACCTCAGATCGCGGCGACTCCGCCCGCCTTCACTCCCTCTCACTCCTCAACCCCCCTCCCCCGCTGGTCCCCCGCTCATCTTCAAACAGCGGCAGCTTACCTCTGCCTGGAATCCAGCGTGGAGTGGAGACCAAAGCCGCAGACCTCTCTCTTCCTCCTGTGTTCCCCTAGTGACTGGCTTCAGCTAATGACGCTGATCGCATCATTAGCAGAAACCGAGCATCGGGGAAACAGCTGGAGGAAGAGAAAGGTCTGCGGACGCTGGATTCCAGGCAGAGGTAAGCTGCCGCTGTTTGTAGAGGTGCGAGGGGAGGAGGAGGGGACGAGCGGAGGAGAGTGCAGGCGGGCAGCCCCTCTGAAAGCCCCATACCTACCTACCTATACTGAAAGCCCCATACCTACCTATACTGAAAGCCCCATACCTACCTACCTATACTGAGGACCCCATACCTACCTACCTATACTGAGGGCCCCATACCTACCTACCTATACTGAAAGCCCCATACCTACCTACACTGAGGACCACCTACCTACCCTGAAAGCCCAATACCTACCTACCTATACTGAAAGCCCCATACCTATCTACCTATACCGAAAGCCCCCTACCTCCCACCTACCTACCTACCTATACTGAAAGCCCCATTACCTACCTACCTATACCGAGGACCCCATTACCTACCTACCTATACTGAGGACCACCTACCTACCTATACTGAAAGCCCCATACCTACCTATACAGAAAGCCCCATACCTACCTACCTATACTGAGGACCCCACACCTACCTACCTATACTGAGGACCCCATACTGAAAGCCCCATACCTACCTACCTATACTGAAGGCCCTATACTGAGGAACCTTATACCTTCCTATACTTAAGGCACCAAACCTACCTACCTAAACTGAAGACCCCTATACCTAGCTATCTATACTGAAGGCATCTATACCTAGCTACCTGTGCTGAAGCAAAGCCCCCGGGCCCAGCAAAGCCCCTGGGCCCCAAACAAGCAAAGCAAAGCCCCCAGCCCAGAAAAGCAAAGCCCCAGGGCCCTAGCCCAGCAAAGCAAAGCCCCCAGCAAAGCAAAGCCTCCGGGCTCCAGCCCAGCAAAGCGTACAGCCAAGCAAAGCTCCCAGCTCAGCAAAGCCCCGCAGCCCAGCAAAGCGTCCAAAAATGCCCTCACCCCAGTGAAGCCCACAGCAAATTGCCCAGCACAGCAAAGCCCCAGCACCCAGCAAAGCCAGGCCGGCACAGCATCACCACCAGCCAGGCAGCCAAGCATCACCGCCAGCTGAGTACAGTACACAGGCCAGCCAGCCGAAAACAAGACAGAAGCCAGGTGAGGGGCTAATTTATGTGAAATACTGCCTATCGAATATATTTAAGTTACACCAACGCTATGTTCATGTACTTTTGGCCCCACCTATGACCACGCCCACTTTCTGTGGCATGGCCACGCCAAACAATCTTTTCCTCTTGGTGCCCAGGGGTGCCATGGATCTCCCAGGAACCTAGAAACGCCCCTGGGGTTAGCTGAGGTTAAGCAGGACTTTGCAAAATCATTTTATATAGAATAAATATTTGATGAGTAGAGAAAGAAGGAAGACAGGGCTTTCTGCTCTCCCCTCTGCTACTGTATGAAAAAGCAACTTACAGCAGTCCCAGTAACTGTCCTAAGCTACGAGCTCAAGTTTGTAAAAAAAAAAAAAAAAAAAAAAAGAGAAAATTCCAAATATACAGTTATGTGATTAAGCATCCCAAAAAACATTGCATCAACATACCAAGTGGCTGCTTACAAAAATGTTCCCATCTCATTAGAGTCATTTCCTTTTTAGGCAGCAAATGACACAACTGCAGAGCTTTTTCCACCATTAAAATATCTCTGCATGCGACTGCAAGCCTAGCTAATGCTCATAGGCACACTCCGGATCAGCCTGTTAACACTTACACAGCTTGGATGCTGCAAGCAATGCTCAGAACTTGTATATACACACATTCATGTGGATAAGTGTAAGTTCATGCATCTCTAGATCCAGTTGCCCTACATTTGTTACTTGAAACAGGTAGCAGACAAAATTGGATGCAACAAAGCTAGAAATTATTTTCTATGGGTCGGTTTACATCTATCCATTTTTCATGTGTCCGTATTGCCTGTTGCATTTCTACAATGGTAGAAGCACAAGATATTGAAGCAATATTATAATAAAAGCAGTAAAAATAGAAGAGGTCTCTTACCTCCAGAGAAGACTCACAGTGGTGGAAAAAAGGAGTAACGAACAAAAACGCTTATACTGTAGACAACGCGTTTCATGGGGCACAGCCCGCTTCCTCAGGTCAATAAAAGAGATTACCTTAAGTTCCAGCCGTGCAGAGCGGGGGCGCATAGATTTCTACAATGGACAACGCTACCAGCTTTTTTAATCACACAGTAGTGATAAAGGAGCTTTGAAAACACACACACACAAAAAAAGTGTGTGTGTATATATATATATATATATATATATATATATATATATATATATATATATATATATATATATATATATATATACATATATACACATATATACTGTATATATTATACACACACACACATCTTTCTTTCTCTGTAGTGTTTTTACGTCTGTGTATTTCTACTTTTTTTTTTTTTTTGTATGACATCTTCTGTATATTTTTTATCTTCAACACTTCCATCAGTAATCTTTGTTTTACCTTTTTTACTAAAATCTTATTTGAAGAGCCACTCGCAGCACCGCTACTGAAGCTCCACAGGAAACCAGGATCATTAGGGAGCCTTGCCCAAATACTCCTTACTGTTTTACGTACTGGCTTGAGTCGGGATTTGAACCCTGGTCAAACTCAAAACCTACGTCAAAGGCCTTACCAGTATGCTATCCAGTAAGGCTAAAACATATTTAATTACGGTATTGTTTAAGGTTCACAGTAACTATGTAAACACCGTACACAACCAAATAAAAGCCGCCTTTTACACTTGTAAGTATATAGCTGGTTACAATGGAGAGACGGTCTTATATGCTTTAATTGCAATTCACTATTACAAGTCTAAATAAAAATCTTAACTTCACAGCTGCAAGAGCTTTCAGAACCCGCACATTCTACATTCTGCCCTACTACAGGATAACCATTCCAGTCTTGTAAGAAACGCTGAGAGCTCTATAGGAATCTCATGTGTGTTTTTCATTTTACATCCAGCTCATGCTTTAATCTACCTATTATAGTCTATGTCCACGGTAAGGTCACTATCAAAAGGCTGCACCAGCTGGAGGCGGAAAATGTAGATGGGAATCACACACAAAAATGCTGCAGAAAACAGGATGTTTTGGAAGAGAGTAAAAAGAAACAAAAGACAATTAACATAAGTGTAGCCTGCGGCTGCAGCAAAATGTGGCTTCCATCTGAAGGAAAAGAAAATGGCAAGCAGCTCAAGTCATGTTTCCATCTGAAGTCAGTTGGGACGGAGGTGCTGGGTCTTAAAGGGTCACTCTTCAACAGGCACTTCATATGTCTAAGACAAGTTTCTTGCACTTACTGTAGCATAAACATCTATATAGCACTGCAAAAGTAATTGTGGCTTTGAAGGTAAAACACCACACTTTGATTATGTCTAAACTGTGGCCACATGGTTATGCCTAAAGTAAGCTACTGATTCAGATGCATGCTGGGAGGTAACTTCACTGTTTACCAGATGGTGAGGTCCTCTCCCAAACATCCATCAGAGTTGACAGAATGATATTTCCATGAGTTCTTATCAGGGCTGGCTCACACTGTGAGCGATTGCACTCAGTTCACCCTATCAGGGTGTTCTCACTGCAGCGTTTTGACTTTGAGAAATCGAAAACGTGCTGCCTATACCATTTTTACAGCACGTTTTAAAAATCCCTTTTCTAAGCGTTTAGCGCTTTGTAGTGTGAACTACTGTAGACCCCACTGATTGCATTTGTTGGTCATCTATTGACCACTACACACTGCCTGATAAAAGCTCTGATTGATTTCAGATGCTTTGACGACTGAAACTGATCAATTGATTAGCGCAGTGGAAAAGCAGCCACTAGTGTACCCCAACACTGATTTTTTCAGAACAAGACACTAGGCATAGTTATGTTGATTAAACTGAGATATGCCTTTGTGCTCTGGCATCTGGCTAAAATGACCATAAAATGTTTAGTTTTATGGGTGCAATAAAGATTCTCAAATGTAAGCCCCTTTGGGGAGTATGGTGAATATGTACACGAACGCACGCACACACACATTACAGGATTCCTGGAATTAAAAAGAAACTCTGTAACTAAAAAAAAAAGTTCCCCTGGGGGGTACTCACCTCGGGTGGGGGAAGCCTCTGCATCCTATCGAGGTCCCCCCGTCCTCCTGTGTCCCACGGCGGTCTTGCTGTGCCCCTCCGAACAGCAGGGATGTAAATATTTACCTTCCCGGCTCCAGCGCAGGCGCAGTATTGGCTTTTCGCTCGGAGATTGGCGGAAATAGCCGATCGTTGTCGGCCCGCTCTACTGCGCAGGCGCAAGTCTCCTGCGCCTGCGTAGTAAAGTGGACCCGACAGAGTTCGGCTATTTCCATCTATTTTTGAGCGGAGAGCTGCAACAGCGACACCCGTTGGAGCCAGAAAAGGTAAATATTGCACAGCCTGACAAATTGTCGGCTGTGCGTTCCGTGGGCTGCAGCAAGACCGCCGTGGGACACAGGAGGACGGGGGAAGCCTCGATAGGCTCCAGAGGCTTCCCCCTATCAAGGTGAGTACCCCCCAGGGAACCTTTTTTTGTTAGTCTCTTTAAGGCGAACCTTCAGAGGACATCAGAGGAGGAAGCGTACACTGTTGGGCCTTAAGGACAGA
The DNA here is from genome assembly GCF_040937935.1 of Hyperolius riggenbachi. NCBI lineage: Eukaryota > Metazoa > Chordata > Amphibia > Anura > Hyperoliidae > Hyperolius > Hyperolius riggenbachi. The sequence continues at coordinate 408,996,376 of NC_090649.1, read as the reverse complement.
GTTGGGAAGCCCTGGTCTAGTGTACAGCCTTAGTACCAGACAAGCACACAGGGACAAAACTACAAAGCAACCAAAAGCCCGCACACAAGCCAGATGAAACTCAGCAGAGTGGGACGAGAATTTAGCACGTGTACGGCAGCACCTGATGCCCCCCAACTGCTAGGCCAGCAATCTGTCCTGGTGGATCACTTTGGGCGAGCAATAACCCTGTTCTCCCCCACTAACCCCGCCCCTCCATGTGACATCACTTCCTCACTGTTATGCCTCCCTGCATAGTAAAGAGCATGTTGCTTGCTAGCAAGCGTCAAGTCTGCACAGCCTCAGCCCTGCAATGTCGGCCGAAGGATTGGCTCTTGATCCCAGTCGGCCGACATTGAGTGTGTGTTCGGGCCGCTTTTTTGGTGGACTGTATTAATGACAATTTATTTCGGTTTTTTTTTTTGTTGTTGTTTTGTTATATATGCAGGTGTTCTTCCCCATCTGATGTGAAACAAGTAGCTCTCCACCGTGATATAGCTACGTTGCCTTACCTTTATTTTCTTTACTGGATTAGATTACAATTTAATTGTAAGTCAGTAAAGAGCTGTGTGCAGTTAACACTGTGCAAATAGAACAGCCTTACGGAAAGCATAATCCTGACAGCTCATTACCTTGCCTCTTCCCGATATCCACCAACCCAACCGGCTGGTGCTGTGTAATGGGATTTCAGGATACCTTTTCTTGCTTTATGACTGTTGATCTTGTATAATTTCCTGTACCTCCAGGAAATCCTTTTCCCACACACTACAAATAACCTGTGTTTGGATTATGACAACTACTCATCTATAGTTAATGAACGTGTGTGTCATTTATAAGGAAATAGGGGTTTCTCAATCAACATCATGCTCTCCAGCCAATAGTGCAAATATCAGCTACTAATCATGGCAATGAGCAACACCTGAGTTAAAGGACACCGAAACTGAAAGAAATATGAAGACTGCCATATTTATTTCATTTTAAACATTACCAGTTGCCTGGCAGTCAGGGCTGTGGAGTCGGTCCAAAAATCCACCGACTCCTCAGTTTAGGATTCCACCGACTTAGACTCCGACTCCACGACTCCGACTCCTCTAATTTGCATATTACAATTTTGTTGATTAAAAGTATATAACATGAAATTCGTCTCTTAACTGCCAACGCTTAGGAATTTTACAAGACAACTGAAGTGAGAAGGATATGTAGACCACTATATTTATTCCCTTTAGACTAAAACTAGTCCTTGGTAAGAGTACTTGTAAAAGGTACAAACCGGAACAAAGAACATCTATCAGGCCCTAGGCAATGTAAGTGTGGGTACATGTAAGAATGATGTGCAGGTACTCTGCAGGGGAATGAGGAGATTGTAAACAGACAACACCTCTGTGTTCAATGTGCACAGCATTCTCAGTGGATTCCCTGCAGCTCTGGGGGGAGTGCATATGTAGAGTATAGTACTACTGCGTAACAAAGTAAACCTGAGACAGATGAAATTAAAGTTTTATACATACCTGGGGCTTCCTCCAGCCGCCTTCAGGATAATCAGTCCCTCGTTGTCCTCCTCCACCACCTGGATCTTCTGCTATGAGTCCAGGTACTTGAGCCAGTCAGGCGTAGTGCGCATGCACACAGCATTATTGCGCAGGTGCAGAATGTTCCTGGCTGTGGGAGCGGCATGCGGCCGGACATCGCTGACTGGCTGAATTACCAGGACTCATAGCAGAAGATCCGGGTGGTGGAGGACAGCGAGGCACTGATTAGCCTGAAGGGGGCTGGAGGAAGCCCCAGGTATGTATAAAACTTTACTTTTCATCCGTCTCAGTAACCCTTTAATTTGTAGTCACCAAACCAAATTTTAATAACATATCAAATTATTTGATTTCATCAGCAAAGGGAGTGCAAACATTTGCATAAATCAGCATCAATGCAGAATTATTTCCATCTCATTGACCATCTCTATTAGTGACACAGCTACACATCAGGCTTTATTCTTACAGCATAGATGTTATTTAGTATATATAAGAGATTCCTGTGTACACATCATATATACAGTCACAATCAGATATGTATATCTGACCTTAAAAATACGGGGACTGCTTTATTGAAGCAGCACAAGTATCTAATTTTGATTGGTTTATTTCATTTATGTGGACTAAGCATAGCTATTACTGTATATATACATTATTTTTAATGACTATTTTCTGAGAAATAGAACATTTTATCATATTTTCTATTTTAATTACAGTTACAAATTCATTAGGAGTCGGAGTCGGTGCATTTTTTCCCGACTCCAGGCACCCAAAATTGCCCGACTCCACGACTCCGACTCCACGACTCCGACTCCACAGCCCTGCTCCTGATCACTTTGGTTGCAGTAGTATCTGCATCACAGACCTGAAACAAGCATGCAGCTAATCCAGTCAAGCCTCAGTCAGAAACATCTGATCTCCATGCTTGGCTAGGATCTATGGCTAAACGTATTGATGCAGATGGTTAGGACGACAGCCAGGCAACTGGACAGTCCTGATGCACAAGAAGTGGCTGAAACAATGGAGTGGCTATAACAGGAGCAAAGGTCTGTTAAAAGGTCTGAGCCAGTAAAAGCCCCTTACAGACTCAGACCTATTAACAGTTGCTCCCGTTATAGCCTGATGAAGTGGTATAGACCCACGAAACGCGTTGCATTTTGGAGTTAAGAATAAAATAATTTTTCTACTGAAAACTGACTAATTTGAGTCTGCTTGGGGAGGTAAGTCCACCACTATTTCCTTTTTTTAAATGGTTTTTAAATATTTTACTCTATACTGGCACCTCAGTTCAAATTATAAACCATTATCTTAAGTCCACCCTTGGTGGTGGTGTCACCCCCGGTTTTTCTCCTTTCTACAGAGAGCGACTTTTAACCCGAGTGGGGTTGGGTTTGTTCTCCCCACCTGCTGTTACAGTTGTTGCCTTAGTGGGAACCCACCTTTGTGAGCATCCTTTCACAATAATTTATGCGACACACTAATTGTGCTAACATACGACACTATCACAGGCTTTCAATTATCTCTCCATTTGTGTTTTTCAAGTCCTTTTCAGCTGCCCGACAATATTTTTAACGAACAAGTCAATCAAACACACACACACACACACACACACACACACACACACACACACACTAAATAGGCTGTCCAGCACCGAAATTAAATCTAGCGTGTAATACTTCACTGAGGACCCTATGGAAGACATAAAGCAAAATTACAGTCTAAAAATGCCAGTTCAGGGCCCCATTGCACGTTTACTTTTTACAGTGTTTGCATAAGGGAACACTGCCCCATTTATAGAGCCCAGTGCTTCAAAGGCTCCAGAGACACAGAACAGTGAGTCGCTTCAACAGCTTCAGCAGCAAAAGACAATAGCCCTGAATCTTCACTGATCTACAAGCTGAGGGCTTTCCTAGAATCTGAGGGTGGATTACTCCACATAACATTTCAATTCTGAGGTGGCTTCCAAAAATATCCACTGTACATTATGCAAAAGCTGCCTGCTGCTTAAAGAGAATGAATGAGCTTCGCCATTACATGTGTATGTTTCACACCATGTCACTTTCAACATTTTTACACCCCCCTCCCCCTTCCCAAAACTTCAAGGTGCCCCCTTCACAAGGAGCCCTGGGTCCTACTGTGTTATTGGCTTCTGGAGGCAGACCATTTACCTCGTATCGCGCTTTTCTCCTGGCGGACTTGCCCAAGGTCTCCTCCCTGAAAGTCACCAGCAAGGGATTCCTATAGTGACATCACCTGGGAGGTACCATTGGGAGTCAGGACAGCACCAAACAGAGATGAAGCAACTCAGAATGGCTTTGGATCCATGGGAGGTGGGGGTAGAATCAGGACATGACATGACTGAACAAAGCCAAAGTATACACAGGTTCAGACAGGGTTTGGATCCATGGCTGTCTGACTGAAGGATTTAGGTCTCTTTTCCACTATGAAATGAAAATGATCGCAATCCCATTTCAATCTCCACCATGCGATTGCAATTGCGACTGAGCTACTATACTCAGTATAGCAGAGCTCAATCGCATCCAAAACACGGCAAGAAGACAATTGCGATTGGACCAAAATCGAATTGCAATCAGATCGCCCTAATGGAAATTGCTGCTACCGTTTCCATTACTTTAATGTACCTTGCGTTTTGCGATCGGAATCAAATCGCAAATTGCAAGGTAGTGGAAAAAGGCCCTTAGAGAGCTTAAAGTTTAAGACCCTCAAAAGACAAGACAAGACAAGACAAATAACATTTATATTGCGCTTTTTTCCTTGCGGACTCAAAGCGCCAAAAAGAGAGTATAGGAGAGATTTTTTTTGAACAGGATGATTGATTAGTTAGGAAAGGAGGGTATAGATTAAAAAACAAACAAATCTTGAGCAATAACACAAAAAATGCCAATTTTTCATTAGGAATACATGTAATATTACAAATGAATGTTTATCCTTTTAAATTGCATCTGTCGCTATAGACAGCATGTTTTGTAAGCGGATAGATTAGGTCGTGTCCAGCATTACAGTTTCTTGACATGGTGTGTAAAAATTAAAGAGATCCCGTAACATTAATACACGGGCTGACATTTTTAAAGTGGACCTAAACTCTTGCACATGAGACAGGAAAACAGAGAAATCCACCTTGTGTGTGTTTATAGAGAACAGCCTAATTCTCCCTTATCTGCGAGTTATGAGCCAGTGTAATTTGAGCCATCAGCTTTCGACTCTGCCGAGTTCTGAGCTAATATGTAAACAGGAGGTTAACCCTTTCTGTGCTCCCAGGATACCAGGCAGTAACAGATCTGCAGGATCTCTGTAGGAGCTCTATAAGCTGCAACAAGGAAATGTTTTTCTGAAAAAGGTTGTTATGCTGTTGCTCATCTTTTAGAGCAGAGGGTAAGTTCTGAGTACACTTTGGAAATCAGCCTACAGACATGTTGTAAGCAGCACAGAGAAGTGTAGTAGTCAGCTGATTGTTCTCTGGCTCAACCAATCGGCCACTCAACATTGGGAGAGGCCATTATGCACCAGAGTGTCAAACAAAACCATCACAAAATGATTGTTTTTGTCATACAGGAACTCATTTTTAAGCATAGGTTTTTCTGGAGATGTGGGGTCCTACCAATAATCTACGTCTCGGACAAAAACAGATTTCTTAAACACCTTATTTGCATAAAGCCAGATATCTAAAGACCGATACACATGCCAGATTACGGTCACCTGAAAGAATAATTCATGATTGCTTGAGAGTGACAGTTTGGCAATACTCATTGTATAGACACAATATGGCTGGGTGCCCAACAGCATGTTGTCTGTCATGGAGAGGGGAGGCCCAAGGATAAGAAGGAGATACATTGTTGTGGCGTCATAGTATACCTGTACTCGCTCTACACTGTCACCTGAGATGATCATGAATGATTGTCTTAGATGAAAATCTAGAGTGTGTATGTAGCTTATGATTTAAAGTGGATCCGAGGTGAACTTTTACTCATTGCATAATTGTGTTCTTTTCCTATTGTTTATAGGGCATTCCGCAAGCCAAATACTTTTTTTGTTTTTGCTTTAATACTCTAATTCCCTATAAACTAAATAAACCACGCCCACGGGTTTTCAGAGATCCTTGGCAGTAGCAAGGGCTCATGGGAGCTCAGTCTGGGCAGGGGGAGGAGGAGGTGTTACTAGTCATTGATTTCAGAGGCAGAGGTGAGGAGGAGGGGGGATTAGGTTTTTTTCACAGGCTGAGTGCTCAAGATGCAGATAAGCCTGCCTCTGTGTAATGTTTACAAACAACATGGCTGCTGTCATTGTATCACAGGAATAATCAATCATATTCTATTAAAGCGGTTTTCAGCTAGATTTGCTGTGTAAACTTTAGATAAGATATATAGACAAGTTACTTGTTATAGTTAGTTTTTCATCTCGGATCCGCTTTAAGTACCCCTGGTCAATGGGACACTGTACAATGCATCAATTGAGCTCTGAGAGGACAATGTAAATGGGGCCTACAGATAATTTTTAAAGCGTGCTATTAAGTACACACTTAAAATATCTGGCGCCAAAACAATAGTCTGGAATTGTGAGGGGTACTGCACAGCGGACAGGGAGGGACAGACATCCGAGCGGAACCACACTGTGGGGGCTTCCTGCAGAATGAAAGAAGACGGGGTGCGGGTGATCTGTCTTGGTGGATCACTGAAGAGGTCAGCACCAAAATAGATTTTCCAGCTGAGGAAAATCTAAAGTATGTATGTAGTTTTATTGCTTACAGATGTACTCCACAAGCCAGATCGCTCATGTAATAATCCCCAATAAGAGGAATGCTCTATACTGAATATAGATGGCCTATGACAGCTAAACCAGAAGTGCAGAATAGAATATGTGGCTGCCTCATAGATAAAACTCCCGAAGAAAAGGGAAAGTAGATTCTTTCTAGCTATGGGAGGATATCATCTTAGTGCTGCATGCCAGTGAGTGCTAATAGGTACAGAGAAGCCCCGGTTTGTCAAGTACAACCAGTGCAATAACTACTTTAGATTTAAGGGTCTGTTCTAACAAGCAAACTAGATCAACGCGGTAAAATCCCTGTACACTCTCGCGATTTCTGAGCGGTCGCGATTCATGCTTTCTAGCATTGTAAGCATTTTAGATCTAAAATCTCGATAAAGTGCTGCACGCACCGCGTTTGGCGATCACCGTGAATTGCCGACGATCGAGGCAGTGAGATCACCGCCGTTTAGTTAATATTACGCTAACGCTTTAAAAAGCGCTAGCAATCGACGGCGATTAGCGGTAATCGCCCATTAATTGCCCCAGTGTGAATGGTCCTTAGGACGTAAATTTCACATCCTAAGTGGTCCTCCTGTACATTCCGGGACATAAAATTCACATCCTGCATTAAAAGATACCACTGTGCACTTGAGTGCATGCTTGTGCACTCATGTTGCCGCTGGCGTCGCTTGTGTACATGTTTACAGGTGAAGGATTACTGCTTTAGCAAATAGCAGCAATCATTCATGAAAACTTTGAAATAAAAAAATGTAAAAACTGTTCTTTTTTTATAAAATCTATTAAAAACAGGAAATTTTTTTTTATATATTTTATTAAAAAATATTAAAAAAAAAAATACAACTGTACAGCTCACTTAAGTAGTCAGGTCCACTGAAAGCAACCTGCCAATGGTTCGGAGCAGCAATTGCTTTAGCATGGGGTACACTATGAGGGGGATTACCGAACAAATCCCACCATAAATCCATTTCCATGCTGAACAACTTTAGTGGAGGATGTGGGATTCGAACCAGGTCCTCAGGATCACCACAGCATATATCAGTCAGAAAGGCTAACCACTGAGCTACGCCTATTATAATAAAGTGTTTATTCCCCCTGAGGGAAAACACCTACCAAATTAACCCCTTGTTTCACCTATACTTGGCCTTAAAGTGTACCGGAGCTGAAGTTTGGTTACAAAATGAGATACTTAAAAAGAGAGAGAAGCCTCAGGATCCTATTGCCTCGGTGCAGTGATGAATGCGCCCACTTGGAAGATTAGCAACAAGGCATGTCGCTAATCCTATCAGGGCCACATAGCTCCACTGCCTGCAGTGTGGCTGTGCAGTAGCTGCGCGAGCCCAACTGTGCATGCGCAGTAAGCCAGTTCCGCTCGTGTACGAGCAGCTCCATGGTAATATGCACTGCCGCACTCCTAACAGAGGAGGGGAGCCAGCGATGGGGGACATCGGAGCACCAATGGAAGCCTCAGTAGGATCCTGAGGTGGCCCTCTCTTTTAGTTATCTTATTTTGGAAAAAAAAAGGTTGTGATCACTTTAAGATTGCCACTAATGGAGTGTCAGGTTATCACAGTCAGGTGGTGAGTCATTTTTTTTGAAATACTGATGAATAATCAGTTTTAGAAGAACACATGGATACAGATCCAGATGGGTCAAGGAATCTAAAGTAAGTAGTGCCATTCTATTAATATTTATATTGCGCCAACATATTACGCAGCGCTGTACAGAGTATATTGTCTTGTCACTAACTGTCCCGATGGGCTCACAGTCTAGTCCCTACTATAGTCATATGTCTATGTATGTATGGTGCGGTGCATGTATTATAGTCTAGGGCCAGTTTTAGGGGGAAGCCAATTAACTTATCTGTATGTTTTTGGGATGTGGGAGGAAACCGGAGTGCCCCGAAGAGACCCACACAGACACGGGAGATGTTGATCTGGCTGGGATTTGAACCGGGGACCCAGCACTGCAAGGCGAGAGCGCTAACCACTACACCACTGTGCTGTCCCTATTATTGTGTATTTACATAGCGCTGACATATTTTGCAGTGCTTTACAGAGTGCATAGTCGTGTCTCTGACCGTCCAAGAAAGGGGCGCCCAATCAATCCATTCTCTGAAAGTATTCACAAACCCACATGCAAGGCTCTGAGAATGGGGCTGAGCATTTAGTGCACAAACATTTCAATTCTACAAAGTGGTTTCCATAAATATCCTCAGCACACCTTCACTGACTTTCAAAGCAGACTGATAACAAAGGCGGCACTGTGCCTACTTGGCTTGGCACGCTCACCTTGCAACGCTGAAGTCCTAGATCTAAATCCCATCCGAAACATTATCTGCATTGAGACTGTGGACTCCACTGTGTTTATGCGAGTTTTCTTCTACATCAAACAACACACTGGTAGGCCAAGGCTGACCATATACATATCAATATTTCTGATTGGTGGGTGGAAGATGTAATGACTGATCAAATCAGATGGCTAGTTGTTAATATGACATCAGATCGATTTTTATTTAGTAAAAGCAAAAAGAAATAGTGATTTGATTTGCGATTTTTTTTTAACATAATCCTATGTTCATCAGCGGTCAAGGACAATTTTGAGGGAAGCCAATTAACTTATTGGGATGTTTTTGGGATCCCCGTCCAATAGAATTTTGAACAATTTATTGATTGATAGTTTGATTGGACATGTGGGAAAATCCCGGTGAATGGGTCAGGCAGGGACAGTGGGGCGTCATTGGCCTCATAGTGCTGTACTGCATCGAGCAGTACTATGGGTGAAGCTTGACAGACTTCTGCTTAAATCTATCAGAACTAAGTTAGCTGCGTTTTTGTAGGAATCTATCAGTGTGCAATCAGCTTTACATATCTGGCCATAATCAACTTGTGTATGGCCAGCTTAACACCGCCCCAAACATTGCCTTTATATTTAAAAAGGTGTTTAGTGATTTTACGTTCCAATCGACCACCTGATTTAATAATTTTACTGAATTGGATGAAAATCTGTGCCACAACTAACACACCCGATTAATGATTCAGTTGATCTTAGGCCTGTATCGATCAAGCATGCTGGTGCATGGTGGTTCGATATCAGGCTGACAAACGTATGTAACAAACCACCGGCCACTCCAACCCTCTGCAGTGTACACTCATCTGTTTCACTAGTGCCACTCCCCTCCTTCTCCGCCCTCACCTCCGTGATATCACACACGTGCCACATGGTCAGCAGTCATTGCATGTGCACTAGGGGGGGGGGGGAGGGGGGGGATTTCTACATATGGAAGGCTGCCAAGCAGGTGGAAGCGCTTGGCAGATTCCAGATGAATTTCATGCTGAAATCTATTGAGAATCGGTCTGTGGTGCATGGGCAGGCAACAGATCTCTCTCTGATCAGATTCGATCAAGGAGAGATCTGTCTCATAGTCGATCTGTCCATACAGCGCTAGTTATATAGGCAACTTTAGTCTTTAACGGAGATTGCAAGTTTATTCAACATGAACTCATCAATATACCCCTTTAGATTGTAAGCCTCTGGCAGGGTCCTCCCCACCTAGAGTATCCAACCTGATCATGCATCCCTTCATCGGGGTACCCTTCCTGTGGACTAACGTGGACTTGATCTATGTGGTCTCTAAGACTTAAACTCTGTTGCACGATCATTTATCCTGTACCTTGTCGGTCTTCCTATTTATGTATTGTTCAGCGCTACGGAACATGTTGGGACTTTATAAATACAATCAAGAATAATAAAGTGCTGCAGAAAATTTGACAGCCCTACACAAATGCATAATACAGTAATAAACATTGTAAGACAAGGCTGTACAAGCGAAGCACCAATGCATGTAAATGGTTTTTGTAATCATATTGGCTGAATTAGTCAACACAAGACCTGTCAATGCCTTCTCATAAATGCTGAGTTAGACTATCCTGGGAGTGTGTAAGGGGCTACAAAGGATGATTTGCATATTCGTGGGAGACATCAAATGCTAACTCCAACCTGAATTATCGCAAATACCTTCTGTTTTCAGAAGGCAAACTTTTGTTTTGCATAGCATTTTTGCAAGAAGCCTTTTAGGTCCTTTGTAGCCCCTTACATACTCCTGGGAGTTCTGGTTCACCATGAGCTTGCTGGGTATAGTACGGATGATCAATTCTTCCGAAATGATGCACTTTTTATGCAAATATATGCAGTTTGAAAATGGACCAATCAATTTAAACCCAGGTTTAAATGTATTGGTCCATTTTCAAGCTGCATACATTTGCATAAAAATTTGCATCAACTCAGAATAATTTGCTTCTCATTGACCATCCCTGCTCGGTAGTCTGTAACTCTGGGTATTTCAAGTCCTACTTCATAGAGCCACATTAATCTATGTCGCTGATGAGGATCAAACAATCTGAAACCGTCCGTATGAATGTTGGATTATTGTGGGTCTGTACAATTATCAAGCTAACACATCACATTCCAGCGATGTTGGAGATGTGGTTAGCTTACAGCGACATCAAAGGGATGATTTGCATATTTAGCAGTGATGCATCTTGGGAGACATCCAATGCTCACTCCAACCTGAATTATTGCAAATGCCTTCGGTTTTAAGGCGTCATTTGCATATTAAACCTGCACCTTGCTACGGAAACAATATTCAAAGAACAACTGCCTCAAGGCAAACATAATGAAAGTATGCAGTCATTACGAACAGTCCATAAAATGATTTATACGTTTTTGTGCTTTCTAAGCTGAGCTACCTAGCAGGGAGTGGCAGAGTGCAGAGTTACGCGGGCTGGCTTGCAGCATGGTCTAGCAGGGATAGAAACAGCTAAGCCCATCCAGTTCATTGAAGGCTTGTGCTCCTTCCCCTCCCCTATCTTGCTCCATAAATCACTCTGGCAGGTAGCTGGGAAGCAGCTGCTAATGATAGCTTTACTCTGGAGCAGAGGAAGTCACCTTTTAACCCAGCCTGCTGTTGTTTGTCTGTTTAAAAACTGGGACAAAAGAACAGATGGGAATGGAATACCAACTGTTGAAAGGATCTGGTCAGGGATCCTGAAAGGACTTCTCAATACACACCTCTCCAATGACCAGGCTTTGCCTTACAGTCTGTAGGCGGCACAATGGCTAGCTCACACAAGCAGGCTGGTAACCTAATGAATTATTGGTTAGCTATGCAGTTGTCCTTCACTATTGCTAACCTTTCAAGTGCACTTGATATTCCTGCTGAGGAAGAGAGGGTGTTACATTTTCAAAAGGGAAGCAGATGACTCACCGATTTAACACCATGGACAATACGCTCCTCCCTTGTATTGCCTTGACCTTGGTTGATCTGACCACTAAGATCATGTTCGCTTTGGATTTTCAATGATTCATCTACTGCAGTGGAGTGGAATGTGATGCTGCCTTAAGGGCAGAAGCATTTTTATTTTTATACGGAGCTCCCGGAGGAGTGAAAAAATCATTTTACTTTGACCTGACGAACCACAACTAAAGCTCCGTAGCTGCCAAGTGAGCCGTATTAATACTGAGAAAATATACAAGACGCTTTTTAATCCTGCACAATGTAGGAGTCAGGCTATCTGCATAAGTCACCGCTCACCAGACTCGTGGCCCACTCCATCTATAAGCTTCAGATAACGGCTTCTCTGCAGAAGACTGGAACATCTGCTGAGTATATGAGGGCCGAGAGATGTCCCCGTCTCACTTCCAGGGAGGTAGACATGGGAATGCTAAGCTGGTATTTGTGAATGGCAGGAATAGATTTGTCTGATCCTGCTGCAGCTGGACCACTGTACTCTTCAGTATTATAAATTACCCAGCAAGCTTATGGTGAACCAAAACGCCTACCGGTAGGAGTGTGTAAGGGGCTACAAAGGACCAAAAAGCCCTCTTACTAAAATGTTAAAAAACAGAAGGTATCTGTGATTATTCAGGTTGGAGTGAGCATATGGATGTCCCCCACAATGCATCACTGCTGAATATGCAAATCATCCTTCGTAGTCCCTGTAAGCTAACCACACCTCCAGAACCGCTGGAATACAATGAAGTGTCAGCTTGTTGATTGTACAGAGCCACAATAACCCAACATGCATACGGACTGTTTTGGATTGGTTGATCATCATCAGTGCATGGCATGGATTAATGTGGCTCTATGGGGTAGGACTTGAAGCACCCAGAGTTACAGATTACCCAGCAAGCTCGTGGTGAACCAGAACTCCTAGGAGTGTGTAAGAGGCTGTCACAATGAGTGGAAGCACCTCGCACACGCCATCATGGTGGATGCAAGAACACTGCTCAAAAAGTAGGAGAGGATTGACTCCCCAAAATTGCTTCATACAACATACTGGTCATAGCATTTCAAGACTTTTATTATTGATCTTCCAAAGCTTAAAATTCAATCCCCAAACAAGAGAGATGAAAGTCCGGCACTGCTGTGGCTTTCTTGAGTTACTGTGCTGACACCTCAGTGATCTCAACAATCAAGGGTCCACAAACCTGGTGGATGGCATAGCAGTGGCTGCCCTGCTCAAAGCCACAGCAGTGCTGGACTTTCATCTCTCTTGTTTGGATATTGATCTGTAATCTGATCTACAACACGTGGAGAGGGCTAAAGGTGGATGTAGCTGCTATAGGCTCATACACATGCCTGACCTAAGTCGGCTGAGGCAGCCGATAGCGTCCGGCTCAGCAGGCCTTGACACCAAGAGATACACTCTGTGGATCAACACACCCCTAGCAACAGCACTCCTCCACCCAATGCTTTACATCATGCACGTGCCGCTCTGTAGTCCCTCTGCCTTAATAATAATAATCTGAATATTTGTATAGCGTTTTTCTCCTGTCAGACTCAAAGCGCTCAAGAGCTGCAGCCACTGGGACGTGCTCAGTGTTAGGGAGTCTTGCCTTGAACTCCTTACTGAATAGGTACTGTCCATAGCCAGTATTTGAACTCGGGTCTCCCATGTCAAAGGCGGTGCCCTTAATCAGTACACTATCCATCCACTACCGGCTCAGCGATGTCGCCCAGGGGGATGGGACCCCGATCGGTGACATCCATCAAAGGTGTGTGCAAACATTAACTGGGGACCCGAAGTTAGTAATGCCAGTACTTTTTACATCTCCTGCCCACAAAAATTCAATCCCGTATCTTTGCTGTACTCAGCTGTGATAATGATGCATACTAGCAGTATCACAACTGTTAGAGCGAAAATAACACACATGATAATGTGTCTTCAAGGGCTAATAGCTACAACTACACAACATTGGGGAAAGTTGCCCTGACTAAAGACATGAATAACATTGAATAATGAATATTGGATTATTCATGTCTTTAGTCGGGGCAACTTTCCCCAATGTTGTGTAATGATGCATACTAACATGTTCTTGTGTTTGTTTGCTTTTTAAATACAAACTATATTTTTTAAAAACAATGATGGGGAAAAAGGGGCAGCATGTTTGTCCAATAGTGGTCAATGGAAAAACTCCATTCACTGCTGCATCAGAACACTAGCTACAGGGCCCATAACATTTTATCTTAATAAATATATCAACTTCAGAACTTTTAAAAAGTTTCTAAGACAGCTGGCCAACCCATCTATCTGAATGAGTTTGGAGAGAAGATGAGAAATTGCTTATTTACAATACAGCTTTTGGGATGTGCCATCTCATAAAGCAAAAAAATCATCCGAGAGAAGCAACTTATCAACTTACGACAACTGTAGAGAGAGGTATGTGGAAGCTGTCATATTTATTTCCTTTTAAGCAATACCAGTAGCCTGGCTATCCTGCTGATCCTCTGCCTCTAATGCTTTCAGCCATTGCCCCTGAACAAGCATGCAGAAGATCAGGCGTTTCTAACATTGTCAGATCTGACAAGATTAGCTGCATGCTTGTTTCTGGTGTGATTCAGATACCACTGCAGCCAAATAGATCAGCAGGGCTGCCAGGCAACTGGTATTGTTTAAAAAGAAATAAATATGGCAGCCTCCATATTCTTCTCACTTCAGTTGCCATTTAACTCAATAGTAAGAGAAGCCAATGTCAATCAGTACGTTTAAGTGGTGCTCCAGGCAGTATTATTCATTTTTTTCCCCACACTTTGGAAGGATTCAAATGTTTTAAGTTTGAGAGGATTTCTTTTCGTCTCCAGTTTGTAGGGTTCAGCTGACTTCCCAAGTAATCAAGCAATAAAGGCTGACAACGGGCCTCCGCGGTGGTAAACAGCAATTCGAAAGTCATTTTTCAATCATACAGTAGGTAAGGGTTAGGAACCTGCAACATTTTTGTCCTTTGTTGGCAAGTTTACCTCACTACCCACAGTTATACACATAAAGTACATTTCTTGGGAAAAGAGAGAAGGGGTATGTCAGTGCTGTGTAAAGGTGCGTACACACAATTTTAAATGGCCAATTCCACATGGTAATATAAGGACTAACAGATTCTGAATAATTTGAACAAATTGTGTAGGTGAGCCCTCAGGCTAGTCTCACATCACGCTTGATTCACTAAATTGTGATAACTCATGTCACGACCATTTTCGCGCACATTTCCACATTTGCGTGCGATCGCGAAGTATCGTGCGCAATCGCAAATTTTCTCAGTTTTTGCACAGAAATGTGCAATTACGCGCGATAACGGACATGATATGAGTTATCACGGTTTAGTGAATCAAGCCCATGGTGTGGTGCGATTGGCAGGACAATTGCACCGCACCATTCCCCTGTGCTGACAGGGTAATATGCATGGCTCCACCCCCAAACAGTGACTTGCTCCCTGCTGGATAGGAAGTAAGTCACTGTTTTCCACTGCACCGCCAGCACCTTAGATTGTTGCAGTGTCATAGACTCCAAATCAAATGCCTGCCACAAGGTCCCACTCGTACCGTGCTGCAACGCACTGCAGAGTTGCCATGACCACTTCCGCCACATCGCGCCGCAGGTAGTATGGGGCAACTTTATGCAAGAAATTTTTAGTGTGGAGACTTTGGGCAAGATTTCCTAACACTTCTACTGCCTATAAAGCGAACCCTAGTGGCTGCAGCTCTAGCGCTTTGAGTCTGGCAGGAGAAAAGCGCAAAATAAAAATGGGTATGGAAGTGTCTTATCCAAGTCAATCACCGCCCAATCAAAAAAGCTGATCAGATAGTGATCACATTGCACCCCAGATTTTAGCAGGAAGCTATTTGGTGGCAAGCAACTGGCATTGTACCTCTCTATCCAGTCTAATGGCCCATACTCACGGGCTACAATTGTTGCCGCAACCACGTGTTGCGGCGTCAGGTCGCCCGTGAGTATGGCGCGCGCGCGCCCCGAACCACTGCTGTCGCCAGGCAATTGGCGCGTGTATAGCGGACTAGCGTCAGCAACCCGCACACAGCTTCCGGCGGGGGTGGGAGGAACCTCGGTGACAGCTTCCGCCGCATCGCTAATCCCTCTGCTGCCGTGTGGATGTAGAGGGACTTGGCAATGAGCTGTCGCCGAGCTGTCGCGCACACGCTCCAGTGTGCTAGCGACAGCTACAAATGTAGCTCATTTGTACCCAGCATGACAATCAGGCCAGCTGAAGAAAAGCAGTAGGCATATGTGTGGTTTCATCTTGTCTCTTGTGTGACCCTGTAAAAGTGTCCCAATAGGTTAGCAGGAGACCAATGCCCACAGATTTACACATAGGGCCCTTTTCCACCAGCGCAAACCAGCTGAATCGCAAAAACGCAAACCGCTAGCGATTTTACAATCGCTACGGTTTGCTTTTTAACATAGGAATCGCGGTACGTCATTTCCACTACCGCGATTCGTTTTTGCCGGAAACGTGAAACGCGCGGCGGAGCGATATTTGCCGCGATTTTGCTATGCAGTGCATAGCAAAATCGCGGCCGCGAACGTCGGGGAATCGCCGGTAATTGCGATTCAGCAATCGCTAGCGTTCAGCGTGAACGCTAGCGATTGCTAGTGGAAAAGGGCCCTGAGAATGTTACCATTTGAAAAGCATGTGATAATGACAAAATACTGCTCTGACAATTTGTTACACACATACAGTACATCCCAGCTATGAAATCCTTCAGTTGGGTACATGGCTTCTAGTTTCTGCTCAGAGAAGGTTTTCAGCAACTTACTGCAAAGACATCATCGTCCCCAACGTCAGCCTCATTGTGAATAGTGGAAGACGATGTGGTGGATCCTTAAAACAAAATAAAAATATTGATATTAAGTCTGTCAATTAGGACATATTTCATGCTTCCACACCATAATTTCACTGCAATATTTGTTTCTATAAACACAGATGAATGCTACTGAATAAAGCATAATGGCTCCTATACCACATATGACCAGTTTGTCTGAAAATCCCACACTGGGGCTCCCTTCATTTCTTAGTAAATTTAATTTACTGAAAGAGCTCATTACGCGATTGTCAAAATACAAACTCTATACAATGAATAGGGATCAATTAAGGCGATAAAGATATAAGATAAGATGTATATACTCGCATACAAGCTGAATTTTTGACCCCCAAAAAGGGGGCCAAAAGTTGGGGGGTCGGCTTGTATGCGAGTCATGTTGGTCCGCGGGTCCCCCCCTCCACTGGTCCGCGGGTCCCCCGCTCCCCCCAAGGCCGCCGCCGCTGTTATTACCTTTCTGCATCTTCTATTCCCCTCTCTGTGCTGCTTGTAAACATTCACAGCAGCGTGCCCGGCGCTGCTACTGTGACGAGGCAGGAAAGAGCGCGGCTTCCTGTTACTATGGGAACCGCTCTTTCCTGGCTCGCCGCTCGTCACAGTAGCAGCGCCGGGCACGCTGCTGTGAATGTTTAGAAGCAGCACGGAGAGGGGAATAGAAGATGCGGAAAGGTAATAGCAGCGGCGGTGGCCGTGGGGGGAGCGGGGGACCGGCGGACCAGCTATACTGAGCACTATACTAGCTAAACTGGGGAACATTACTAGCTATACTGAGCACTTATACTAGCTAAACTGGGGAACATTACTAGCTATACTGAGCACTATACTAGCTAAACTGGGGAACATTACTAGCTATACTGAGCACTATACTAGCTATTCTAAACACTATACTAGCTTAACTGGGGCACATTACTAGCTATACTGAGCACTATACTAGCTAAACTGGGGCACATTACTAGCTATACTGTGCGCTATACTAGCTAAACTGGGGCACATTACTAGCTAGACTGAGCACTATACTAGCTATTCTGAGCACTATACTAGCTAAACTGGGGCACATTACTAGCTAGACTGAGCACTATACTAGCTATACTGGGCACTATACTAGCTATACTGGGGCACTTTACTAGCTATACTGAGCACTATAATAGCTGTACTGGGCACTATACTAGCTATACTGGGGCACTACCTACCTATACTGGGCACTTTACTAGCTATACTGGGACACACTAGGGGAATAAGGCGGCCAGCATTTCCTACCCCCGGCTTATATGGGGGTCAATCATTTTTCCCTGGTTTTTCAGGTAAAAGTTGGGGGGTCGGCTTATATGCAAGTATATACGGTAATCACAGTAAATGAAACAGGAAAAACCGTATAATATTCTTTAAGCCTCATCTACATGCGTAGATGAGGCTCCGATGTGTGTTATCAATCGAGCCGCTGATGCGGCTCGATTGATAAGATCCGACAGGTCGGATCTTGCCGGCGCCAATTCCCTGCTCGTTCCCCACAAGGGGACAATGGCAGGGAAGCGAGCGGAAGATAAGCGGCGCGTCGCGGGGACGAGCGGGTATCGAATCCCGCGCGGGCGAGCGGGGACGCGGAACAGGCGATCCGGCGGCTAATCGAGCTGCCGGATCGCTGCATGTAGATTTAGCTTAAAGGTGGATCCGAGATAAACTTTTACTCATTGCATAATTGTGTTCCTTTCATATAGTTTATAGGGCATTACTCAAGCCAAATAATTTTTTTGTTTTGTTTTGTTTTCATACTCTAATTCCCTATAAACTAAACAAGCCTCGTCCACAGCTCCTTTTGTGCCTTGGCACTATAGCAAGGGCTTATGGGAGCTCAGTCTGGGCAGGAGGAGGTTACTAGCCAGAGATTTCAGAGGCAGAGGGGAGGAGGAGAGGGGACTGAATTTACACACAGGTAAGCGGATAGCATCTCCAGCCCTGAGCCTGTGACAATGTGACAAACAGAAAATGGCTGCCCTCATTGTATCACAGGAATAAATAATCATAAAATGTTGAAGCTGTTTGCAGCTAGATTTGCTGTGTAAACTATCTAAACTTTAGATAAAATATATAGACAAGTTACTTGTTGTAGTTAGTTTTTCATCTCCAATCCGCTTTAAGTCAACGTAAATCTAATCTGAGAATGTACAGCTTGTATGGTAATGTAGCCAGGCTGCATTCAAACAGCCTTAAAGTGTACCAGAGCTCTTGAATTAAAAATATTTTATACAAACCTGGGGCTTCCTCCAGCCCCATCCGCTCCCACGCCGCCGTACTCTGCTGCCCCAGCTTCGGGAACTGGGTCCCCGCACTTCCGGCAGTCAGAGCCAGTCTGGCATAAGATAAGTGCGCCCTCTACGTATCGGTCCAGCAACTGCTTGGTATCCCCCTGCGGGGACAAAAAACGCCAATCGAAAGCTCGCGAAGGCTGGGCAGAAGCCTGTGTGAACCGGCCCTTACTGTCCCTATTACAGGGCCCTCACAAAACTCCCGAATCAGGCAGCAAAAAAAGCCTGACAGGTGCTCTAGCCCATCTTCACTTGGTCTCAAAATACACTACAAAGCGATGCCCAGAGTTACTGGCCTGAGAGAGGCTGCACTACATGAGGCAGCAGAGAGACAGTAGCAGAGAGGCGTACAGTAAACATACCGCAAGGATGAATTATGGTAAGAAAGAAGAAAATGAAACCTTTTAGTGGCTGCCTGAACAATATCGTGCTCAGAGAGCTCTGTGTTTTCCCCTTATGGGCAAATTGCTGCAGTCACAGCGAAGAGATAAGATATGAATACATGTTTTTAGTACATTATTGAAAGGGGAAAAAAAAATGTGTAACTGAGTTTTCCTGGGCGCCCCGCCAGTCTCTAGCTGAACAAGTCCTACCTTTCTTTCAGGTAGGCTAGGTGGCTTAAAGCAGAAACCTGATATGGAAAAAGCCTGAGCAGCACTTCAATTTAACCATTTCAATAGTTTTGCTCTATTTATGTGAACAATATTGAAAAGCTCAATACTGCAAGTTTACAAAAGCCAAAATCTGGCTTGTTCTATTAAGTAGTGTACAGAAATAACCTCTCACTGTCCATTCACTTCTCTAAGTGCTAACTGTTAAAGAGAATCTGTAATAATAAAAAAGTGACCCTGGGGGTACTTACTTCGGGAGAGGGAAGCCTCTGGACCCGAATGCGGCTTTGACTGTCCTCTGCAGAAGCCCCGATTCAGTGTTGGGACCCCCAGACAACAATATTTAACTTTTGGATCCAGTGCCGGCGCAGTACCAACTTCCCCCTTGGGGTCTGGCGGAAACAGCCGAGCCTGAGCAGCTCCGGTTTACAGCGCAGGTGTCTTGCGCCTGCACAGCAGAGCAGCCCCGATCGGAC
Source organism: Hyperolius riggenbachi (assembly GCF_040937935.1). Lineage (NCBI taxonomy): Eukaryota > Metazoa > Chordata > Amphibia > Anura > Hyperoliidae > Hyperolius > Hyperolius riggenbachi. The sequence continues at coordinate 408,976,492 of NC_090649.1, read as the reverse complement.
TGGGCTATTTCTGCCAGACCCCAATGGGGAAGATGGTACTGCGCTGGATCTAAAGGTAAATATTGCCACATGCTACGGGCGCTACTGTCCACGCAGATTTTCAGGGGAAGCCAGTACCGGATCCAGGCTACTGCAGTGGATGGGGAAACCTCCTTAGGATGCAGATGCTTCCCTCTCCCAAAGTAAGTACACCCCAGGGGCACTTTTCATTTTACAGATTCTCCTTAAGAGAGCTAGGCAACACATAAGCCTTTCAGTCTTTTTATCGATAGAGGAGTATGTGACAGCAAGATTATACTGGGGAAACTGAAGTCTACGATAGAGAAAGGCTGCATACTCTGTATCAGTTATAGGTAATAAATATGCAAGTCAATTGGTGCATTTAAAAAGACAAAACGAAAACGCAGCGTTGATGGGCAGCTAAGTGTTCTCCAGTGTGTCTCAGGCCTTAGACAGGCTAAACTCTCTAAATACATACAGGGTGCATTTCTCTCTATTTTCCTCCTGTCCAGTGCAAGTTCAGGTCCACTTTAAAGGATACCACAACTGAAATGTGACATAATGAGATAGACATGTGTATGTACAGTGCCTAGCACACAGATAACTATGCTGTGTTCCTTTTTTTCTTTCTCTGCCTGAAAGAGTTAAATATCAGGCATGTAAGTGGCTGACTCAGTCCTGACTCAGACAGGAAGTGACTACAGTGTGACCCTCACTGATAAGAAATTCCAACTATAAAACACTTTCCTAGCAGAAAATGGCTTCTGAGAGCAAGAAAGAGGTAAAAAAGGGGAATTTCTCATCAGTGAGGGTCACACTGTAGTCACTTCCTGTCTGAGTCAGGACTGAGTCAGCCACTTACATACCTGATATTTAACTCTTTCAGGCAGAGAAAGAAAAAAAGGAACACAGCATAGTTATCTGTGTGCTAGGCACTGTACATACACATGTCTATCTCATTATGTCACATTTCAGTTGTGGTATCCTTTAAGTAACTATAGTTAAGTCTTACATACATTTTAACTGTTTGGGTGGAGGTTCCCTTTAAATATTTGTGCAGCCAGAAAGCTCAGACTACTGGGCAGGTGGCTTGATTCTCAATACGATACACTGGCAGGAACAGAGATTGCTTGGCACTGGACTGCACTGCTTGTTCCTCTATCTAGAGGGATTCTATGCTTACTTTTATCCTTTCCTCCTACATCTATACAACCTGTGACAAATTTGAAAAGCCCTCCTTTCTTTGCTTGCCAACATTCATGCAGCTTGAGGGTTGTATTTTGGTAACACCAGCACAAAAAAAGGGAACAGAAGAATGTGAGGGATCACGCAAGTTCCACACCCCAAGGCAAAGAATAGCTGGAATGCGGGTCTTAGGTTTCATTACCTTCTGTGAGGTCTTCAATTGCTTTGCGCACTCCTCTGTCGAAGGCTCGTGCATCAGCAGGACTCTGAAAGGTGAGGCCGAACCTTCTTTCATCAACAGACCAGTGATGGAACGTTGGAGTGGCCTTCTGATACACCAAATCCTTCTTTAAATAGCATTCCAATAACACCTACATGGTTGAAATACACAGAAAGAGTAAATGGAACATAGGTTAAAAAAAATAAATTCTTAGATAAGTTATCATAAATCATTTATACACACAGTAATAGCTGTGCTTAGTCCACAAAAATGAAATAATACAATCAAAAAATAGTTACTTGTGCTGCTTCAATAAAGCAGTCTCCATATTTTTAAAGTCCGATGTACATATCTGATTGTGACTGTATATATGATGTGTACACAGGAATCTCTTCTTTATACTAAATAACATATATGCTGTAAGAATAAAGCCTAATGTGTAGCTGTGTCATTAATAGAGATGGTCAATGAGATGGAAATAATTCTGCGTTGATGCTGGTTTATGCAAAATGTATGCGCTCTCTTTGCTCATGAAATCAAATAATTTGATATGTTGTTAAAATTTGGTTTGAGGACTAAGAATTAAAGGGTACCTGAGACTGATGAAAAGAAGAGTGTTATACATACCTGGGGCTTCCTCCAGCCCCTTTCAGGCTAATCCAGTCGCTGTACTCCTCCGCCATCTGGATCTTCTGCTATGAGTCCCAGTAATTCAGCCAGTCAGCGCAGTCCACCTACGTGCCGCTCCTACAGCCAGGAACATTCTGCACCTGCGCAATAGTGCTGCGCAGGTGTAGTACGCTCCCAGCAGCGGAGTGTGTGCATGCGCACTACGCCCGACTGGCTCAAGTACCCATAGCAGAAGATCCAGGTGGCGGAGGACAGCGAGGGACTGATTAGCCTGAAGGGGGCTGGAGGAAGCCCTAGGTATGTATACAACTTTAATTTCATCTGTCTCAGGTTTACTTTGTTACACAGTAGTACTATACTCTACATATGCACTCTCCACAAAGCTGCAGGGAATCCACTGAGAATGTTGTGCACATTGAACACAGAGGTGTTGTCTATCACCGATAAACCTGGTTCAGATTGTGCATGAAGAATGTGTAATAGAGGAAGAACCCCCTCATTACCCTGCAGAGTACCTGCACATCACTCTTACATATACCCACTTACATTGCCTAGGCCTTATCCATGTTCAGATTGTGCATGAAGAATGTGTAATAGAGGAAGAATCCCCTCATTCCCCTGCAGAGTACCTGCACATCACTCTTACATGTACCCACAGTTACATTGCCTAGGGCCTGATAGATGTTCTTTGTTCCTGTCTTCTACAAGTACTCTTACCAAGGACTAGTTTTAGTCTATGACTAAAAGTATTAGAGGCAGTAGATCTGCCGGATATACAGGTAACTGGTATTGTTTAAAAGGGAATAAATATGGCAGCCTCCCTCTCACTTCAGTTTATTTAAAATTCCTAAGGGTTGGCATGTAAGGGATGCATTTCATGTTACATACGTTCAATCAAGAAGATTGTAATATGCAAATTAGAGGAGTCGGAGGAATCCCAACCTGAGGAGTTGGAGTATTTTTGTACCGACTCCACAGCCCTGGTCACTAGGAGGGTGTAAGTCTGTGGTCCTGAAGTGGTTAAAGGCCAAATTAAAATACAGTTTTTAAAATGCAGTTATTGGAGAATTTAAAATAATCACACGTGACAAGTTTTGTAAAGAAAACTACACAGTTTTTGCAAAATAATAATAAAAAAAAAAATCATCTAATGTTATTTCCTCCTCAACAACCTCTAGCTGCCTGGTCACTCCCATCCAAATCTGTTTTAAAGCCTATACACCTGCTCCACTACCCCATTGTCGTCTGATTGTAGTATGTTGGGCGATGTACCGGCATGTGTATGAGCGGCAAATGGCCAACTGATAACAGGCAGTTTGCCCGATCTAACCGGCAGATCAACTCACACACCTGTTGGGCTGATATCGTGCAGTTGGCCATTTATGTATAAGTCGTTTGAACAACTTATACGTGTTTTGAATGTAACTATATCGTGTAGTTCATCATTCCACTTGCTTTCAGTATGCAAATGAGTTGGTCATTCAGTGGGAAGGTTATGCGCTTTTTTGGACGTAAGTACGAAACTTTACAGTCCTACCCCCCATTAAAGACTAATTATCAAGCCAGCATGTAGGTGTTCCTTCAATTAACTATATTACATCAATAGCTCAAATGTTTTTGGGAGAGGGATGGTCAGGACAATAAATGATATAAAAACAGACCACAATGAATAGTAATATCAAATCTCATGCCTCCTGCCAACGAAGTGAAAATACTAAATAAAAGTTGAAGAGAGTTGGCTCTTGGGTGCATGAAAAATTACAAAAACTTTATTAATGAAATCACATAACACTATCATGTAGAACACTATCATATAGAACAATCTAGAAAAAGATCTAAAATGGATAAAAAATCCCTCCGGTGAAACACATCCTAGTGAGAATTAATGAGGCTGCAGTCCTCAATATAAACCCCCACAGGAAAAGGAGTCCAACTTTCAGATAGACAGGCCAAATACAGTGCAGTAATGATCAGAACGGTATATGTAACAAGTTCCAGATCCACAGATATGAGTGATATCATCCAATTATTGCATGGCCTTATATATGGAAATTTCAGCTCTGTGATATTAGTAAGCCAAGCATTGATGATCCTGAAATCCTGGTTAGTAGAATGTAGACACAAGCACATATATGTTCCAAAGTTCCCCCAATCGCAGGGAGCACATCAACAGGTGTGAATTTGCTGTGCAGTCAGCCATGCAGGTCCTGGATGTAAAGCATGGCAAAGGAATAACATCACAGTTGAATCACAGACATGTATCAATGGCAGTTCATGCATGTATCAGCAAGCCATGACAGGTGCAGTGTAGACATAACACATTGAAGTCCAGGATATCCCCCAATCGCAGGGAAGCAAAAAGCAGATGATATGATATGCAATAAGCCAGGCAGATGTTAATGCAGAGCATGAAAAATGGATGAATGCATAGTGGATCAATGTCCATTCAAGCATGGGTCAACAGTCCATAGTTACCATCTTAGTATCCGAATGATGATACTGCACTGAGGCCCGGTGGCTCCTATAGGTGTACTCCAGAAGGATTGAAGATGGATTAGAGGCTGTCAGGAGGGCCTGACATGTTTCGCCGCCTCTCGCGGCTTTTTCAAAGGCGGACAGCCGTACATACCAAAATGCACGCCATAATGGCGTCTATATCTGCCGCCGCGTGTGTCAAAGACCCGCCCACCCCCGCCCACGCACCCGCCCACGTCCACCAATGAGCAAAGGGACGCGCCGAGCGACGACACGTCGCAAGGCACGCCCCCCAGCACAGAGCGAGGACGCGCAGGACCCACCCGCTGACACGCAAATGCGTATCAAATGCCGACCAGGAAGCGCACAGCGCGACCCGGGAGGCATACAGAAGGTGGGGCCCAAAGCGGGGCGAGGGCGGGGAGAGGCGGGACAGAGACCTCAAACGCAGCCAAATACACATAAACCAAAATCACCATAATAACAGGTTGACCAATGGTCACACAGAACCATATATCATGTGTTAGAACCACTCAACTAAATGAATCCGACCTGTAAACATAAACACATATCTAGCTGTATAACACAGGAGCCTCGGACAGCCCCTTCAATTAACTATTCCCCTTCCTTCTGCTTGTTGTAAAAAAAGAAAACAGACAACAGGAGCCCAAATGGTGCAGTACGTCACAAGTTAAATGGCAAACGTAAAGAAAAGGGTTGCGGTACTCGCAAAGGAAGGTTGCAAGGGGAAACCAACCAGAGAGGTGCTCCGTTCTTGGCTCTAGATACATCTCTGGCACTGTATTTGGCCTGAGGAACTGGGCGTTGGACCCACAAAACGTGTTGCCTGTGCATAATTAAACTTCATATGTGTATAAATGTGTCATTATTGAGGTAAGCCACCTCTCCCTTTATTATTTTAGCTGTTTTTTAACACAGTTTAATCTATCATTGGGCGCCTCTTCCCCCCATTGTGTTCCTCCTGCAGGTTCAGGTAACTAAAGGAGGAGTGTTTATCATTGAGTGGGAGGAAGCAGAATGGGAATTCGGTTCTATAAATTGGTGGAATTTTCCATTTTGAGGCCTGGTGCACACCAAAAACCGCTAGCAGATACGCAAAATGCTAGCAGATTTTGAAACGCTTTTTCTTATTTTTCTATGGCGTTTTGCTAGCGTTTTGCGGATTGCTGCAGCGGATTTCAGTATAGTACATTTCATATATTGTTACAGTAAAGCTGTTACTGAACAGCTTCTGTAACAAAAACGCTGGCAAAACTGCTCTGAACAGGCGTTTTTTTAGAGCGGTTTGCGTTTTCCTACACTTAACATTGAGGCAGAAACGCATCCGAAATCCAAAAAATGCCTCACCCCGGCATTTTTCGCAAAAACGCCTCCCGCTCTGGTGTGCACCACCCCATTGAGATACATTGACCAAGCGGATCCGCAGCCGCAAGCGGCTGCAGAAACGCTGAAAAAGCCGCTCGGTGTGCACCAGGCCTTAGTGTGGGAAAAATGATTTTCAAAACTTTTCATGCATTAATGCATATAAAAAAACAAATGACTACACTAGGGATTTAAAGCCAGGACATTTACCCATAATGCAGTTCAATGGCAAAATCCCCAGCTCTGTAGCATGCCACCCTACAGTGGAGAGTCCCTGCCAGTGGTGGATGGTCCATAAGCTTGAGTAAAAGACACCGCAGTGAAACCGCTACACAAAACTATACAAATGTACTGTTGAAAGTACCTCAGTATAAATGCTGAGATGTGGATGACCACACTCCCCAAGTAAAGCAGCCCCGGCATGTCGTGTCAACGCAGCACTTTTAACTGTGAAAAGTCCCTGAAGATGATCTACTTTCATACCTCAGATTCAGCGAGATTATAGCAAACGTGAGACAAAATAGCTTGTATCGTGTGACAGTTGTATGTTCCTGGAGAACATTCCCCTCATTCCAATCCCATGATTTCTGCCGATGTTTTCTCCCGAGGGCCAGCTTCCAGTCAGGATGCTGGCCTCTCTAAGATGGTCACAAAATCCATTACAACAGACACATCCAGCCCACATTTTAAAGGCCCTGTTCCTTCCAGTGCTTTGCAGCCTACCTACAACTTGTACATGCTCCATAGCGGACAGCAAAAACAGACAGACAACTGTGGGGGGTTTACGTGGTTTTCTTTTTCCCACTCACGGAACATCATCAAGTGAGGTTCATCTAAACTGGCCACATAACATAAGGAAGTAGTTATGCTCTCGAGGAGTCTTAAAGAGAACCCAAGGTGGCATATTGAGATCCTAATAGGACCCAGAGGCATGTCGTGTGCACAATGACATGCCTCTGGGTCATTGTATCGCCTCCGTCAGTCCACCCCCGCTCTGGTGTCCCCCCTTAAAAGATCGCCAGGCTAGAGACAATCTGCTTGTCCCTAGCTTATTTTATGTGAGGCTGTCAAACGGCCGCCTCTTCACCACCGCCTCCATGACAGGCTCCCCCCGCCGCTCTCCTCCTCGGTTAGCTTCCTCCAACAGGAAGCCAAGTCACGACCCAGGAGTACTTCCCGGGTCGTGAATTGGCTTTCTATTGGAGGAAGCTAACAGAGGCAGAGAGCGGCATGGGGAGCCTGTCATGGAGGTGGCGGTGTGGAAGAGGCTGACTGACAGTCTCACATAAATAAAGCATTTTAGCGACAAGCAGATTGTCGCTAGGCTGGCAATCTTAAGGGGGGACAGAAGAGCACGGGGCGGCGGGGGGGGGGGGGGGGTCAGAATGTCACAGAGGCATGTCATTGTACACACAACATGCCACTGGGTCCTATTAGGATTACAATATGCCACCTCGGGTTCTCTTTAATCATGAATTCTACAAAAAAAAAAAAGACCAAAACACTACAATCTTTTCATCTTTCGATACTTGGCTGCTCCTATTAAAAAGGACATCTGACTTGAGAGACATATAGTAGCTTCCATATTCATTTCCTTTTAATCCATTCCAGTTAACCGGCAAACTGTTGATCTTTCAGGTGTCAGTTTCCTAATCCCACACCTGAAACAAGCATGCAGCTAATGCAGTCAAACTTAAAGGGAACTTAAACTGAGAAGGCTATGGAGTTTTCCTTTTAAAAAATACCAGTTGCCTGGCAGTCCTGCTGATCTCTTTAGCTGCAGTAGAGGTTAAATCACACACCTGAAACAAGTATGCAGCTAATCCAGTCTGACTTCAGTCAGAGCACCTGATCTGCATGCTTGTTGAGGAGCTGTGATTGAAAGTATTAGAGACACAGGATCAGCAGGAGAGTCAGGCGACCGGTATTATTTAAAAAGGAAAAATACACAACCTTCTCAGCTTAGGTTCCCTTTAAGTAAAAAATCTGATCTGAGCGCTTGTTCAGGGTCTATGGCTAAAAGTATTATGAAGGCAGAGGATCAGCATGACAGCCAGAAAATTTGCACTGTTTAACCGCTTCCGGACCAGCGCGGTTGAAATTTACATCCTGCTTGTGGCTGCCGGATTCTTTCAGGATGTATATTTTAAACACTGCCGCCGTGCGGTCCCACTGCTTCCCCATCAAGGCAACTCACCGGCGCTGCAGTCTATATGACGGCAGAGTTGTGTGAGCAGGCCAGGAGCGGATTTCATTGGCTCCTGACCCTGCCATCGCTGTTAACCAATCTCATTGGCTTACATTAATGGACAGGGTTAATTGATGTAACGTTTACATTAAAGGACAGAGAGGGACCCGCGGCAATGGGAGAGTGGCGTGACCGGCGGAAACAACACACTTGGTCAAGATGAGCGTGCACCCCGGATCACTCGGTGATGCATTTGGGCAGCCATACACATGCTGAATTCTCAGCGAGATGGTCCTGACCAACCATGAACCACTTAGCGTGTGCACAATCCTGCACACATGATTAAGAAATGTGTTGCAGTAAATGGGCATTCAGAACAATGGACTCGGACAAGGGACTAATTCTGGAGAACAGGACTTTCTAATGAAGCAGAAATTTACTAACCCCCTTCCCCCTCTTGTATTTCTCTACACTGCAAGCACCTTACAGAGTCCCCAGCTCTGTCACTAACTGTGCCTCAGAGGAGCTCAAAAAGTATCCCTAGCATAGTCAGTCTAATGTTTCTAATCTAGCCAAAAGCCAATTTTTCGGCAGTAAAACACTTACCTTTCCAGTATGTTTTGGGGTTGTGGGAGGAACCCAGAATGCCTGGAGGAAAATCACACTAAGAGCCCTTTTCCACCAGCGTGTTTGTGCTAGCCGAATCGTAAATACAATCACGTATTTTACAATCGCTACGGTTTGCTTTTTAACATAGGAATCGCGGTAGGTCATTTCCACTACCGCGATTCGTTTTTGACGGGAACGCGAACGCGCGGCGGGGCGATATTTGCCGCGATTTTGCTATGCAGTGCATAGCATAGCAAAATCGCGGCCGCAAACGTCGGGAAATCGGCGGAATTGCGATTCAGCAATCACTAGCGTTCAGCGTGAACGCTAGCGACTGCTAGTGGAAAAGGGCCCTAACACAAAAACCTAATGCAAACTCCATGTAGATGGTGTCCTGTAATTGTTCAAGATTTGAAAAGAGCTTTAAAGGGACTCCGAGCACCTCTCGCCTCGCCTTTAAGCACACCCACGACCAATTGAGTGTGTCCGCACACTTACCAGCCACTTGTTTTATCCAAACTCCCCCTGGTATTGCCGCTATAAAATGCATGGGGCCAGACGACTTCATACAAAGTCGTGCTATGACCCCTCTGGTGGAGCCTCTTGCAATGGCCATGTGTGTCACTCGCTCTTCCTGCTTCATTCAGTGATGCACCTCTCTTTTAGAGAGGATTACTCCTCTGGACAGGGGGGACCCCGAAGTTATAACATAGCCAAGATGGCGTCCGCGATTTTTAAATTGAGTGAAAACTATTTGGTGTAGAATGGCGATTCAGGCATCAAATAGAGGAGAGCACAAGCTACAGAATGGTATGCTTCTTTAAGTACTTTGCAGTACTGGTCAGAGTCTCTTTAATGCAAGAGTTCTTGTATGATGCATGTGGCTTTAGACTCCAGGATGTGGAACGGCCCATTCACCAGGGCTGTGGAGTCAGTGTTGGAGCGAGCAATTTTTGGTACCTAGTTTCGGTGGTTTCATAAATTGTGGAGTGAGTTTATTTCTGTATCAACTCCACAGCCTGTTAAGAATTAGACTAAAGAGTTGGAGTCAGAGAAATTTTGGGTACCTGGAGTCAGAGTCAGTGGTTTTATAAACGGAGGAGTCTGAGTCAGATGATTTCTGTACCGACTCCACAGCCCTACAATCAGGGCTGTGGAGTCGGTACAAAAATCTTCCGACTCCAACTCCGACTCCTTAGTTTATGAAACCACGACTCCGACTCCCCAAAATGGCCCCGACTCAGACTCCTCGACTCCTTAGTCTAATACTTAACAGGGCTGTGGAATTTGTACAAAAATCGCCCGACTCCTGACTCCGACTCCTCAGTTTATGAAATCAACGACTCCAACTCCGAGTGCCCAAAATTGCCCCAACTCCGACTCCTCGACTCCACAGCCCTGCCTACAATTCAAACCATTGCAAATACTGAAGTGCATTCTGGGGTAAATTCTTATCTCCTGCACACAGTATAGGTGTAACTCCCATGCAGTATGGTAACTGGCAGTTGCTACAGACAAATTATCATCAAACTCAACAGCACACTGAAAAGAAAAAAAAAGTCTTTCTGTCCTTCAGGTTTTACAGGGAGCAGGTCTTGAATAAAATGCTACCAAGCACTGACTACATCTGCACTGCCTGGCACACCTCATTATACAGTCATAGTTTACATAAGTCAACTTATATGAAAGCCTGAAATGAGCATTAGTGAAAATACGTACATGCAACGCACTTTCCTATCTTGGGATGGAAGCAGAACAAGCGAGGAAAGGCGGGGCTCACCCTTTGCCTTAGGTAAGAAAAATACTTGCTAAAGCTATAGGTTAGGTTACTAAATAAAGGAAATTATAGGTGGGTGTGTAGAGCCAAATTCACTCACCCTTAGGGTTAAACAGCAGCCCACACCTAGGGTGTGTATAATATTCTGCTTACTATAAGACACATGCATAATCCTCCTGGCAAAAGCACATTAGCTCATCCACCTTACAGAGTTTAATCTAAAATGATTTGCAGAACATAACAATGTGCATAACCTGATCACACTGGAGTGCGGGGAGCAGGAGCACAAACAAGTGAGGTATGGGTTATTGTATAACACTGAGGGCTGTTCAGACTTGACTGCTAGGATGACATAGAAAGTTACCAGTGTCTCAACCTGCTCTGTGAAAGCAAAGCAAGGCAAGTCATCTACATCGTTTTCTTATCTAGAACGCATCAAACTATGAAGCCTTAAATCACCCTAGTCCTACTTCAGCCAATGCTATTTTTAGGCCCCATTCACACTGGGAATCGCAAAACGCTAGAAAAATCATTAGTGTTTTGCAAAGCGATATTCCTGTGATTTTTCACTGTACAGGAAAGCGCTTTTGGAGTGATTGCATTCTGTGATTCCTTTAGGGCCCATTCACAATGGGGCGATTTGCAGGTGTTTCCTACGGATCGTCGGCAATCGAAAGCACTTTTAAAAAAGTGATAGTGTAATGTAAAGTACATGGCAGTGATCTCACTGAGGCGATCGTTGGTGATGCACGATAAATATGCATGCAGCACTTTTTTGTGATTTTTGAGCAATTGCAATGTTAAAAAAAACGCTAATCGCGTTACCTCAAAAATTGTGAAAATGTACAGTCAAAAATACGTGTTTACTGCAAAAAAAAAAATCATCATTTCAAAAGGCTAGCGTCCAGTGTGGGTCTTAACAGTTAAATGCAATCGCTTCAAAAATGATGCATGCACCATGTTTGAGATTTCAGCAAATCACTAATCACTGGGGATCGCACTGCCAATGATTTGCATTGCCATAGAGCTTTTTCAAGTGCTAGTGATTTACAGACAAGCTGAAATCACTAGTAAAGCACTCCAGTGTGAATGAAGCCTTAGGGCTGGAACCCACAGGAGCGCTTTTGGCAGCGTTTTGGCAGCACTGCGATACGCTAGCAGTTTGCCAAAACACTGGGCTAATGTTAATGGATGGGGCAACTTCCACAGGAGCGTTTGCGTTTCCCAGATATGCAAACGCAGGACCTGCAGCATTTTGGGAGCGTTAGCGCTTCAATGTAAAGTATTGAAACGCTAGCAGAAACGCTCAGCAAAACCTAAACTGAGCGGTTTTGCTAGCGTTTTGCGGTTCAGCACACTGTAACAAAATTAAAAATAATTCACAGGACCAATCAGGATAAAAACGCAAAACGCTACGCACCCGCTGGGCAAAAAAATACAATGTTGCAAAACACGACCAAAAACGCGCATGAATCTGCTTGCAAACCGCTCAGACAAAACGCTAGCGGTTGCGTTTTGCGTTTGCTGATTTCAGTGGGTTCCAGGCCTGAGTGTGCATTTAAAGCCCTAGTTTAGCTTCCCATTTTTAATGCAGCTGATGGCAAGCTTGTATCAAATATACAGGTGGTGCAAAAGTCCATTTATTTCAGCAGTTCAACTTAAAGGGATACTGTAGGGGTTCGGGGGAAAATGAGTTGAACTTACCCGGGGCTTCTAATGGTCCCCCGCAGACATACTGTGCCCGCGCAGCCACTCACCGATGCTCCGGCCCCGCCTCCGGTTCACTTCTGGAATTTCAGACTTTTAAATCTGAAAAGCACTGCGCCTGCGCTGCCATGACCTCAATCCCGCTGATGTCACCAGGAGCGTACTGCGCAGACACAGACCACACTGGGCCTGCACAGTATGCTCCTGGTGACATCAGCGGGATCGAGGACACAGCAACGCAGGCTCAGTGGTTTTCAGACTTTAAAGTCTGAAATTCCAGAAGTGAACCAGAGGCGGGGCCGGAGCATCGGTGAGTGGCTGCGCGGACACAGGATGTCTGCGGGGGACCATTAGAAGCCCCGGGTAAGTTCAACTCATTTTCCCCCAACCCCCTACAGTGTCCCTTTAAAAGGTGAAACTAATATAAGAAATAGACTCATTACATGCAAAGAAAGATATTTCAAGCCTTTATTTGTTATAATTTTGAGGATTATGGCTTACAGCCTATGAAAACCCCAAAACCAAAATTTCAAACCATTAGAATATTGTGAAAATGTTGAATATTCTAGGCTCGAAGTGACAGACTCTAATCAGCTAATTCATACAAAACACCTGCAAAGAGTTCCTATTTCATATATAAGTTTCAACTTGTAAGTTGAATTACACGATATTCTAATTTTTAGAGTTTCACCTGTATTTTTGGCCAACGCTAGAGGAATGCTTTAGGATTGCATTATTTACAATCTTCATCACAATATAACTAGTGACAGTCGATAACAATGATGGTAATTATAGCCCAATCAGTCCATCAATGAATTATAGCTCTCATAAGTGAGGTAAGAATAGCTAACAGTAATGTTGCAGAGAACAAACACTGTACATAACTACAAGAGCCAAGTTGCTTCAGATGTTCAGTTAATCGCCGTTTTGGGCAGGTCATCTTCCCTTTATCAAGCCACCAAGTGCACTTAGCTGCTGGCTCTCACCTCACTCCCCTAGTTCATTGTTGCCAGCAGTGTCCTTCCCCAGCATTAGGGATGATTAATGAGATATAAATATTTTATGCAAATGTACATTTTTTTTAATGCAAATATATGCAGATTTAAAATGGACCAATCGATTTAAACCTGAGTAGGACTTGATTGGTCTATTATCAAGTTGCATATATTTGCATACAAATGTACCTACATTTGCATCAACTCTGAAATATTTGCATATCATTGATCATCCCTTCCTATCATACACCAAATCACCTGACCTCACCAAGCTCCTCTTCATGTACTGAGAAATATTAACTCTTTGTAGACAGCATTGCAGCTACAGTTCCTCCCTTCTCAGTGTATAATAAAAGTATTAGCCCTCTCCACAACCTCCTCAGTGTGTTCCTATAATCCATGTCCATCCAAGTAGTTCTTATACCATCTCTCAATTTTTAATTTTGCATAAAAAAAAAAAAAAAACAATTCCACATATAAATACATTTTCATACTATAGGGCAAATGTCTTTACATTGTAAAATATCTCCAGGACCACAATAGTGGGTGATTAAACAAAGACCACAATCTTATACATTTTTATCTGTACTGCAGCACACTCATAATGCTTAATTGAGCTTAAGGCATGTGTTACACGTGTCTTTAACCCTCCTGGCGGTCTAATAAATTCCGCCAGGAGGCAGCGGAGCAGTGTTTTTTTTTTTTAAATCATGTAGCAAGCCCAGGGCTCGCTACATGATAGCCGCTGCCTTCGGCGATCTCCGATCAGGAAATCCCGTTCAAAGAACGGGATTTCCTGGAGGGCTTCCCCCGTCGCCATGGCGACGGGGCGGGATGACGTCACCGACGTCATTGGGAGTCCCGATCCACCCCTCAGCGCGACGGATAGCGGCGATCGGTGTGCTGACGCAGCTAGCAAAGTGCTAGCTGCGTGCAGCAAAAAAAAAATTAAGCAAATCGGCCCAGCAGGGCCTGAGAAAACCTCCTGCGTGGCTTACCCCGAACTACGTTCGGGGTTACCGCCAGGAAGGTTAAAGGAAACATCAGGGAATATAGAGAAAATTAGATCTACTTACCCAGGGATTCTTCCACCCCCTGGGCAGCCGATATGTTCCTTGCTGCAGCTCCGGTGTCCCTTCCTTTGGAAATGCCGACCTCGCCAGGTTGGCATCTTCTGTACCTGCACGAGTGCCGCTTGTGATCATGTGGTCTGGAGTATTTTGCGTAGGAGCGACCGTGAGCAGCTCTCGCGCAGGTGCAGCAGATGCCGACCTGGCGAGGTCAGCATCTCCAACGGAGGGGACCCTAGGATACCAGAGCTGCAGCGAGGGACATATCGGCTGTCAGGTGCTGGAGGAAGCCTTGGGTAAGTAGATCTCATTTTCTCTATATTACCTGAGGTTTCCGTTAAAGTGTACCCGAGATGAATAAGTCTCCGGTTCAATATTTACCAGGGGCTTCCTCTCGCCCCATAAGGTTGTTCAGTCCCTTGGTGGCTCCTGTGCCCCGCAGTACGGTTCAGTACTCTGGCCAAATCGTGCATGTGTGGCCTGGCCGCGTGCACTCCACCGTCGGGGGCAGAACGCTACAGACCATGAGTGCGCATCAGCGGATTGCAATGAAGCGCAACTTGGCCAGAGTACCAGGCCGTCAAGTAGGGTACAGGAACGGCCTGGGGAGATGGCGAGGGATCGAGCAGTCTCAACGGGCCTGAAGGAAGCCCCAAGTAAATATAAAACCCAACATTTATTTCATCTCAGGTCCCCTTTAAGTTTTCTTTACACCTTGTGCATTTGCATACATGAAAAAACATGCGTTTTTTCACAACCGCTAATGTGACTTACGTAGAAAACCACACAATGTGCAGAATGTCCATTTTTTGCATACGAAAAAAACGCATTCAATTGTGAACTAGCCCATTGATTAACACGAGTTGTCAGTTAAAATGTGTGCGTGTGGTGTGTGTGTGTGTCGGCCTGAACCCGAAGTCTGGCCAGTCAAAACTAGAAGTGGCCGTCACACAGCAGCTAATACCCGGAATTAATTGTTTCCTGGCGGCTCAGTTATGCTGTTGCTACTCTGGCTCCTCCCCTTGGTCGCCTCCTATTGACATCTGTCAGCCGGGGACATGCATTCCCCCAGAGTTGATCGTCGCGGCAGGGATTCCTCTCGTTCGTTCCTGCAAAGTGGGTGCTGGCAGAAGCAATGTCTGCAGTGTTCCTGCTTTGCTTCCCTGCCGCAACGAACGACTGGAAGCATGCATGTGTACCCAGCTGCCAATGCTGCACGAACGGCTCGGTGTGTCCCCAACTGGCAGACTTCGGGTTTTGGCTGTAACATACTGTATATACTAAACCTGGGGCATCCATAGTGAAGGGGCATCTTGTGGCTTATGCCCCCTTTGTACCTTGTGCCCCTTGTACCTCGTGTCTCCGTGTCCTCCTGTATCCCCCTTGAGTCCTCCCGTCTCCCCCATGTTTCCGCCTCTGTCCTTGCGTACTCCTCTATGCCCCTTTGCGTCCCCATGTCCTCCTCTTCACGGGCACAGTACAGGGAGTCCACGACATTGCGGCAGGTTGGAGGTTCGTATTAGAAGGCATTCATAAGTCAGGAACAGGCATTTTGACTATAAGATGCAGTGACTTTTTCCCCACTTTTGGGAGAGAAAAAGTGAGTCTTATAGTCTAAAAAAATACAGTAAATGCTTTAACATTTTCAGTCTGACTATGTATACTTTTATTAGCCAGCTCCATAGTCCGGCTGGATGATGTAGGATGCAGCTGTTGCAGTGAACTCCCAAATCAACTGTCACAGAGAAGTAATCGCTGAGCGATGGGGCTTCTTGGAAATCTATTCTGCTGCAGCCAAACCCCATTCTCCTAACTAATTTGGTACCATTCCATCTTTACAATGTAATTTCTTCCCAAACTATTTATGCTTTCAGCGCATGAAGGTCCCCTAATCTAGGGTTACTGGATCTAATAGCACTAAGCGCTATTGTGCAGAGAAAAATGAAAAATAAATTGCATCATAATAAATGTAGTAGGCAGCCACACAAGCAGATGTTATATTAAACAAACCAATCCCAAGTACAGCAAAACAACATCAGCTGTTGCCCCTAGATGTAATAAATGTAAAATGTGTCAGCCGCCTGTCAACTGCCCGAAGGAGCTTCTGGTCACTTATAGTCCGCTGCATGCATAGGGGTTGGTGACCATCTCTTGCACATACATCCGAGCATGCAGCAGCATCCAGAGAGCAATATTATTATTACTTAATTGACTACCTATGCATACATTTGAAGTATATTTGCATGTAATACAGGATCGGATCACCTAAATGGATTTTTGAAGTGTTTTTTTTAACCTTGATGTGTATATATGTATTTGGTTTGTTGTGTTAAATAAACTTTTGTACTACTGCTGAGTGGTGGTGCCTAATTACCTCATTTCCCCAGGGAGATAACTTTTCTCGATTTTGTCTGAGGTTACTAGCACACGGACTACAGATGCTTGGTGCAGGTCTATTTGTTTTATCACTGCCATTTTGTTGCATTACATACCAACCACATAGTTCCCTTTCCCCATGTCTGCTCTTAACACTGCATTCAGTAAGGGTCAGCACCACTTGAAGTGTAATTTTAGCTCTTTATTGTTCCATAAAAAGTGATAGCAATGGCAGACCACCATTTCAGGTTATGCTCCCTTTTTCAAACTGCTCAAACATCAACCAATGGGGTAGGGGTTATTGCAAACATCAAGCAGCTTTTTTTTTTTCTGCAGTTTGTCCTTGTTTCCAATAGCTGTAGGAGCTTGCCCCCCCCCCCTCATTTATTCAGGGAAAGGTGTGAATGTAATAAAGTGCGACTCTCTAAACTGTTAAAAGTACAGTGTCCTATTTCCCCTCCCCCACCCCAAACACTTTTGTTTGTTAATTGCTACTGCTAATTACAGCAATCCTTATCTGCCTGCTCTTCCTCAGGACCGCAGGCACTGGAAGTAGAGGAATAAAAGCCTCTAACAAACATGTAAGTATATGTATATTTTAGGTACAAATTAATTTTTTTGTAATGTGCCACATTGTTAATATGCATTTTTAATGTGCTATTGAGATGCCCCGGGTGCTAAAAACGGTGCTCCGTACACTTTAATTTCATGGAGCACCTCCATTTTGTGGATTTTGCTTGTTAACACTGTAGAATAGAGAAAAGGCAGATGGGCTTTGAGAATACACTTTTTTACACATCCTGCCTCTCTCCCAGACAAACCCCAGACATCATTTCAACTTTAAAGGAATTCCAAGGTGAAAATAAACTGATGGGAAAAGCAGGTGTATGTACAGTAAGAAACATACAAATAATTAGGCTGTGTTCCTTTTTTTCTTTCTTTGCTTGAAAGAGTTAACATTCAGGTCTGCAAGTGACAGTTTGTCTCCAGTCGGGACCTAGTCGGATTATAGCGTAACCCTCACTGATAAGGAATTACAGCCATGAAACATTTTCCTTGCAGAGAACAGCTTCTAAGAGCAGGGAAGAGATGAAAAGGGTCAATAGTTCACATATTTTAGCTATGGCGTACTTCAAAGACTGTGTAATTGAGCAGAGAAAATGAAACATTAAAAACTTAAAAAGTAGATGTATACATAAAACTGTGGGATATCTCAAAAATTCATTTTTAACAGTAGGAGGACAGATACAATGGTTTATCTTATTTTATTTTCACCTCAGTGTTCCTTTAAAGTGGAGCTGTCAGCCATACTATCTCAGAAACCCCCAAGCCCCCCCCGCCCCAACTTATATATAAGTAAATACTTGCTCTACTTACATAAAATATGTATTGCACTGTCCACATTTAGATTTTAGTGAATTCTCTAATGTAAAAAAAAAATGATAAAAAAAATCCTTCTTAAGATTTTCCAATTTGTCTGTGTCTATCTTGAATCCTGACATTTCCTTCCTTACTCTGTCATTGGCCACCCTCCTCCCAGTCTTCAGACACTCCCACCCAGCTCTGCAATAGAAAGTGCATGGAGAAATACTGGCCAATCGGAGCGGAACAGAGGTGTGGGAGGGGAAGACAGGAGGGAAAGAGGCTTCAGCCAATCAGGCTGCATTAGTAAAGTCTGAGGGGAAAGTAAAGAAGAAAAAAAGACAACCCAGCATGCCCTGCAACTTCCTTTGTGCGGCAGATGTACCAAATAAAATCCAGGGAAACCGAGGAATGTTTTATGGAGAAGAAAAATAAGTGCGATTTTTAAACTTTTGCGTTGCCTGGTTAGCATCCTTATTTGCTTACCAGATAAAAATAAAGAATCGATTTTTGATTTTATGCCCGACAGTTACTCTTTAAAGATAACGATATTGACCCTGGAGCTATATAGCAAACAATCTGTTTCTCTAGTTTAGGCCTTCAAAATATTTATTCAATGTATCCAAGAAGGAATACGGTACTACTAGACATTGTTTCGGTGTGTTGGTCACACAACCTCATTATTGAACAGGAACACATGCAATTAAAATGTGTAATGTTTGATTTATGAATTAAAGATGCCAAGCTGACACTGGAAATGTTTCATCCGATTGTCAATAACAACACAAAGTTCAGCCGCAATTCTTACAGGTTTAGCTGAGGAAAAAAAAACACAAAAAAAACAAAAACAAAAAAACTGTTCTGTAACTTGAAGAACAAGGGAGAGTTATAAAGATATTTACCAGCTTATCTTTGATTCGTTCTCCATGAATAAGAAAGTCGCTTCTTCCGCTGCCCTCCGGGTAAACTTTAGAGACTCCAACCCGACTGATTCCGCCGCCTTCATGTGGTAACCATCCCCCACTGGAGTCATCTCTGCTCATAACCACAGCCTTCACACGCACTATGTAGTTGTCACTACAACACAAGCAAGACAGGAAAACAACATTAGAGAACACAAAGAAGAGCAGCGTGCAGGGAAAAGAAAAAAAGCAGACAAATATATCAAACACGTCCAAGTTCATTATTGTACAGATTGATAGATGGCCACAGGGTTGTAGAGTTGGAGTTAGCATCAATTATTGAGTACCCGGAGCCAAAAAAAAGGCGCAGACTCCAACTCCTGATATATTTAAAGAGGAAATGTTGTGAAAATCTTAAAAGCTAAAACAAATACAAATAAGAAGTACATATTTCCCAGAGTAAAATGAGCCATAAATTACTTTTCTCCTATGTTGCTGTCACAGTAAGTAGCAGAAATCTGACATTACCGACAGATTTTGGACTAGCCAATCTTCTCTTAGGGGGGATTCTCAGGGTTTTCTTTATTTTTAAAAGCACTTAGTGAATGGCAGTTGCTCCGTCCAACTGCCAAAATAGTGTGCAGCAAGCAGGGAGGCTGGCCAGCATCTTTATGTAAATCTTTTTCAGCCAATGTCTTTATAAAGAACATGCTGAGAATCACCTATGGAGAGATGGACTAGCCCAAGACCTGCCGCTAATGTCATATTTCTACTAGCTACTGTAAGTGACAGCAACATAGGAGAGAAGTAATTTATTCCTCATTTTACTCTGGGAGAAATAAACTTCTTACTTGTATGCGTTTAAAATTAAGATTTTCGCTACACTTACTCTTTAAACTGTAATAAAGAAAAAAAAATACAGTAATTTATAAAACGTTCCATTTCACAGATAATAGTCATAATTAACTTGCATATACGGAAAAAACGAAACTGTAGACAAGTACTCTGGCTGCGGCAACAGAGCAGCCACTGAATAACCGTAAAAAAAAGCTGCTCTGGGTGACCCAAAACCACAAGGAAGGTATAAGGAGATTTAGGCCTCTTGCACACTGTAAGTGATTTCGATTCAGATTCCGCTTTTTAATCAGTTTTTACATCCGATTCAGATTCCGATTTGCAGTGTGCAGGAAGCAAACTGCAAATCGGAATCTGAATCGGATGTAAAAACTGATTAAAAAGCGGAATCTGAATCGGAATCACTTGCAGTGTGCAAGAGGCCTTAAAGAGACCGAAAAGCCCTCTTCTCAAAACAGAAGGAATTTGTGATAATTCAGCTTAAAGTGGCTGGATAGTGTGGCTGGATAGTGTAATGGTTAAGGGCTCTGCCTCTGACATGGGAGACCAGGGTTCGAATCTTGGCTCTGCCTGTTCAGTAAGCCAGCACCTATTCAGTAGGAGACCTTAGGCAAGTCTCCCTAACACTGCTCCTGCCTATAGAGCGCGTCCTTGTGGCTGCAGCTCTGGCGCTTTGAGTCCGCCAGGAGAAAAGCGCGATATAAATGTTATTTGTTGTTGTGTTTGTTGTTAAAGTGAACATCTATGGTTACCCACAATGGACTGCTAGTAATTATGCAAATTATCTCTTTATGCCCCAGCAGCCAAGCTTGCATCCAGAACCGCTGGTGTCTAGCAAGCCTATAGCACGTTTATTCAAAGTTAGACATAAGTAGCTACATGATTATGCAAATGTATGTGGCTTGAAAATGGACCAATCAAATTCCACCTTGGTGGGGTTTCATTAGTCTAATTTCCAGCTGTGTACATTTGCATACAAAATTTGCATAATCCTGCATTAACTCAGAATTATTTGCATCTCGCTGACCATCCCCAGTCATTAATGTGTTGCTCAGCTAAGCATTATGGAAAATGACATTTATTAATAATTTTAATATATTACAGAAGTGTTAATTTTATTTGCACTGTGATATGTTTAAGCAAGTGCATTTGAGTGTTAACAAATGTAACCATTGTCAGCTTCAGGACCAACGCCACATAATTTTCAAACTCGCGTTTCTCATGAAATCAATTCATTTGATGCATTATTATATTTGTGGTTAGGGTCTACAATTTAAAAAGAGGAGCCATCAAGCTATACGATCCCATTAAAAAAAATTTGCTCTACTTACATAAAATATGTATTGTACTGTCCACGTTTTGATTTTAGCGATTTCTCTACAGTAAAAAAAGAAAATCCTTCTTAGCATTTCCCATTTTAAGTGTGGCTATTTTGAAGCCAATCCTGATGTCATTTCCTGCCCTACTCTCCTCTGCCAGCTTTGCCCGCGCTTCACTAAAGAAAGTGCATTGTCTCAGCATGAGCAATATTGTCCAATTAGAGAGGAACAGAGGTGTGGGAGGGGAAAACAGGAGGGAAAGAGGCTTCAGCCAATCAGACTGCATTAGTTAAGTCTGAGGGGAAATAGAGAAGCAAAAAAGAACAACCCAGCATGCCCTGCAACTTCCTTTTTGTGTACCAAATAAGAGTCATGTAAACTAGTGAATGATCATTTATCAACAAGAAAAGTAATAGTGATTTTAACTTTTGGATTTCTTGGTTAACATCCTTATTACTGGTTTACCAGATAAAAATAAAGAATTGATTTTTTATTTTATGCCCAACAGTTACACTTTAAGTAATACAGTATTACTATACTTTACATATACGCTGCCTGCAGAGTTCTTGTGAATCCACTGAGAAAGTTGTGCATATCAAATGCAGAGGTGAAGAATGTGTAGTAGAGGTAGAATCCCTGTTTCCTTGCACACTAACTGCAAATCACTAGAGATGTACACACAGCGTTTGCCTAGTGCCCGACTGACGTTCAGTGTTCCTGTCTGCACTCTATAAATACAACTACACAGAGCGAATTGTGAGTTGTATGTAACAGCTATTCTACAGCTATGTTCTAAGTTAATACATACCATATGTTGTTTAAGGCTTTCCTATTTTGTTTTTTTGGTTTATTTAGTTTAACTTTGATCCTGTTATAGAATGACCAAAGGATTTAGTTTATAACTGTAAACCTGCAACACTGTTCATGATTTTTTATATGTGCTCAGGGCTGGATTTCTGGAAAGGCCACAAAGGTTCTGGCCTTGGGAGGCTGCAAATGGGCATGAAAATGGGGAGAAAAAGGAAGCTGATGCTGAAGGAAGCGGTAAGGGCACATAAAGTATAGTGTTCTCCCCAGAATTTTTTTCCAGCCGCGTGGCATGAAATAGTAGCTGAGTGGCATGAAAAAGTATCCGGGTGGGGCGAGGGGAAAGAATGCAGGGCCGGTGCTTCTGTGAACAACTCTGCTTATAGCATAGGAGGAGGTGAGCTGATGACAGCCGGGTGGTCACCAAAACTAGCCGGGTGGAGCACCCGGCTAAAAGAGCCTGGGGAGAACACTGAAGTATAAATCCGGCCATATATATATTGTTATAGCCTATACATTTTATTGTTGTAATTTTTCTGCCTTGTTTAAATTTCAAGGTTAATGGATGTTTACCAATCTCCTCATTCAAGTTAGCAATGACTGGCTGAGATGGCCAACAGGGTATTGTGTTGACTTCCGAGCCAAGACCTCTTGTTCTGTTCCCAAAAGCAGATGCCATCTTATTTTAGCTATAAAATTGCTAATCTTTGGCATTGAAGAAATTCCTTTTCTGTAACATTACCTCAGTCAACATAGATAATACATAATAAAGTCAAGGTGTTGGTGGTACAATAAACTGAAAATTCTGAGTTAAACATTTTTTGTTTTTTTTCCCGGAGGCTGCTAGATGGTAGAAGTACCTAGAACTACCATTTAGCAGCTTGGGGCCCCGGCCAGTGAGAGAGGTCCGGGGCCCCTGGCCATCGTGCGAACCAATCGTGTGTTTTTAAACGTTTTTTTTCAGCTCTAGGACATGGCAGACAGGTGAGCGGTTAGGGAGGGACCCCTGTGGGAGGAATGCCTGCACGGGGCGGTCCTGCTAGCGACGCAATCTTGCGATTTGCGTCCAACTGAAGCCTCCCACCTGAATGCTAATGGCTGCTAGATGTGGTATGGCAGGTAAAGGGTGTATGACAGTGCATCCTGATTGGCTGACGAGCACCTGCTGACGACTTAAATGTAGCTGCATGCATGTATTGCTGTGTTCTATTGCTTGTGTGTGTCGAATTTAGCATTCAGTATGGAGGCAGTGTTGGTGGGTTTTCTGGATGTGCGAGGTCCAGAGCCTGGGTGTGAGAGGTCCAGGCCCACCTGCACTCCCCTCCAGGTATCGCGCATTGGCCTTGGGGCCCCGGCCAGTGAGAGAGGTCCGGGGCCCCTGGCCATCGTGCGAACCAATCGTGTGTTTTTAAACTACCATTTAGCAGCTTTGTTAACAGGATAATAATACAAGAGCCACACGTGTATGCAGGTAGCCAGTTTCAGGCTGAGCTATTACGGCTGCTGGGATTGCAATAGCCTGCTGACCAGAATGCATGAACTAAACCTTTCTGAGAGGACTGCAGCCTAAAGCACAGTCAGTGGTGCACTGAGAGGCCTCTATCTGTGCTCCTGACCTGGTACTTTCAAATGGATTTGTTAGACATCAGCTATCATGAATCTTTTACACAGATAAAGACTAGCTCTACAAGCGACTGCCAACAAAAATCTAGGTACACATCAATGCCTGGAGTGGGGTTTTAAGAATAATAAAAACCAAGCTGATCACTAGCTGAAAGCAATAACGTAAATGCAGTATTAATCTAACAAGGTGGAATGGAAAGGACTGAAGGATACTCCCACACATTTACCTGAATAACAAAGCTTACTGTCAAAAGGTTACATACTGAATGTTTAAACTCTTATGACATCAGTGTACATAACAAAGGTGTGTAAAATAAGTAAATTCAGCTGAACTACAGCCAATGTGTTCTTTGCTTTGGATACTGCAGGGAAAAGTTAAAAGTTGTCTCCAGTGTTTTAGTTTTTTTGTCTTTAATTTTTATTTTTAATTTTTAAAATAAAAATTAAAGACAAAAAAACTAAAACACTGGAGACAAAATAAAAAGCAAACTAGGGATGGTCAGTAAGAATAAATTTGGCTTATACAGTGTTCTCCCCAGGCTCTTTTAGCCGGGCGCTCCACCCAGCTAATTTTGGTGAGCACCCGGCTGTCATCGGCTTGACTCCTTATCCTCCTCCTTATCCTCCTCCTATGCTGCAAGTAGAGTTGCAACAGCCCTGCATTCCCACATTGGGCACCACCCGGCTACTTTTTCATGCCACCCGGCTGGAAAAAAATTCTGGGGAGAACACTGTTATAAATTAAGTACTGCAGTTCATTAATGACAGAAACTCTGCTCCCTCGTCTACAAAGCCACTGTGGCACTTTTTTTTTTTTTTTTTTTTTTTTTTTTTAAGACCTATGAAGCTCTGTGGCCACCCCCTCAGCTGCTGCCCGATTTGTCACCACCAAGCTGGCGGTAGGCTGAGGTAAGCAAGTGGGGGTGGCCACAGAGCTTCTGGAGACTTCAGAAAGCATGACAGCAGCAGTCTTGCAGATGGTTGTAAGGGGCTGATGGTCAAATAATGAGCAGGGGGCAGGACTGATAGCCAGAGTATGAGGAGGGGGCGGGCTGACAGTCAGAGAGTGAGCAGCAGGACTACACACAGCAAGGGGCAGAATGAATTGCCTCCTTTGCAACCCTACAGCCTGGATGGATTACTGCGATGATTAATTTGTACTTCCAATGCATACACTGTAGCTGTGAGAAGTCTCTCCCATGTTCCCAACAGATGAGTCAGTGTGAAGCATATGGCAAGAGATCTCCAGAGAAAATCACAGGAATGTCACTGTGAATCAGCTCATTAAATTGAAATATACAGAGATTATTTAAAAACTTTTTTTTTCCTTTTTAGGAATTATTATTGTGTATTTATAGTCACAGGTTTCCTCCCACATCCCCCAAACATACTGATCAGTTATTCGGTCTCTACCCCCCATTGTGAGCTCCTAAAGGATAGAACTATATCTGACCTAGGGCTCTTTCACATCTAACAACGCGTGCAGGAGCCGTTCTCCTGCACGCATTATATGGCCTGTGGCGTGTCATCGGGATGTTGTGGTGCGACACAATCAGCAGCGGTAGCTATTAATTCACCTGATGGGAAACGTCAGCTCCCAACGATTAAAAGCTCCCAGGTGCGTCGAACCGCAACGCATCGAAACGCTGCGTCGGGTGTGAAAGGTAAAATTAAAGTCTATGGACTTCCATTTTACCTAGGTTAACGCAAAGTATAGATGAAATTACTTTGGCCACCACTTATTCCAACGTATTTTTATATATTTTGTACATTATGGCCATTTTTTTTTTATACAGAGATTGCCTAATGTGCATGAAAGCATTTTAGGATTAGGCCTCATTAGCACTGGAGAATTTTATTAGCGATTTCAGCTAGTCTGTAAATCGCTAGCACTTAAATAAGCGCTATAGCAATGCAAATCAATGGCAGCATTCACACCGTAGCAATCACCAGCAATAAGCTATTTGCTGAAATCACAAGCATGGTACATGAAGCATTTTATTTTTTTTTTGCTATTTTGGAGCAAGTACATTTCAATGCTAGAGTCACAAAACGTAATTGCTCCAAAATGATTTTCCTGCACAGTGTCAAATGCCAGGAAAATCGCGTTGTGCAATTCCCCGCAAGAATGGGGCCTGACAGTGACTACTAACTGCAGAAAGGAGCTGCTTGACCACATAGCTGGAGGCGGGCTCAGTAATGTCACCTAGCCTGACAGAGCTGAGGAACTGCATGGAACATAATCTATCATCATTCTGAGGTAATATGTACATTCCAGCTTCCAACATCTCTGCACATCATGAAGCCACACTCTGCCAAGTAAATGGAACGCTAGCCCTCCGCCATGCTTCATTCACTAAAATGACATACCGTACAGTACTCCTCACGCTTCATAAAAAGACAGGATTCAAATGTTCATCTACTTCACTTAGCAACTAATCATTTGTACATATGCAAAAAAAATATCAAACCTTAAAACTCTAAAAACTGTTACCCTAGAGATCGGAACTCGATTCCTAGGGTGACAGTTTTGTGCATGCTGATGCCTCCTTCAGGTACCGCTAAGAAACGCATGCTGTTGCTATGGTGTGCGGAGGTGAAACAATGTGGTAAAGATGGAAACAATGTGCTTGAGTATTATTCACACTTTCTGGATCTTTCTTTTAAGTAATACCAATAGCCTAGCTGTCTTGCTGATCCTCTGCCTCTAATGCTATTAGCCATAGACCCTGAACAAGCATACATGAGATCAGGTGTTTGACATGATTGTCAGATCTGACAAGATTAGCCACATGCTTGTTTCTGGTGTACTGTACTTCAGATAGATACTACTGCAGCCAAATGGATCAGCAGGACTGCCATGTTAAAAAGAAAACAAATATGGCAGCCTTCATATCACTTTCACCCTGGGTTCACTTTAAGGAAGCTTAGGGGACATCTGTACACATACACTACTAGATGGGCCACGCCAGCCAAGTTCAATCTAGTATGTGGATAAAACCTAACCCATTTGTGTTATGGAAATGTGTGTAATGCAGGTTAAATCCCACCTGAAGTGAGAGGAATATGACTGACTGAAGTCTGACTAGATTAGCCACATGCTTGTTTCAGGTGTCTGATTACTGCAGCTAAAGAGGCCTGCCAGGCAACCGGTAACATTTACAAGGAAATAAATGTGGCAGCCACCATATCATTCGCACTTCTGTTTCCCTTGAAAGAAAGAAAGCCATATATGGTCCAAATGACAGTCCAAAACAGAAGATTACTCCCTGATTGAAAATTGATTGGATAGCAGTGAACCGGTCCACTTAAAGAAAGTCTGAAGCCGTTTTAAAAATCAGTTTTTACCTCGTATTTCGTTTAAGGATCTTGGCCAAACCTAAAATGCCACATTCCCGCAGCCGAACGAGGGTTTTCTCACCCTCAAATCCCCAGGGCAAAAACGGCGGTGCATTTCCTGGTAGAGGCAGAGCTTTCTGCAGTAGCTCTGCTTCTCCTCGCATCAATCCCCGCTGCTCGCCCCCTTCTCAGTCTTCTATCACTGAGAGGGGTGGGAAAGAGGCGGAGATCCGCGGTGGATTGACACGAATGGAGGCAGAAGCTCTGCCTACCTGGGCAGCAAAATCCAGGACCAGGAAAGTCGTTGCCATAGGATTTGAGGGTGATAAAACCCTTGTTCGGCCGCAGGAATGCGGCATTTTAGGCCTGGCAAGGATCCTTAAACTAAATAAAAGTTAAAAACTGATTTTTAAAGAAGCTTCGGAGTCTCTTTAAGTGACTATTAAATCTCAGTCCTTTCCTGGCCATAGTCTATAGATTTTACCTTTTAAACCAGGACTGTGGAGTATGTACATAAATACTTTAACTCATGCTCCTTTATTTTTTAATATACAGTACTGTTGTGTTTTTATTGTTGGTTGAAAAAAATATAAACTATGAGGCATTTCAGCACTTAAAGGGAAGGTTCAGGGACAGTTGGTAAAAAATCCAAATCCACTTACCTGGGGCTTCCTCCAGCCCGTGGCAGGCAGGAGGTGCCCTCGGCGCCGCTCCGCAGGCTCCCGGTGGTCTCCGGTGGCCGACCCGACCTGGCCAGGCCGGTGTTCCGACGTGATAACCTACACGTCGAATTTGCCTACATCCACTGTCAAACGTATACCAGGAGGATTAGGGTTAGGGTTGGGGGAGGGGAAGGGATAGTAAAAGTCTATGGGATGTAGGTTAGTTTGACGTGTAGGATAAAGTGTTGGAGCACCGGCGGCCAGGTCGGGCCTCTTCTGCTCTCCATTGTGCGTTCCACGCCGGTGCGCTGACGTCATCGGACGTCCTCCGGGCTGTACTGCGCAGGCTCAGTAGTTCTGAGCCTGCGCAGTACAGCCCGGAGGACGTCCGATGACGTCAGCGCGCCGGCATGGAACGCACAATGGAGCGCAGAAGAGGCCCGACCTGGCCGCCGGCCTGGCCAGGTCGGGTCGGCCACCGGAGACCACCGGGAGCCTGCGGAACGGCGCCTAGGGCACCTCCTGCCTGCCACGGGCTGGAGGAAGCCCCAGGTAAGTGGATTCGGATTTTTATTTTTTACCAACTGTCCCTGAACCTTCCCTTTAAAAACTCATCCGGTTTAAAAGCTATATAAAGCTGGTGTCTGCTTTGGGGAACAAACCAAACAACATTGGCTAAGAAGCTGATGAGCTACCCCTATTGGCCACTATTAATGAGGATGCAGTTATGGAGTCTAAAAAAAAAAACTATAAACATTCCTTATCCCTAAAGACAAAAAATGCTAAGAATTAAGTTATAATTTTTAAATAGAGTCTGTAAAAAAAAAAAAAAAATTCAAGAAAAAAGCCCAACTATTGATAGTAGAGCTCAGGCATGCAAAATGTTATGCTGAGGTACAGCTCTGGGAAGGAGCAAATGTGCAAAGTGCATAGAAGACCCTGAACACCCAATTAGGACCAAGGCAGCAGAGCTGGTGTGAATTTAGGTCAACTTCAACTAGAACATCCATTATTAGAGGCAAACGAAGAAACTAAAGCCTAGTACACACTAGCAATTTTGATAGGCCAATCATTGGTCAATTTTACCACCTACATGTAGTATGACCATTTACCTATATAATCTGCATAGAATAGAAAATCTGTTTGGCCCTCATACTACATGGAGGTGGTAAAATTGACCAATCATTGGCCAATCAAAATTGCTAGTGTGTACTAGCCTTAATATCCCTGGCACTTGGGTTTCTGAATTCAGGTGTCCAAACGTCCGTTGTAGCCACTTTTCATTCAATGATATGTGTTTTTGTCTGTTTTTTAAGGGAAGCACAGATAGATGGAAATCTGGTGGAACTGGACTTCAGTAACCGCATCAACCCGAACAATGGAACTACTGTATATTCTGGCGTATAAGACTACTTTTTAACCCTTGAAAATCATCTGAAAAGTCAGGGGTCATCTTATACACCAGATGCCATTGATGCCGGGTGATACCCCCTTATCATTTACCGACTCTTAGATCTCGCTGCTGAGGACTGTAGTGAAGCGGCACAGGCGCACACGTGTGCGAGATCTGAGAGGCAGAGAAGGAGGTAAATAGTATATAAGGGTGGGCCAGAAGAGTGAAAGAGCTGTGTTTTATGGGCACAGTGCAATCTATTCTTCCATATATAGACAAGGAGAGTTGACCAATCCACTTGGGGAGAGGGAGGGTTGACCAATCCAACCATTCAATCGCCTGTATACTGTTATATTCTGGGTACCACATACAATACAGCACCAGTATCTGTTCATACATAGCACCAGTATATACCGGTAATGTTTTTTTATTATTTGGTGTGCGTTGTATATCCTAAACTCTATATTTTAACTGGAAAAGTTGGGGGGCCGTCTTATACACCCAGTCGTCTTATACGCCGGAATATACGGTAAGTCAGCAAAATTGAATTTGAAGCGAACTGAGGCAAATGATACAAACACTGGGCATGCACCTATTTTGCCTTGGGCAATCCATCTCTGGGTACATCTGACATTGCTATTCAGTTAAAATTCTGGAGGCAAAATGAGGCAAATCTTCCTCTATTACTCATTGTTCATCTACTATCTGAACCAGTTCTACAGGCAACACCTCTGCATTCAGTGTGTACAACACACTCAGTGGATTTACAACAGATTTGTAGGAAATGTTTATGTAAAATATAGACGTACTGAATAAACATGGTTAAATCGTAAACACTTTTAGGCTAGGTTTCCACTTGAGATGAACCTTCAATGGCAAGTGGGAGGGGACAATGTAGTGTCCGCTCTGATAAGCTGTTGTTGTCCGGCGCAGATGTACTTCCACCAAAGGTTATATGGGAAAAATCAGACTGCACAAGAGTGTGTTGCGCATACCACAACAGATCCATTGCTGACTGACAAGTGTGAACAAATCCCATTTATAAAATAAGTTTTTCATTGCGGCTAAATGGACAAAAAAAAATCCTCCAATCTCAAATGCACATCCAATTTTCGGCAACAGGTCATTTCGTGGTCAACTATTATTATTTATTTATTGTACTTATAAAGTGGCAACATATTACGCAGCGCTGGACATTAGTTTAGGTTACAGACAATAAATAGGGGTGACATACAGCAAAATGACAATACTTGAATACAAGAAAGACCAGTTCATGCAGCACAGTATGAGTACAAGGTAATGCTTAGTCAGTCACTGGAGGGGAGCATGGAGATTAGGCAAGTTAGGTTCACTCAGATGCACAGCATGGGTTCACAGTAATGGAGGTGCATGATCAGGTAGGACACAAAAGGAGGAGGACCCTGCCCAAAGGCTTACAATCTAGAGGGAGAGATAAGAACATGAAAGGTAGGGGACCAGAGTTCAGCTGTGGGTTTAGAGCACTTGTGAGGGGTAGTAGGCCAGAGTGAAAAGGAGGTCAGTTTTGAGGGCCATCTTGAAGATGTTGAAGGAGGGGGCTGCCCTAATGGGTAGAGGTAGGGAGTTCCATAGTGTTGGAGCAGCTCTTGAGAAGTCCTGGAGGCGTGCATGGGACTGGGTGATGCGGGGGTGGTTAGGCAAAGTTCATTGGAAGAGCGGAGTGAGCGGCTAGGTGTGTACCTCTGAGTAAGATCGGAAATGTAGATTGGATGCGCTTTGAGTCCCACGGGAGAAAAGCGCTTTACAAATGTTATTTGTTGTTGTTGCTGGACAGGTTTTGTGGACAGATTTGTAGGTCAGACAGTATCTTGAATCTCATTCTGGACTGGATAGGAAGCCAGTGAAGGGATTCAAGGAGGGGATCCGCCATGGTGGAGCGATGGGGGCAGTGGATAATTCTGGCTGCCGCATTTATGATGGACTGCAGTGGGGCTGTTCGGGTCATAAGGAGACCAGACAGAAGGGCATTGCAGTAGTCAAGGCGGGAAATTATGAGGGCATGGATGAGGAGTTCGGTGGTGGCAGAGGTAAGGAAAGGGCGAATCTTACAGATGTTACGAAGGTGGAAGTTGCAGGACTTTGTGAGGTTTTGGATGTGGGGAGTGAAGGAGAGTGTGGAGTCCAGGGTGACACCCAGACAGCGGGCTTGAGAGGTAGGGCGGATGGTAGTGTGGTTAACAGTGACATGTACATCTGGGAGGTTCATGGATGGCCAGGGTGGGAAGATCATAAATTCCGTTTTGTCTAGATTTAGTTTCAGGAACCTAGCGGACATCCAGGACGAGATGGCTGATAGGCAGGAAGAGACCTTGTCCATGGTAGTGGGGGATATGTCAGGGGTGTGGAGGTAGATCTGGGTATCATCTGCATACAGATGATAGTTAAAACCCATGCAGGAGATAACCTTGCCAATGGAGGATGTGTATAGGGTGAACAGTAGGGGGCCAAGGACCGAACCTTGGGGGACTTCCACCGAGAGGTGGTTGGGGGTGGACGAGGACTCATTGAAGGCGGTCTTGAAGGAGCGGTTGGAGAGGTAGGATGAAAGCCAGGACAGGGCAAGATCATGAATGCCCATGGACTGGAGGAGTAGGGGATGATCTACTGTGTCAAAATCTGCTGAAAGGTCAAGGAGGAGGAGAATGGAGTATTTACATTCAGCTTTAGCAAAGGCAAGGTCATTGACCACTTTGGTGAGAGCCGTTTCGGTTGAGTGGGCAGGCCGAAATCCAGATTGCAGTGGGTCTAGCAGTGAGTTGGCATTGAACTATCAGGAGAGTCAGCCATGGCTCCAGATCTGTAGATACCAGACTGTTGCTGACAAGTAATATGCGTAATATGTTGGCGCTTTATAAATACATTTATATTGCACTTTTCTGAGCCATGCATGCCCAGCTCAGATCACCTCTGGTCTGAAACACAACAGGGGGAACATACAATGGCTGCTGCCTGTCCTCTGACATGGATGGCATGCTCCAGCCCAGCGATCCTACTCCTGAGTGGACAGGAAATAAACTGAGTTTGTGGGATTGCAGCACAAACATATCCTGAGGCTAATTTGAATATTTTATTCTTCTTCCTGTCCAGATTGGAGTGGAGAGGTTATCTCTCATAGGTGCTGTCCTGAGATGACCTTGGCACTGGGCCTAACCCACTTGATTCATGAATGTATTCCATGATTTAAGTGAGTTTTAACAGGGCTGTGAAGTCAGTACAAAAATCATCCACCTCCTCAGTTTATGAAATCACTGACTCCAGGTACCCAAAATTTCTTTGACTCCTCGACTCCTTAGTCTAATACTCCACAGGACTGTAGGGTTGGTACAAAAATCATCTGACTCCACAGCTTATGAAACCTCAGACACCAGGTACCAAAAATTGCTCAGCCTCCTCGATTCAGACTCCAGCCCTGGTTTTTAAGCTTGTGGTACTGACTTAGAGCTGACAATAGTTGCACAAGTTTGCACTTAACCTCAACAAGGGTATGACTGATTTTAGGTTAGTCTAGAGTTGTTTAAGTTAAGGTGAGGAAGAACCCTTGGGAATTCAGCATTACTGAAAGTTTATATAGGAACTAATTAAAGGCATTAACACAGGGTTTGGTGTTACGGAAGTGTAAAACTTACTTTAGGCCCAGGGCTGTGGAGTCGGTACAAAAATCATCCGAATCAGACTCCTCAGTTAGGGAAACCACCGACTCCGTCTCCAGGTACCCAAAATTGCTCAGACTTCGACTCCTTAGTCTAATTTTTACAAAGGTTATGGATGTGGTTCAAAAATCATCACTCCGAAGTTTATTGAAACCACCGACTGACTCCAGGTACCCAAAATTGCTCCAACTCTACAGCCCTGTTTAGGACTATGTTAGGCACAGGTAAAGGGAGGTTGAGGAGTTGAGTGGAAGAGTGAGGTGAATAAGGTTTTAGGGTAGGTTTGAGGCATGAAGCAGTCCAGCTGTGTCAGACATATAGGAGTTCATTTTCAGTGCTTATATCTGTGTCAAATTATATCACCTAAACCCATTTCAGGAATCTGTCAGTGACAAAACTTTATCAAGCGGGCCATTGCTTTGTCCCTATTGCCATTTACCTTTTCTTGTTTGTCTCTTTCAGCTTCTACATCAGACAAACGCTATAAACAAAACACTTCTATAGAATATGAAAAAAGGCAACATACCACATGGAGGCATCAAGCATGTCTTGGATAAACAACCTGTCTAGTAGGATTAGTAAACAGAACGGTTTCTCTCAGAGCTGAAAGGACAGACATGTTGAGGCACTGAAAGGAAAGGACGCAATGGCATTCAGCTCTTTTCTTTAAGCTCGATGTTTACTACCTGACATAAAGGAGGATGTGGGCCAAAAGGTCAGGAGATGGTTGGATGAAGCCCCACAAACTGCTGCATAGCATTGCTCCTGGCTAACTACCCCAGGATTCTTTTCATAAGCAGACACCTTTCTAAACAGAATTCAAAGATAACATACATAGATACAGGAAGCTTCACACCTGGAGCACGAGCTGACATGATAAACTGGAGGGCATATCGCCAATACGGCTCTCCGAACAGTCTTTCCAGTCACAAAAAGAATCACTCCGCTTTCCTCTGGAAGAATTACTACCACTGTACTGGTCAGACTCCACCCAGCTGGACAAGTCACACTTCTTATCAGCTACTAGATCACATATGGTCAGGGCTGTGGAGTCGGAGAATCTGAGTAATTTTGGGCACCCGGAGTCGGAGTCGTGGTTTCGTAAACTGAGGAGTCGGAGTCGGGTGATTTTTGTACAAAATCCACAGCCCTGTTAAAGGGATACTGTAGGGGGGGGGGGGGGTTTGTCGGGCGAAAATGAGTCGAACTTACCCGGGGCTTCTAATGGTCCCCCGCAGACATCCTGTGCCCTCGGAGCCACTCCCCAATCCTCTGGCCCAGCCTCCCGTTCACTTCTGGAATTTCAGACTTTAAAGTCTGAAAACCACTGCGCCTGCGTTGCCGTGTCCTCGATGCTGCTGATGTCACCAGGAGCTTACTACGCAGGCCTAGTATGGTCTGTGTCTGCGCAGTACGCTCCTGGTGACATCAGCGGGAACAAGGACACAGCAATGCAGGCACAGTGGTTTTCAGACTTTAAAGTCTGAAATTCTACAAGTGAACCGGAGGCGGGGCCGGAGCATCGGTGAGTGGCTGCACGGGCACAGGATGTCTGCGGGGGTCCTTTAGAAGCCCCGGGTAAGTTCTACTCATTTTCCCCCGACCCCCCTACAGTATCCCTTTAAGTATTAGACTAAGAAGTCTGAGTCGAGCAGTCGGAGCCATTTTGGGTACCCGGAGTCGGAGTTGTGATTGCATAAACCAAGGAGTCGGAAGATTTTTTTATCGACTCCACAGCCCTGCACATGGTACCTCAAGTTTCATATCAGTTTTCAGGGCTGTGGTGTCAGTACAAAAAAATTATCTGACCAACAGACTCCTCAGTTTATGAAACCACCGACTCCAGGAAACAAAAAAAAAGCCATTCAGCCGCACAGGGCGGGGCTTTCTGGGGGGCAGGAGAGGAGAGCATTGGCCACAGACATCGGCAGGGGGGGGGGGGGGGGGGCGGGGGTCACACACAGTGATCTCTAGTTACACCCCTGCATGCAACAGTTTCTTTTTAAATAATTGAGAATCTTACAACCCACTATACATGTCTCTTTCACAGCTTATGGGCTGGATAGCAGATACACTGCGGCTACCTCCTTCTCATGCTGTAGAGCTTAGGTTCTCAAACTGTGCTACGCGTACCCCAGGGGGTACTTCTGATGGTTCTAGGGGTACTCGGGCTTGATATACTTAACAAAGAATAACACATTTAGTGTTATAGAAAATGATAAATCTTATTTAAACCACCAAATTAGCACTTTATCTAATTAAAGTCAATAGTAAATGCTTGGAAATTGTTTAAAATCAATTATGTACTACAATCAAATATATATATATATATAATGTTTACTATGCTAGGGGGTACTTTGTGAGTACAGGGTTTTAAAAGGGGTACATACCAATAAAATGTTGAGAAACACTGCTATAGAGCATAGCATCGGAGGCTGTGATCACACTGCTCTCTAGTGGCTGGAAGAAGCATGCAACATGTCTAAGGAGCAAAGTTCACTCAGTTGTACAAAACAAACTAGAATTTCTAGTTATACCTAATAGTACACCTGTGCACCCTCAATCAGTAGCCATTAATGAGTGGCCAGAAACCACTCAATATTTTACTCTACAGAGCAGGGGCGTAACTAAATTCACAGGACCCCCCAGCAAAACATTTATGAGGCCCCCTTAAAGTTCACACCCCTCCCCTTGCCTCCACTTGATGACTCTCTCAGCCTTGGGGTCCATCTCACAAGGGTCATAAAACAAGTGTGGCCATCAAGATCTTTACACCTATAACAAGTGTAGCCACCTGACCTGAAGGATAGCCCCCTGTATTAGAAGAAGGGGAGGCTAGCAAATGGGGACCCCCACAGCTCTGGGCCCTCCTCCAATCACAGGGGATGCTTCCCCTATAGTTATGCCTGCTTCAAAAGGTACCATAAACTGTATTTTACTGAATTACACAATGATTAGTACATCTATTTACATGTGATGCAGGACTTAGAAGAGTTCATCTTTAACCCATCAGCATGCGCTGGGTTGTGGCAGGAAACCAGATCACCCAGAGGAAACCCACGCAAACACGAGGAGAACAAACCCTACATAAATCGTGATCTTGTGTGAATCAACCACAGAACTTAGTCAACCACTAACTCATTGTGCCACACCATATAAATAAAAGACATGTATTTAACATAAATGCCCTTTTATGTGCAGATGATTCTTATGATGCTTGTAAATCTGCTCAGCACAGACCACAGCAGAAAATGGGAGAGAAATCAAATCTTCAAGGCATGTTTTATATATTTCTATTCTCCGGGGTAAGACAGCTATGCAGTGAAGTATTCAGGGGTCATGCTATGAGTGCACTTAAATCCCCAGCTTGAACACAAAGGCCAGATAGAATTCCAGTGTGCATCAATGGAACAGCGAAATTATCTGTGCAAGAAATCAACAAAGTATTTTACGGTTTGCACAGTGATCAGGTTTGTGCTTGCCAGGTAGCACGAAGCAACTTGTTCCAGAAATATATCAATAAATCCAGAGGGCTAAAAGGATTATTCAGATACTGATGTTTTGGAAAGAGAATACTAAACAACAGTCAAGTGAATAAAAAAACAAAAATAAAAGATTTGGAAATAGTAATACTTCAAACTAAACTCCAAGCAAATCAGGGGGAAAAACATCATTTATTCTAGTCTTGCCTTTAATACAAGGCAATTAAAAAGTATTAACTAAAATATAGAAACTGTAAGTATCTTATTTAGTCTTTCAGAGTAACCAAGCAACTCGGGGTGACCCAAACCACCAGGAATTAATAGGGGGATAAAAAGAGACCAAAAAGCCCTCCTACTAAGAAGCAATGCTTGGAGTGATTTACCTTCTTAAAGAGACTCCGTAACAAAAATTGCATCCTGTTTTTTATCATCCTACAAGTTCCAAAAGCTATTCTAATGTGTTCTGGCTTACTGCAGCACTTTGTACTATCACAGTCTCTGTAATAAATCAACTTATCTCTCTCTTGTCAGACTTGTCAGCCTGTGTCTGGAAGGCTGCCAAGTTCTTCAGTGTTGTGGTTCTGCTATGAACTCCCCCTTCCAGGCCCCTCTATGCACACTGCCTGTGTGTTATTTAGATTAGAGCAGCTTCTCTCTTCTCTCTTATCTTTTACAAGCTGGATAAATCGTCCTCTGAGCTGGCTGGGCTTTCACATAGTGAGGAATTACAGACAAGGGCAAAGCTGTTTGCAGGAAGAAACGAGCAGCCTGAAACTTCAGTGCATGAGAGATGCAGGGGAAAGAAACACACAAATGATCTCTTGAGATTCAAAAGGAAGGCTGTATACAGCCTGCTTGTGTATGGATGTATTTTCTATGTGTGGACATACTGTACATCAACCTACTTCCTGTTTTGGTGGCCATTTTGTTTGTTTATAAACAAGCTTTTTAAAACTGTTTTTAACCACTTTTAATGCGGCGGGGAGCGGCGAAATTGTGACAGAGGGTAATAGGAGATGTCCCCTAACGCACTGGTATGTTTACTTTTGTGTGATTTTAACAATACAGATTCTCTTTAAAGTGGATCCGAGGTGAACTTTTAATCATTGCAGAATTGTGTTCCTTTCCTATTGTTTATAGGGCATTCCTCAAGCCAAATACTTTTTGTTTTAATACTCTAATTCCCTATAAACTAAATAAACCACGCCCACAGGTTTTCAGAGAGCCTTGGCAATAGCAAGGGCTCATGGGAGCTCAATCTGGGCAGGAGGAGGAGGTAGTGTTACTAGCCATTGATTTCAGAGGCAGATGGGAGGAGGGGGGGGATTAGGTTTTTTTCACAGGCTGAGTGCTCAAGATACAGATAAGCCTGCTTCTGTGTAATGTTTACAAACAACATGGCTGCTGTCATTGTATCACAGGAAGACATAATAATTTTCTATTAACACTGTTTGCAGCTAGATTTGCTGTGTAAACTATCTAAACTTTAGATAAGATATATAGACAAGTTACTTGTTATAGTTCGTTTTTCATCTGGGATCCACTTTAAAACAGAAGGAAATTTGCAATAATTCAGCTATAAGTGAACATTTGTGGTTACCCACAATGCACCACTCTAACTGAATATGCAAATTATCTCTTTTCGCCCCTGTAAGCCAGGCAAGCATCCAGAACCGCTGGTGTATAGCAAGCCTATAGCTTTAAATATTACACAGCCACATCAAATTATTCCGTCTTTGCATCAGCCTCTTGTAATCCCTTTTACTGTAGCCATCAGGATGGCACAGAATGGATTTTGCAGTTTTTTCCAGTGCTGGCGGCCAGTAAGTACAGTAGAGTATTGGCCAAAAGACACCTTCACTGTATTTTGGGTTTGGGATTTTGCAGGTGTTTTAGTGCATCTCCTTGTCAATAGCCTAACGGTAGCAATACATCTAGTGATGATGGGCAGATTAGACCAAGAGACAAATCTCTTTCTGATCGAATCTGATTCGAGAGGTCAGCTGCACATACGCCGCAGGCAGTTCCCCGATCGATTTCATGCTAAAATTGATCAGGAATTGGCATTGTGACGCCACGTCTGCCACTTTGCTGGCCCGATGCTGTCCCCACTAATGTAAAATGTACACCGCTCCCCCATGCACTATTTGACATGCCTGTGTCCGTCTCTGGCCCCAGACTCTGTCCGCAATCTGCATATATACGTGGGCCCCTGTGTGATGTCACACGTGCCCATGTTACTCTGGCAACCACGTGGGGTGCGTGTATGTGGATTGCGGACAGAGCCCGGAGTCAGAGGTGGACACGGACAAGTATAGTGCATCGGGCACCAGGAGGGCACATTTAACATTGCGGGGGTGGGCGGGTTATGGTGTCAGGGATTTTGTAGCTCGTTCTGATATTCACGATGTTACCGCCATTCACCTGATCGACCATGATGGCCCGACATCTTGCAGCATGTCCGATCGATACATGCAACTAACTTTGGCCTGAAATATGTTGCATCGCTGATCGGGCATGCTCTTGACAGCACAGATTTTCATCTGATTCAATAATCACCTTAGCCACCATATCCCTAGCAGATCCTACTACTGTCAAATACACCTCCACCCCGATACCTAACATATATTCCTCCCTACCACTAATCCTTTCTTTAAAGGGGCACTATGGCAAAAAAATTTAAAATTTTAAATATGTGCAAACAGACAAATAAGACGTACGTTTTCTTCCCAGAGTAAAAATCAGGGCTGTGGAGTCGGTCCAAAAATCCACCGACTCCGACTCCTCAGTTTAGGATTCCACCGACTCCGACTCCACGACTCCGACTCCTCTAATTTGCATATTACAATTTTGTTGATTAACAGTATGTAACGTGAAATTCGTCTCTTAACTGCCAACGCTTAGGAATTTTACAAGACAACTGAAGTGAGAAGGATATGTAGACTACTATATTTATTCCCTTTAGACTAAAACTAGTCCTTGGTAAGAGTACTTGTAAAAAAGGTACAGACCGGAACAAAGAACATCTATCAGGCCCTAGGCAATGTGACTGTGGGTAAATGTAAGAGTGATGTGCAGGTACTCTGCAGGGGAATGAGGAGATTCTTCCTCTATTACACATTCTTCATGCACAATCTGAACAAGGTTTATGGGTGACAGACAACACCTCTCTGTTCAATGTGCACAACATTCTCAGTGGATTCCCTGCAGCTCTGTGGGGAGTGCATATGTAGAGTATAGTACTACTGTGTAACAAAGTAAACCTGAGACAGATGAAATTAAAGTTTTATACATACCTGGGGCTTCCTCCAGCCCTGTTCAGGCTAATCTGTCCCTCACTGTCCTCCTCCGCCACCTGGATCTTCTGCTATGAGTCCAGATACTTGAGCCAGTCTGGTGTAGTGCGCATGCACACACTCCGCCACCGGGAGCGTACTACACCTGCGCAGCACTATTGCGCAGGTGCAGAATGCTCCTGGCTGTGGAAGCGGCGCGTAGCCAGACTATGCTGACTGGCTGAATTACCAGGACTCATAGCAGAAGATCCATTTGGTGGAGGTGGACAGCGAGGGACTGATTAGCCTGAAGGGGGCTGGAAGAAGCCCCAGGTATGTATAACACTTTTCTTTTCATCCGTCTCAGGTACCCTTTAATTTGTAGTCACCAAACCAAATTTTAACAACATATCAAATTATTTGATTTCATGAGCAAAGAGAGGGCATACATTTGCATAAACCAGCATCAACGCAGAATTATTTCCATCTCATTGACCATCTCTATTTGTGACACAGCTACACATCAGGCTTTATTCTTACAGCATAGACGTTATTTAGTATATATAAGAGATTCCTGTGTACACATCAAAAATACTGTACAGTCACAATCAGATATGTATATCTGACTTTAACCTCCTGAGCGGTATGGACGAGCTCAGCTCGTCCATCACCGCCGGAGGCTGCCGCTCAGGCCCTGCTGGGCCGATTTGCACCAAATAAAGTGCAGCACACGCAGCCGGCACTTTGCCAGCCACGTGTCCTGCCTGATCGCCGCCGCTCTGCGGCGATTCGCCGCGAGCAGCGGCGAAAGAGGGCCCGGCCCCCTAGCCGCCTGAGCCCTGCGCAGCCGGAACAAAAAGTTCCGGCCAGCGCTAAGGGCTGGATCGGAGGCGGCTGACGTCAGGACGTCGGCTGACGTCCATGACGTCACTCCGCTCGTCGCTATGGCGACGATCTAAGCAAAACAAGGAAGGCCGCTCATTGCGGCCTTCCTTGTTTATTCTGGGCGCCGGAGGCGATCGGAAGAACGCCTCCGGAGCGCCCTCTAGTGGGCTTTCATGCAGCCAACTTTCAGTTGGCTGCATGAAATAGTTTTTTTTTAATTAAAAAAAAACCCTCCCGCAGCCTCCCTGGCGATCTCAATAGAACGCCGGGGAGGTTAAAAATACGGGGACTGCTTTATTGAAGCAGCACAAGTAACTCATTTTGATTGGTTTATTTCATTTTTGTGGACTGAGCACAGCTAATACTGTATATATACATTATTTTTAATGACTTATCTGAGAAATAGAACATTTTATTATATTTTCTATTTTAATTACAGTTACAAATTCATTAGGAGTCGGAGCATTTTTTCCCGACTCCGACTCCAGGCACCCAAAATTGCTCCAACTCCGACTCCACGATTCCACAGCCCTGGTAAAAATAGCCATAAACTACTTTCCTCCTATGTTGCTGTCACTTACAGTAGGTAGTAGAAATCTGACAGAAGCGAGGTTTTGGACTAGTCCATCTCCCAATTTGTTCAAAGTATTTAACCTCTCTGGCGGTAACCCAGAGCTCGGGGTAGGAAAAAAATACTCCAGAGTGGTAAACCTGAGCTCACTTTGGGGTAGCCAATTACCTGGTTTCCTGGCAGCTATAGAGTCCCGCACGTGATCGGCGCTCCAGCATCTCCCCCTGGGGGTTTTGCAGCCCTTTCCGGCCGCCAGGATCCCCATATCCCTGCTCTTCTTCCGGGGACCTGGAGGCCAAATCAGTGTGACGGAGCGCAGTGGCGAGATATAGAGAATATATATATATATATATATATATATATATATATATATATATATATATATATATATATATATATATATATATATATATATATATATATATATATATATATATATTTCCTCCTCAGTTGTCTCTAATCTCAAGTTGTAATTTAATCTCTCCCCTATGTTACCTGCCTGCCATGACAGATAAGCTTATTTGAAAGCACAGGATGTTAGCAATATAGCCATTTTGTTCCCAACGGCTTCTGAGCTAAGTGCTTCTGCCTTACTGTTACTGATTTTTGCCTGAATTTTGACTACGCTCTGCCTGCACCGACCTATGCCTGGATTTCGACTACTCTCTGCTTCCCTCCCGCACAGTCTGTCTGGATTTTGAAAGTTTACTGATAAATGTAATTAATTCCAATAAATTTGTGTTCCAGTCTTATTTATATGCAGAATGTGGTTTTTATTCTGACATATTTTGGTGAGTTATGACTTAAGAATTGGAGGCCTAAAATCCTTGAAAAAAAAATAAAAAAAAAAAATGTACCACTTTTGACTCCTAATTCCAGACAGAAATGCACCGCCAGGGAGGTTAAAGTCTGTTGGCTTCCTTGCTACTTGGCAGTGGTATGCACCCTTAACCCTTTAGCAGCCAATTTATTTATAGTCTTAAGTGCTCCAGGCCAATTTATTTTACCACATTTTTTAATTTGTTACATTTTATTGCTTCTAATTAGTACTGCTGTAATGTGTATTTATGGCTACTTGTCACTAGGGGGGGGGGTGTGAGACAACAACAGAGGACTATTGCTTTTAATTTTTATATTTTCTGCTAGAGAGAGATCAAAGCATTCCAAGAATTCCCGGCAACGAGTTCTGCCGACTGAGGTCAAAAGCTGAGCACTTATCGCAAATGGGAACTCTATCCTTAAAGTTAACCAGAGACGGGATGATTAAAAGATTTGATACTTATCCGGCATGCGCAGAAGACCCCAAATGACATGACTAAGCCAGTTACCGGGGTTGATTACCGGGGGCAGAACGCAGGCGATCGGCAAGGGACTCAGACATGCTTATGGGGCTGGAGAAAGCCCCGGGTAAATATCAATTATTTTAATCATCACGCCCCTGGTACACTTTAACCGATACTTGCCTTCCATTCCACTTTGGCTTCAGTGTCCAGAGTCTGTACTGGAGTGTCCTGAGCCTGTTTCTGCAACACTGCCTGCTGATTTATTTGCGGCAAGGCAGCCATTGCACACCGATATGTTTGGGCACACCTTGCAAAAACATTTGATGGATTTCTTTTTTTGTGCCAGTGAGGTAATGAGCATGATCGTTACCAGAAACAGGAGAGAAGCATATCTGCTCATGTAGTTGAGGGTCACAAAATGACATCACCCATTAATAAATAGACTATACATTTTGTGGTGTACAATGATGCTGTATTAAGGAAGTCATACATCAAGAGACTTGGAGGACAGGCAACCATCCGATTCGATTATTATAAGTGGATAAAAATCGGTGCCGCCAAGTGAATGCCCGACCAACAATGCAACCAATTTCAGGCCAAAATTATTGCATAGATTGGTCGGACATGCTGCAAGATGTCTGACCACTGTGGTCGGTCAGGGGCGTGGTGGTAACCGCAAGTGGTATCGGGACAGCTGACAAACACGCTGTTCCGCCAATCTATAAATGTGTGCGCATTTATACATTACCGTGTCGCGGTGCTCGTCCATCTTCCTAATCTACCGCTCATACGTCAGCCCATATAAGCATACCACGTGGCATGTATGCGGCTATGGAAGAGCGGCGGATTCAGAAGACGCTCGGGCACCGCGACACAAGACAGGGAATGTATAAATGAACACACATTTACACATTAGGGGGAACAACTGCGAAGCAGCGCTTGTGGCGGGCTTGGACGATTCCTAAGAGATTTCATGCTGAAGTTGATCGGGAATCTGCCTGCTGTGAATGGGCAGCTGACAGATCTCTCTCTAATCAGATTCGATCAGAGAGAGAATGGTTTCTTGGTGCAATCTGCCAATAATTGCTAGATGTATGGCTACCTTTACAGATTGCCCATCAAGCCTCTGGGTGAACCAGAACTCCCTAGGAGTGTGTAAGGGGCTAAAAAAGGACCAAAAAGCCCTTTTACTGTGCTGCTGGTATAGATTGCTTACAAGCAACTGTTAAATATGGATAATCTAAAACTAGGAAAACAACAAGCAAATGTAGGCAGCACACTTTCAAAACTGAATAAACACTCATCACCATTCACAACATACAAAGTAATTACAGTGAATAGCCACTTAACATAGCTGTAAAATGAGCCATCCGATGCTGAAATTCCATGAGCTGCTGGGACAATGCTGCTGTAGCGGCCAACATAAAACTCCTCTTTAAAACTATAGCTTCCTTCCTACGTGCAATTCTACATCCTCAAGCACGAAAGAGTGTAATGTAGATAATTCATCAAAGTCTGTACTAAATCTCCATTGTGTTGTACAGTCAGTGCCAGGCAGCCCAGCTATGCAGCAATTACCATCCACTGCATAGGACACTGAAAGAAGAAACTTGCAGTCTCCACAACAGAAACGACATTGATACAGCCTGTGTGAACAGATCACCGAGAGGAAAAAAAAAAAAAGTGTCTATATGTGGAAAGAATTTCCGCAGCTACAAAAGGGGCCCATACTAACGTCATAAAAAAACCCCTCAAAACACACAAAAAAGTAATTTTTCTCTTTTGTTGCTATGAGCAATGCAGAGTTATCAGAGCCGGTGTTTTTGCAGTGCGTCATCCCACACAAGTAGCTATATGACAGAATAAAAGACCTGTATTCAACATTCTGGCCAGCCTTAGTGGTGTATTAGAAAAGTGGTTAGCACACTTGCCTTGCAGCGCTGGGTTCCCTGTTAGAGACCCAGCCAGGGCACTGTCCGCATGGAATTCGTATGTTCTCCCCGTGTCTATGTGGGTTTCCTCCAGATACTCCAATTTCCTCCCACATCACAAAAAAAATACAGGTAACTTAATTGGCTTTCCCCTAAATTGGCCTAAGACTATGATACATACACTGCACGATACATACCGTGTTTTCCCGAATATAAGACAGTGTCCTATAT
This sequence comes from Hyperolius riggenbachi, assembly GCF_040937935.1. Classification (NCBI taxonomy): domain Eukaryota; kingdom Metazoa; phylum Chordata; class Amphibia; order Anura; family Hyperoliidae; genus Hyperolius; species Hyperolius riggenbachi. The sequence continues at coordinate 408,932,268 of NC_090649.1, read as the reverse complement.
TAATTTTTGCTCCAAAAAGTGTACTGGGGCTTATTTTCAGGGAATGTCTTATACTGGCACTGCACGATGTGTCCCCATGCTGGCCGCCTCTTATTGCTGCTCATTGTACTGTTATAGTGCCAATCGGGCACCTGTCGTCATCCCTGCACACAGCTGATAAACCTGCTGTGTGCAAGGATGACATAACAGGTGCCTGATCAGCACTGCACAATGTGTCCCCATTCTTACCGCCTGTGTGAAGCCGATGTAGTGTTTACAAGTACTGCTGTTTTCTAATTGGAATCATGGCTCCATGATTGGGCTAATCATTGCACTCCCTGAGTAGCAGCGAGTGCAGTGATTGGCCCAAAAACGGAGCATGATCCCGCCTCTGAGACTGCTTGATCCAATTAGAAGCAGCCTGTGTAATCTGAGGGCGCCCATGAGCGGCAGGAAGCGATGAGTGGCTCAGCGTGCAAACATGCAGCCTCCATGAATGGAGAGTGACCTCGCAGAGACAGAAGCTACCGGTAGTTACTAGATACAGTATCTCATTAGCGGTATGTGGCTGAGTGATGCGGCTGACGGGGATGTCATGTGGGCTAGGGCTAGGTCTTATTTTCGGGGGATGCCTTATATTTGGAGAATAGATGAAATTTCTGCTAGGTCTTATATTCAGGGTATGTCTTACTTTAGGGGAAAGACAGTACATAGAGATATGACTATGGTAGGGATTAGACTGCACACCCCTGAGGAACAGTTAGTGACCAGACAATATACTTTGTACAAAACTGCAAAATATGTTGGCACTATATAAATACTGCATAATAATTAAAATATCTTAGTCCCGGTTCACATTAGCGTTCGCTATCAGGATTTTTCGGATCGGATCCGGAACGCATACTGTACAAACGGAACGTAGGTTCCGCATAGCAATGTAATGTCTATGCGGACGTTCACACGCGTCCGTTCCGTACGTACCGGAGCCGGATCAGATCCGGACTCTTTTCCAACATGCGCTATTTTTTTGGGTCCGGATCTCCGGCCCACGCATCCTGACCGGAGCCTGACCGGAGCCTGACAGCACCATCCGGAACACAGAAACCAATGGGAAACCGAAGGCACAGAACACACTGCCTACAAAAACCTGACGTTCTACCCCACTTCCTATGCGTATCCAAGCGGCCATTTCGGATGGGGACACATGGGCCAAGCATGTCTGGAGTGGAGCAGCAGTGACAGACGTGCTGGAGCTGTTTTGGCAGAATGTCGGAGGTGGAGGTGAGGCCTACAGCGGAGGAACCTGATTCTACAGGTGCACCAGGTGCACCTTCTGCTGACCCCAACATTTTTATATTTAATTTCGCTATTTTTGGCCCACAGATCCAGATGGCAGCCTGATGCATGCCTGATGCAAACGGACCGGATCCTGATCGGAACCGTACGGTTCCGATCAGGATCCGATCAGGATCCGGTCCGTTTGCAAGGCAAAACGCAAGTGTGAATGGGGCCTAAGAGTATCCATAATTATATTCACATTTACCACACGTTTCCCTCCTCTCACAAAGCAATGAATTTTTTTTTTGGGGGGGGGGGGGGGGGGGTGTGGATAATATGACCAACTCCCAGCTTTCTAAAACACGCTTAGAGAAGTGGAAACTGCTATCGGGGAGGGTCCTCTCTATAGTATTGCACAGGAGGGTGGAAGTGGATTTAAACACAAATATTGTGCACTGTGCTAATACTGCAGTACTGTGGGGAACTATTCTCAATTCAAAGCTGTAAGCAATTTGTAAAAAAAATTTTTTTAATTAAGTTGGAAAATGCTCTTCATGATCACTAATGAAGAGGGACAGCAGTAAAACTGGGCTACTAGTAGCAGTATTACTACTGTTCTCATTCTCCTGCACAATTACTCCATTCCACCTTACCCCAGTAAAGTATTAGCATTGCACTGGCCCCAATCTGTACTCTGCACAATTCTACACAGACGGCCTCTCCTCCACCTCTACTCCCTGCCAGAGAATTCCCCTCTTCCAACCACTGAATGCTAACCTATGTGGCCATTCCTCACCAGATCAGATTAGCGCTACTGAAGCACTACCTTCTTCACTAGAGGGCCAGGTAAACACAAAGGAAGTCTCCGTTAAAACTCCGGTATCTCACTGTATTCAGAAGCTATGGCAGCAGCTGTACTTTTCAGAAAGCAAAATATATATTTTTTTTAACAATTACATGAAATAGGCTTCCGATTTAAAAGTGTATCTAAAGTGAGAGGAATATGGAGGATGACATTAACTTCCTTTTAAACAGATTTTCTAGCTGCCTTGCTGATCCTTTGCCTCTAATACTTTAAGCCATGGACCCTCAACAAGCATGCAGATCAGGTGCTCTGACTGAAGTCTGACTGGATTAGCTGCATGCCGGTCTCAGACACCACTGCAGCCAAAGAGACCAGGATGACTGCCAGGCAACTGGTATTGCTTAACCTTTGAGCAGCCGATTTATTTAGAGGTTTGCAAGTGCTCCAGGCCAAATTTATTTTAGCACACTTGTTATATATTTCCTTGCTTCTATAATTAATACTACTATAATGTGTATTTATGGCCACTTGCCACTAGGGGGCAGTGATCTGCTTTCAGTTTCTATATTTTCTGCTAGCAGAGAGAGAGAGATCAAAGCATTTCAAGAATTTACCTCACAAGGAGTTCTGCCGAACAGGCAGCAGTAGATTGCTGAGGTAAAGATCCATAAACTGGAGCAACATTTAAAAAAAAATGTTTTTGTGCACAATTAAAACATTCTATTATATTCCTATTCCAAAAAAGGTGTTCCTGAACGTCATCTTATATCAGAGCCGTACTTTTCATCCTGAAATGACTTGTGGCCACATTCCAGACAATAAGGCAGGAGCACAGAGTGACAAAGCAGCAGGTTTAATAGGAGACATTTAGAGAACAACATGTGCAGGAAGCTTCTCTGCTGTCCTTATTGTCTACAGAAGGCTGTGCAACGCTGACAAAAATATGTAATGTGAAGGAAATCGGCAAGAAAAGAAAACAGGAAGAACTGGAAGTTTATTTTTAACATTTTGGGTGGGTATATTACATTTTCGGAAGGCGTCTTCCTAACGAGTTGTCAGTGCCTTCACAGCAGTGCGTCAAAGCCAGGGCACAAACAAACTACTGTTTTATTATTATTATTATTTATATAGCGCTTATCAATAATGTGGAATGGATACAAAAATCATCCAACTCTGACTCAGACTCCTCAGTTTATGATGACAAATTGCTCCGACTCTTCGACTCAGACTCCACAGCCCTGGCATTTTCTGCAGCGCTTTAAAGTATACCGTATATTGTCATGTCACGAACTCTCCCTCAGAGGAGCTCACAATCTAATCTCTACCATAGTACAGTAATAAGTCCATAATAATGAATGCCCAATTTTACGAGCAACCCATTACTAACCCTGGGACCCCTGATCCTGGCACTATCTACACAATACGATTCTTTATACGATTCAATTACGATTCTATTTACGATCCGATTAAATCCGACATGTCCGATCGGGATTAGATTCGATTTGTCATTGCAAAACAATGGAAAATCGAATTGAATCCCGATCTGACATGTCGGATTTAATCGGATCGTGAACAGAATCGTAATCGAATCGTATAAAGAATCGTATCGTGTAGATTGGGCTTTCCACTGGAAATACTGTTCAGGCCAGTTTTACACAGTAGAAATGTAAGCTCATTATGACACTGCACCACGGTGTGGCGTCAGGGTCATATAACAAGGCCCGCCCCTGTTAGTGACATACTCACTGGGAATCCCGTTGGTCTGCACATGTTCGCCCAAAAGCACTGTGCTTCCGTAGTGCACACTGACTGCGTCGCCCATTGACTTTAATTACTGCATGATCCATAACGCATGCTTGTCTAGAGGAAGAGGATCTGCAGGACAGCCAGGCAATATGTATTATGAAGAATAGGAAACAAACATGCCAGTCAACAAATCCCTATCACCTCGGGTTCCAGCGACATACAGACAGCAGATAAATATGAGATTCAGGTTGCAGGCAGGTAATTAATGGTTAGAACTGCATATGTGGGCAATTTGTATACAGGAGGGCTCTGAATGCTGCCAGATTCTCCTGCCCTCCATCTGTCAAGCAGACTGCTGTAGAGGAGAGGGGTTTTTAAAGAGGAGCTGTCAGCAATACTATCTTACATAGCATACGTACTTTGCACGTTTTGATTTTAGTGATTTTTCTACAGTAAATAAACAAAAAAAGAAAAAATCCTTCTTAGCATTTCCATTTTAACTGTGGCTATTTTGAAGCCAATCCTCATGTAATTTCCTCCATTACACTCTTCTGCCTGTTTTGCCAGCCCTTCACCATAGAAAGTGCATTGTCTCAGCATGCGAAATATTGGCCGATCAAAGAGGAACAGAGGTGTGGGCGGGAAAAACAGGAGGGAAAGAGGCTTCAGCCAATCAGGCTACATTAGTTTGAGGTCTGAGGGGAAGTAGAGAAGCAAAAAAGGATAACCCAGCATGCCCTGCAACTTCCTTTTTGTGTACCAAATAAGAGTTAGGTAAACTGCGGAATGATCATTTATCAACAAGAAAATTAATAGTGATTTTAACTTTTAATTTGCCTGGTTAGCATCCTTATTACTTGTTTACCAGATAAAAACAAACCATTGATTTTTTTATTTTATGCCCGACAGTTACACTTTAAATAATGGCCAGCCAGGGAGTTCTCAGACCTCCCAAAAAGTACTACAAAAGTATGGAAGTACTACAAACTGCAATCCAGGGCTGTGGAGTTGGAGTCGAGGCAATTTTAGGCACCCGGAGTCGTGGTTTCAGAAACTGAGGAGTCGGAGTCGCATGATTTTTGTACAAAATCCACAGCCCTGTTAAGTATTAGACTAAGGAGTCGGAGTCTGAGCAATTTTGGGTACCCGGAGGCGGAGTTGGAGTCGGAGTCATGGTTTCAGAAAATGAGGAGTCGGAGTCATGGTTTCAGAAACTGAGGAGTCGGAGTTAGAGTCGGAAGATTTTTGTACCGACTCCACAGCCCTGCTGCAATCTCTAAGCAATTCTATAGTATTTTTTTATAAATATTTCTGGAGTTATGTAAGCGATTTTGTGTTCCTTTACTTTGAACACAAGCACAATTGGTCCAAAAATGCTGCAGGCACCATGTTTGTATTTCTGGGGGGAAAAAAAAAAATCGTTGTAGTGGTATCACCCCAATGGGATCAGGTTATAGCAGCCTTGCTGATCAGCTGGTAGTGGAGCCCCGCTCTTATAAATTATAACAGAGAAAAATACAATAAGGCCTCCCACTAGAACGCTTTCAGCAGCGATTGATGCTTTCTAGGAATTGCCGGCCATTCCAAAACCGCTTCAGCAGGGCTGTGGAGTCAGAGCCAGCAGTTTCATAAACTGAGCAGTCGGATCATTTGTGTACCCACTCTGTAGCCCCCCTGCAAGGGCTGTGGAGTCGAGGAGTTGGATCAATTTTAGGTATCAGGAGTCAGAGGTTTCATAAACTGAGGAGTCGGAATGGGGGTGATTGTTGTACCGACTGCACAGCCCTGTGCTTTGCTGCTGAAAGTGGATGGCCATGATCCCACAGAAGTGATTGCGATTTGCTGAACTTGCAATTGCTCTGCACGCAACATTCTCAAAGCAATTTCATAAGGGTACCGCGAGGGAGCGATCAGGCCAGAGAGGGCTGGGAAAACCCCAGGTATGCATGTTTTTATGCTGTGGCATCTCAGGTACACTTTAAAGTGGCAAGCTAGTTCTACTGTTCTTACAGATCCATTTGCAATCGCAAGTAGGCCCCAGGGCTAAGGGTAAACAAGGGCTGAACAAAACCTAAGGACAAGACCGCTTCTAAAAAAATCCATCTGGTACCTTAAGGCCATGCCCGCTACACAATTTTCACAGCAACTTTTCTGATGACCGGTGATTTTTTGAGCTATGAGCCATCCTTTCCGCGATCTTGCGATGTGGGTACAGGCGGTTTTACACAAATGACGTTTCGTAATGCGCGGCAATTACACCCGTCACGATGGATTAGATCTTTAAGATCCCCGACGACTCCCACACAAAGTACAACGATCGCTTGACTTCCCATTTGCGGCCGTCGTGTGTCATCGCATGTTCCCGCAGTTAGGGAGATGGATTAGGAAACCTCGTTCTTTGGGAGGCATTGCTGTGAGGTTCACCAATCCATCATCAGGTGAGTATTGAGCTTTGTGTCTAAACTTTTGTCTAATGGTTGGAGAAGAACATGGAGAAGAGTCGTCAAAATTTCCTCACAGCCACTGGATCTGATTTACTGACGCCTAAATATAGGTTTGTGCACCTCTAGGGACACACTAACAAAACAACCACACGTAGGGACACAAACCATGGTCAGGATTTCACACTTTCTTTTGTGTATTCTCTAGCTTGCCTTTTGCAGTAACCACAATTTCCTCTGATAAACCCAGTAAACGTCGTCACACAACTCTCGCTCAGCTTAGCAGCCTCTTGATCAGCGCTCTCTCTATATCCCCAGGCCTGTTTTCCCCCAGTCATGTTACCTTCACTATTTTGCATGCTAACAGAACAACAGCATTTTGTAAGTGCACAGTTTAATCCGCTCACAAGGTTGTATACCATATGTAATAACAATCAAAGCATCTGTACATTTCCTTACTTCAAAGGCATATCCTTGGAGGATATTTAATCAAAAACACGGCCTGTTTTTATCATCCGCTAGCAGCTCATCCAGAAGCCCTTTAAATTTCGTTGTGGTAAATTTTATCTAAACCAGGCCCACGCAAGTCTATTTTCTTTTGTGGCAAGCAAATGCAAGAGAGAACAAAAAACAGGATACAGAAAGAAGGAATATAAAAAAGGTCTTTATTATTAGTGGTCAAGCTCTTGTAATTTATTGACTGAAGAAATAAATCATGCCTAAGAAAAGCCAGCATATTAAAAAACTAAATAAAGTCCAGCAAAACCCCCAACTTTTTTCAGCTACAGAGAGCAAGGAAGGGAACGAATGTTATTGCCATCAGAAAGCACTAAACACATCCTTCCACTACATACTCACATAACAACGTAACAAGAGGGGAGCAGCCCCTGTGGGCGGCCCACAACTACTAACCTTCCTTCCTCTGTTACAGTGAAGTATATTCCAGATCAGATGGTTTTGTGGCCACACTTGTTACGGGTGTGAAGATCATGATGGCCACACTTGTTTTATAACCCTTGAGAGATGGACCTCAAGGCCGTGAAGGACACCAAAGGGAGGCAAGGGAAGGGGTGTGAACACGTGATGGGGGCCTCCCATCAAAGTTTCACTGGGGGCCCCATGAACTGTAGTTATGCCACTGCCTTCACGGAATTGCATACCAATCCCTGCCGTACAACAGAGCAGCCCCGACACGGTACGTATGCGGAGTCAGGCTCTGGCACATGTTGCTATGCAGGAGGTGGTGGGGCAATGAGCACGCGCACGATGGAGAGGCAAGAACAATGGTGTCATGCAGTGCTTGGGCATCACTGAAGATCCAACATGACTGATCTTTAATGCAGACATCAAACTAACAAATGTTGATTCCGGTGATACCTTTAATGACTAACTGTACATGGTTTATTGCAAGCTTTAGAAACGTTAAGTTTCTTCTTCAGGCATTATACAGAACTGGATCAGAACCGTACAATTGGATCTTTAGCGATCACTGTGTGACAACTGTACCAATCTGCCAATGTCGGAATGATACTTAATTTCTCTTTTTGTTCCCCCAGCCTTCCTCCTGCATTTTGGGATCACCATAAATGGAAAAGGTGTCCATCAGGGAAACAAATCCTCACCCTAGAAATGTGTTTTTCAGTCTGTAACCCCGATTGACACGATTTCCCTTTTTGAACTTAGCATACCAATAAGTGCAACAGGAAGTTTGCAGGGGGAGGGAACGAGGAGGAAAGATTAAAACGTACGTTCTTCATTTTATGTAGGCCGTGTTCACACTTGCTGTTTCCAAATCATCCCAGACAATATATATCCAATGCATGAGAATGCATAGCTGTTCTGTAAAGGATATGGACTTCCATATTACCATGCACATTACACTCAAGAGGTCCCATTCAATTCACTTCTTCTAAGTTTTCCCCTAGGAGATAATTTTTCATCCTCTAAATTACTTTTGTAGGCTGCATTTGAAAAAGTACCAAAAAGTAGGTGTAAAAGTACTGTCAAAATTATTCGGAGTATTTTCTTGCTTATGCGTGGCTTAAAAAGGCATTTTATTGATAAGACGTGAAAATATCATTTAGAAGTGAATTGGATCAGCCCCAATGTGTAGTGCATCATACCTGACAGCACCTCTGAGTGTAAACAAGCCCTAAAAAAAGCCTGTAAAGGACATTTGCAGTGAGAAGACTATGAAGGTTGCCATATTTATTTCCTTTTAAAGAATACCAGTTGCCTGGCAGCAATGCTGATCTATTTGGCTGCAGCAGTGTCTGAATAACACCAGAAACAAGCAGTCAGCTAATCTTGTCAGATCGGACAAGAATATCAGAAACACCTGATTTGCTGCATGCTTGTTCAGGGTCTATGGCTAAAAGTATTAAGAGGCAGAGGATCAGCAGGGCAGACAGGCAACTGGTATTGCTTAAAAGGAAATATGGCAGTCTTTAGATCATGCTCTATTCAATTGTACTTTAAGCTGTTCCACCCAATGTTCCAAAACAAATGATTCCTTTCTGAAAAGAATCGATTCAGAAGGAATCATTTCCAACCACACACTGGACATCAATTTCCAAAAGATTCCAGAAGGCAATCAATTGAAAATCGATAGAACCGCAGCATTGCACAGTTCAGTGCATACAACGCCAGAGGTGTAGATAGGGTTTTCAGCACCTGGGACAAAGACCGCTTTTGCGCTCACACTGAGGCTAAATGTGCATGGCCACACATCAGTATGTGGATGTGTTCATGGGTGAAGTCAAATGTACAAATGCTGTTTAGATAGCCAAATGTGCTCACTTTCCCTGTTTAGATAACCAGATGTGCCACCCTTCATTTATATAGTGAGGTGTGCCCCCCCCCCCCCGATAAATAGCCTGATGCACCCCCCTTTAGATAGCCCGATGTACCCTGCTTTTTCTGCTGCTGTTAATGCTTCTGGACGCCTCTGCGGGAGGGAGAGAAGCAGGGGCACTTTGGGCAGCCAGTGAGCAGCCTCTTATGCATATGGAGGTGCAGCGGCTGTGCTGAGTGCTCTCAGTGCTGCGCCCACCCATAGCTACTTCTCTGTACAACATTATGCAGTGCAATGCAATGAGTCATCGATCTACCAAAGCTTACTCCCCTCCACCTATCAACACATTTTCCATCATGTCCGATCAATAGGTTTGGTCAAAATCTTTCAAAAGTCGACCGATCTGACTTTTTGGGGAATGGATTCCTTTCAGATGAATCAAATCTGCAGGGCACCGAATGGGAAAATTGTTAAGAGTGTACGGGCACCTTTAGACATTAAGTAACTTCACACTACAAGTGAAGCCATTCTAAAAGCCACTACCTGCTGTTCAGCTATCTGGGTGGATTGCTCAATCCGCTTCCAAACTGATCAGCAGCTACTGGGTTTCACTTGCTACCATGGCTTCCCGGTGAAAGGAGAGTAAAACATCACATGCTTATTATGTTCAGCCAATGGTTGGTTAGCAACACTAGAGAGCATATTGTTGTGGCAAAGGTATTTTGTTTCTGCAAAAACACTACCGTCGCTGATCAATAGTTAGTGTACATTCAGGAAAATATCACAAAACGTTCTGACAGTTAGGTTTTTAGTTCTGTGACAACCATAGACATAATAGCAAAAAAACACCATAAACAGGCTCCCTACTGAAAGAGTCAGACAGGAAACAAAGTACAGAATATGTATATCAGGATAAGACAGCCTTCAAAATACTCATCGAGTACAAAAATAGCCTTAGGAACAAAAAATATAAATGCAGCAGAAGGCCGACACTTATAATTCTAGGCTGATAAAAAAGATACGAGAGGAAGCAAAGACTGTATCAAGTTACAAATGTATCATAATTATGTAAAAAAAATGGACTCAATTATTAGGACCACTCACTATAGTCACTTCTGTCTGAGACCGCCAAGAATTCTTGCAATGACAGACTTACAAAAAAGCGTCTAATTCTGCCTCACCATATAAATGGAACATAGCTTAAAATATGAAACATCTCCACAGATAGCCTTGGAAAGGGTCACATGGTACGGCTCGCAGTGAAACTAATTCACAAGACTGCTAAAATTGGATACAGAGGCTGGTGAAAGCAAGCAAACGCTGCCTAGCTTCCAAGCTCAAGATAAAATCTAGAGGATGCCAAGAGCGAGGCAAAAGGCCCATACCCACAACGCGATTTTTTGGACAACAGTTGATTCTTGAAGTGATGAGAGATTGCTTGCGCAATCTTGCAATGTGGGTAGAGGCGCGGTTACGCAAGCGACGTCTGGTGACTTGCAGCGATAACGACCGTCACGTCAGATTGGATCTACGTCTCCGCGCAAAGTACCGTGATCACTTGACTTCCTGGTCATGCCCATTGAGTGCCATCGCCTGTACCCGCCCGCAGGAAGGAGGATCTGGGAGTGCTCCTCATTGAGGGACGTTGCTGGGATCCATCTTCTTGGGTCGTCCTACTCCTAAAAATGATTTTATTTTTCATCTCATGGTTTTATTTTATCTTTAAACAATTACGAACTAGATTGAATGTTTTGTTGCCTCTGCTCAGCAGCAGCCTAATAAAGTGTCCCAGAGTTAAAAAAAAAAAAAAAAAAAAGGTCAATAGTTCATGTACCTATTTATCTTCCTCTGCCCTCAGAAGTTGTATTCTGCCAGGAAAACTTTTATGGCTGTAATTTGCTTATGAGTGATGTTTACTATATTCCTGATAAGGTACCAAGAAGAAGCTGTCACTTCCATGCCTAGAAATTACCTCTCTCAGGCACCAAAATAAAGTAAAACAGCCTGGTTATTAATGTTTTGCACTTTACATACATATTTATCTCATAAAGTCACATGTCACCTTGGGTACACTTTAAAGCCTTGTACACACGCTGGATTGTTCTTTGCCAAGGTAGGCAGTCGGGACTGTGCTGCTAAGAATCCAGCCGTGTACACAGGAATCCCCCTCAGTTTGACATCAAGAATTCAGACTGACAGATTGGCGTAGGCATTGTTCTACTTGCCTGCTAATGTTGCGCTGTGCCGTCACTGATCCTCCACATTCCATAGCAACAGAACACGTCTCTAGTCTGCAGGCTAGCAACTTGTCTGTAAAGAACATAGCCCAAAGTTTTGCTGGAGGGATCCCTAAGGGCGCGATTCCACTTGAGCGGCGCTCGTCTGCGAGACGGCTCTTCCGGGTCTGCGGGGAAAGCAGACGAATCCCATCAGCCAAGCCATGCACTGCTATGGGATCCGCAGCCTCCCACGCTGATTCGGATGGAAAAGCTAGCGGTAGCGATTCGGCCGACATTACCATTGCACCCTATGACACTATTCGCCTGCGGGGAAACTCTGTGGATTCGCAGCGGTTCCTGCACAAGTGGATACGCGCCTTAAAGGCAACAGTCCTCGTGTATGAGACTTAGGTTCACAACATGTACGCTGCATAACACATGTTCTACAACACAGGCATACTACAACACACTCTCTGGATATTAAAATGTGCACATTTCTCATATCATTGTGAATTGCTACGTAGCATGCACTTTACCACATACCTCATCCATAAACTTACTGTCAAATTTGGGTGATGAGGTCCGTTACAATACAAAGCTGCAAATACATAGGTTTGTATGGGCAGTGTGCTCACAGTGCGACATAACTGAAATACTGAACTATTCAATGGATATAAATAACTGCACAACAATGCATTTTTCATTTTACTATGATTAGAAAAGGGTCATGTTTATGCCTGGCTGGCATGTAGCTCCCCCAGAGCAATGGTAAAAGGAAAGAAGTTTCATGCTCCGCTCGCCCACACAGTCCTGTGAGGGAGTGTCTGAGAGTGAATTTAGAACAGGCAACAGCACTGAATTGTCCACATTACAAGGTATTACTGCTGGCATTTGGGCACAGCTGATAGTTCATCTATGCCCTGGTGGCTCATAGTGCACTAAATTACAGCAAAATCAACAAGATCCTCTAAGGTGGGTTAAAGGGAACCTGAAAGGAGGAGAATGCAGAGCCTGTTATCTTCATTCTATAATAAATGCCAGTTGCCAGACTTCTGTGCTGAAGCTCTGTCTCTAAGCGCCCATTCAAACTCAAGCAAGCCCTTTATGCCCGCACTTCATACTTAGCTGATCCCTATGGGATTACTCTCAATGCAGCATTTGCGATTATCGCCAATCGCAAATGTGATGCATGCAGCATTTTCCCAGCAATTGCATCACAATTCTAACCTTAGCCCTCTAGCTGTGACAAAACTACAAATCCCATCATGCCTCTGCCTCCCTGAGTTATGCTTAGAGCTGTCAAAGTATTGCAATGCCTCATGGGACTTGTAGTTACACCACAGCTGGAGTGCCAAGGTTAGCCATCACTGATCTAGAAAGGGTATTGCACAACGCAAACGCTGGAAAATTGGTAAAAAAGTAATGCAAAATCGTGATGGCAATTGCTAACCTGCTGGGCGGTCTGGACGAGCTCAGCTCGTCCAGTACCGCCGGAGCCTGCCGCTCAGGCCCTGCTGGGCCTATTTGGCTCAAATAAAAAGCAGCACACGCAGCCGGCACTTTGCCAGCTGCGTGTGCTGCCTGATCGCCGCCGCTCTGCGGCGATCCGCCGCGAGCAGCGGCGAAAGAGGGTCCCCCCAGCCGCCTGAGCCCAGCGTAGCCGGAACAAAAAGTTCCGGCCAGCGCTAAGGGCTGGATCGGAGGCGGCTGACGTCAGGACGTCGGCTGACGTCCATGACGTCACTCCGCTCGTCGCTATGGCGACGATGTAAGCAAAACAAGGAAGGCCGCTCATTGCGGCCTTCCTTGTTTATTTTGGGCGCCGGAGGCGATCGGAAGAACGCCTCCGGAGCGCCCTCTAGTGGGCTTTCATGCAGCCAACTTTCAGTTGGCTGCATGAAATACCGTAGTTTTTTTTTTTTATTAAAAAAAAACCCTCCCGCAGCCTCCCTGGCGATCTTAATAGAACGCCAGGCAGGCTAAGCGATTGCAAATAGAGTTTACAAGTGTGAATGGGCCGTAAATACAATAAGTCTGTGGCCCAGAAAGAGACTGCACATCAGATGCTTTGACTGTGTATGAATCCACTGGCTGCATACTTGTTGCAAGTGAGGGACTCAAGAGCAACTAAGCCAAATGCTCAGCATGACAGCCAGGCAACTGGCATTGTTTATAACGGAATGAAGATGCCAGCCTCCATACTCCTCTCACTTAAAGTGAATGGGAACCCGTTTTTAAATAAAAAAGTCAGATACTCACCTAAGGAGAGGGAGGCACTGGGTCCCATAGGGCTTTCCCTCTCCTCTCCCGGTCCTCGTCGTTGTGCTGGCTCCCCCGTAGCAGTATTCGACCGTTTTGGTCCAATACCGCTGTTCCCACATCGAAGGGAGGCTTCGGAAATGCTTTGGGAGCCGAGTGCTCCCGAAGACGGGCCGCACTACACTGCGCACGCCCTCTATGACACACTCGTGTGTGCGCCGCCTGTCTAAGTGAGGACTCGGCTCCCGAAGACTTCCGAAGTCCCCGCAGCGGCGGATGCGAACCGGGGAGCCAGCGCAGCACCGGAGGCTCTGAGAGGGGACAGAGAAGGCTCATTAGGACCGAGAGTATGACTTTTTTTTATTTAAATATGGGGTCACATTAGCTTTAAGGTTCCCCTTTAATAAGGAGTTCTTAAAGTAAAAATGACAGAGCCCGTCATCTCTCATCAATGGAGGATACCTCAGGTATGGCTAAATCTGAGGGGGGGTATTTGTCAGGTGTGCTTTAACAATGGTCAGGAGATACTTGTGCAATGTTGCAATCTATTGTCTGCAACGCGTTTAAAAAAAAAAAAAAATATCACATGAAAAAAGAAAAAAAAAAAAAGTATGGGGAGTAGAAATAATCAACGAGAGGCAAATGATTCCAACTAACATGCAAAATGTCATGCAGCTTTTTCTGCAGCTTGGAACTGGGCCAATGAAACGACTGTCCTGATTGTGATTGGCCCTAGGCCAAGCTGCATACACTATGCATGCAATTATAAATAGATTATTTAGTTATGTGTGGATCCTGTTCCTCCTGGTTGTAATCCTCTCCTGATCTGTTCCAGCCAATGCCAAGGAAACAAAGTGACTCAAGTGATGCTTATAAGGATTTAAATATATAGAGAGAATAATAGAATAAACAAAAACAGCCTTCAGGCTGTGCCAGCAGACGTTTGCTTCCTAAATTACTGCAACACAAAGATGAGTAAAATCTCACAGAACACCTTGAAAATGTATCTATGGATCACAAGATGGGAACAGATTATCCCAGAGGAAGGGGGGAGGGAGGCTTTAAAAACTGCTGAGTATCTGAAGTACAATCATTTCCTGTAGTTTTCAAGTACCCCTATAATGATAGTCTTTGTTAGGCCAGAATCTAACCTCAGACACAAATGCACTGCTATTTTATTCACCATACACTCAGGCAAGCAGATTGCTAGACAGGCATACATTCACATAACTGGAAAGATCCCAGTAGCCAGCTAGCTGGGTTTCCAGAATTATAAGAAACTAACTTTTCATCATTCGGTCTGCTTGTTCTACGTCAAATGTAAAAAACCTCTTCACCTAATAACAGGGTCCGTTCAAGTCCCAATGCAGTCCCAGGGCAAAGGTAACCTGTGGCCCCCTCACACAAAAGGCAAATTCAGCTGTACTGTACAGCGCTGTGGAAGATGTTGGTGCTATATAACTACTAAATAATTATATGGTTTTGCATAGACAGCGCTGCTCTCTGGAGGCTTCCATTTACAATTTTGGTTGCAGTGGCTGTTTACTCTAGGCTTATTAAAGGCTACATGTATTTTCCCAGGTATGCCCTGCTTGTTTTTTGGCTGGATTTGAAAGGAGCATCCTCTACATTTGAATCAGTATCAATCCAGCTCCTTCTGCCTGTGCACTAACACTTAAAGAGACACAGAAGTGAAAAAAAAATGATATCATGAATTGGCTGTGTAGTAGGGGTAATTACTAGAACATTGGTAGCAAAAAAAAAAAAAAAATATTCTCATATTTTTAATTTTCAGTTATACAGCTTTTTTTGTTTTTATAACATTGCATCATTCTCTAATATTTGCAGTTTACACAATATTCAGCATTCTAAATGTTTTTATAGAACAGGCAGTGAACTTTTGAACTGTCCTGAACTGTTCTCTGCAAAAGAAAAACACAATACAGTTGAGATAACCTAATCAGAAGTCAGAAGTCGTGGAGCTCAATGGCAATTTGCATAGATAACTGGAGTTTCTTAACTCTTCCTGTACTGGAAACAGGTTTGTGAATAGGCGAGCGCTCAAAATCAGTCTTATCACCCGAACGACGGACTGTACACACGCCCGATTTGGCGTGCGGACGACTGAACGACGGGACGTTCAAACGACCCGTCGTTCGGAAAAATCTGACGTGTGTATGGGCCTTTAGACTGATAGCAAAGGGAATAATGTCCAAAAGAAAATCAAGCTACTGCCCCGATTGTGAGGTCGCCCTTTGTGCCATTTCCCTGTTTTAAAATATATCACACGCGGGAGGAGTATTAGGTATATATGTACATACTGTATAGTCTGGCGCCTTATTTCTACAGTTTCGCTATTTTTTTCAGTTTATTGATAAATTACTTCAACAATTTGTCCCAGTCTTATTTATATGCAAAATGTCTACCAGGCTTTTATTCTGACATATTTTGGTGAGTTATGACTTAAGAATTGGAGACCTAAAAGTCTTGAAAAAAAAACGTACCACTTTTAAGGTGGCCACACACGATGCAATAAAATGATCCGATTTTACGCTAATTCGATAAAAACGATCGGATCTCCCGAAAAAAATCAAAAGCTTTTTTTTCATTCGACTGAAAAATCCGATCGGATTTCCCGTTTTCTTCGATTTTAATCGATCCGGAATGCCAGATATTTTTCTTCAATCATTCTGAAGATTGTATGGTGTGTGTTGGATTGTCAATTTATTAATATACACACCCTAGCAATTTTGTCAGAGTTTCCAATCATTTTTATCATAATTGGGGAAAATTGAACATACGTGTGTGGTACATTGGTCATATTTTTGAAATGTTACAATCAGTCAGAAAAATTTCTTGCAATTCTTAAATTGAACAGATATTTAAAAAATTGTATGGTGTGTGGCCACCTTTAGACCCATAAATGCAGACAAATGCACCGCCAGGGAGGTTGAAGCATTCCTGAAATAAGAGTGATATGGAGGTTGTCATCCCCATTTCCTTTTAAACAATATCAGTAGCCTGGCTGTCCTGATAAACTTTCTGGTCTCAGTGTCTGAATCAAACCCCTGAAACAAGCATGCAGTCATTTTAGTCAGAAACCTCTGATCTGCATGCTTTTTCAGTGTCTATGGCTAAATCTACTAGAGACAGTGGATCAGCAGGACAAACAGACAGATTAAAAGGGAAGAAATGTGGCAGCCTCCATATCGCTCTCAGGGCTGGTGTACACCAGAGCGGTTCGTGAAAACGCTAGCGGTTTGAAAACCGATTGGGTAATGTATTTCAATGGGCCGGTGCACACCGGAGCTGTTCGTTTTTTCCACAAACACAAACTCGGGGGCTGGAGCATTTTTTAGATTTCTGAGGCATTTCTGCTTCAATGTTAAAGAGACACTGAAGTGAAAAAAAAAATATGATAGAATGAATTGGTTGTGTACTATGAATAATTACTAGAAGATTAGCAGCAAAGAAAATATTCTCATACTTTTTATTTTCAGGTATATAGTGTTTTCTCTAACATTGCATTATTCTATAATATGTGCAGATTACACAACACTCAGCATTCAAAATGATTCTTTCAGAGCAGTCAGTGAAGTAATGACCTCTCCTCTAGCAGAGAAAAAGTAAACAGTTCACTTACAGTTGAGATAATAAAAGTCAGATAACAGCCCTCTCCATGACTAACTTAGTCGGAGAGCTTAATGGCTTGTTTGCATAGAGATAACAACTGGAGTTTCTCAACTCTTCCTGTACTGGAAACAATTACACTGATGTATCTGATCTTAATGTTTTATTTCTTAGCTGTACTACACATACAAATCATAATATCATAATTTTTTTTTCGCTTCAGTGTCTCTTTAAGTATAGGAAAGTGGAAATCCACTCTGAAAAACGTTAGATCAGAGCGGTTTTCCAGGCGTTTTTGTTACATTAGCTACAACAGCTTTAATGTAACAATATATGTAATCTGCTACACAAAAACACTACAAAAACGCTACGCATGTTTAGAAAATCTCTCTAAACATGCCTAGAATCGGTCTAAAAATCTGCTTCAAAACCCTCTAGCGTTTTGCGGATCTGCTAGAGGTATTTGGTGTGCACTGGTCCTCATTCTGTATTTCATTCACTGCAGGTCAGTTTTAAAGTGGCCACTAATGATCCAATCTTTTTCATCCAATCTTACCATTTTATGTAATATAAGGTAACTGCCTGAAGTATCCATTCAGTATATTCACTCAGTTTACCCTTATACCACATAGATTTGGTAAGATTGGATGAAAAAGATTGGATCATTAGTGGCCACCATTAGACTTCATAGAGACTTCATTTTTTAAAAGGTAAAAAGCAGCAATAAGTTAAACACAAATGATATTCTCATTCAGTCCTGACTCAATTACATTTCATGAAGTTCTTCTCGAGGGTGGTTGGCATTAGCTTTCATGAAACACTGCCTATGGGATAGGTTGTGCCACTCTCCTACTATAAGCACTGTAAACAATCACTACATGGTCTCCTGGCATGTCTGCCTGCTGTGGTTGTGTGTACAGACAATAGCTGGAGGCAATCTTCTCCCACCACCTCCCCCTCCTGCTAGTGCAATGATTTACTATAACCGGACTGTTTATTATCACAGATGAAGCATTCCCTCAAGTTACCATTCACAAATCTGTACCGCTTGCGGGAGGAGCATTTAACAAAGAACAAAGTTCAGTGGTACAGGAGAGATTCCAAGGACTGCAATACAAATGATATCCATAGATCAGGGCTGTGGAGTCGGAGTCGTGGAGTCGGGCAATTTTGGGTGCCTGGAGTCGGAGTCGGAAAAAAATGCACCGACTCCGACTCCTAATGAATTTGTAACTGTAATTAAAATAGAAAATATGATAAAATGTTCTATTTCTCAGATAATAGTCATTAAAAATAATGTATATATACAGTAATAGCTGTGCTTAGTCCCCAAAAATGAAATAAACCAATCAAAATTAGTTACTTGTGCTGCTTCAATAAAGCAGTCCCCGTATTTTTAAGATCAGATATACATATCTGATTGTGACTGTATATATGATGTGTACACAGGAATCTCTTATATATACTAAATAACATCTATGCTGTAAGAATAAAGCCTGATGTGTAGCTGTGTCACTAATAGAGATGGTCAATGAGATGGAAATAATTCTGCACTGATGCTGATTTTTGCAAATGTATGCACTCCCTTTGCTGATGAAATCAAATAATTTGATATGTTGTTAACATTTGGTTTGGTGACTACAAATTAAAGGGTACCTGAGACGGATGAAAAGTAAAGTTTTATACATACCTGGAGCTTCCTCCAGCCCCCTTCAGGCTAATCAGTCCATCGCTGTCCTCCACCACCCGAAACTTCTGCTATGAGTCCTGGTAATTCAGCCAGTGAGCGCTGTCCGGCCGAATGCCCCTCCCACAGCCAGGAACATTCTGCACCTGCGCAATAGTGCTGCACAGGTGTAGTATGCTCCTGGCGGCGGAGTGTGTGCATGCGCACTACGCCCGACTGGCTCAAGTACCTGGACTCATAGCAGAAGATCCAGGTGGTGGAGGACAACGAGGGACTGATTATCCTGAAGGCGGCTGAAGGAAGCCCCAGGTATGTATAAAACTTTAATTTCATCTGTCTCAGGTTTACTTTGTTACACAGTAGTACTATACTCTACATATGCACTCCCCACAGAGCTGCAGGGAATCCACTGAGAATGCTGTGCACACTGAACACAGAGGTGTTGTCTGTCACCCATAAACCTTGTTCAGATTGTGCATGAAGAATGTGTAATAGAGGAAGAATCTCCTCATTCCCCTGCAGAGTACCTGCACATCATTCTTACATGTACCCACACTTACATTGCCTAGGGCCTGATAGATGTTCTTTGTTCCGGTTTGAACCTTTTACAAGTACTCTTACCAAGGACTAGTTTTAGTCTAAAGGGAATAAATATAGTAGTCTACATATCCTTCTCACTTCAGTTGTCTTGTAAAATTCCTAAGTGTTGGCAGTTAAGAGACGAATTTCATGTTACATACTTTTAATCAACAAAATTGTAATATGCAAATTAGAGGAGTCGGAGTCGAGGAGTCGGTGGAATCCTAAACTGAGGAGTCGGAGTCAGTGGATTTTTGGACCGACTCCACAGCCCTGCCATAGATAGTGGTTTTCAGTCAATTTTCATTTAAAGTGATCTTGAAGAGACATAATGAGATAAACATATACACATATGATACTAGCCCTACTAAGAAATTATGTAAAGTCCCTTTCTATTTTCCAGTACCGGAAGAGTTAAATTAGTTAACTTGTTATCTATGCAAAAGAGCTTTTTCTGAGCTTGCAATTAAATAAGTGGAAGTCAGTCCCATTTTCTGAAGATCTTAAACAGCCAACAAACAGACAGCTCAAGATAATGTTCTACTGCAGGAAAGTTCAAAGGGTCATTCGTTTTACAGCTTAAAATGCAGAGTGTGGATTCTAAACAGCAACGGTGACAGTCTGATGCATGTAAATAAAGCTATATAACAAAAATAAAAACCATGAGACTCCTTTGCTACTAATATTCTATTAATTATCTGTATTACAAAAAAGGAGGGTTTCAGGTACTGATTGGGATGAAGCTCAATCCTTGGTTAAAAGAAACCAGCGGCAAATCGAATAAAAAAAAAGTTTTATACATACCTGGACTTCCTGCAGCCTCTGCAATCCAGCCTGGTAACTACGAGAGTTGCGCTCCCATCCCCAGGAGATTTCTGTGCCTGCGCAGTACTACTGCGCAGACGCTGAACACTCCCAGCTGCGGGAACGAGACAGGGGAGCACTCAGCCGCACTGCGCCTTCACGGACTGGCCCCAACTTGCCAAAAATACCGGGCCGTATTGCAAAGACTGCAGACGGCAGAGGAATGTGACGAGGGAGTGATCAGGCGGAAGGGGGCTGGAGGAAGCCCCAGGTATGTATAGAACTTGTGTGATGTGTGTGATGCCCCCAAGTGTGAACCTCAGCGGACCAATGAGATTCCTCCCTGAGAAGAGAGTATTACTATTGGCTTGTTTCAGTCCAACGAGAAGTCCCAGCAGTATGCTTCTGCCGTGGCTCCCATCGATATTGAGCTGTTGGTTCCTGGCGGCAGCAGAAGTGGCACAGACCGATTCACAGTGTAGGCTTAGGAATTTTTTTTTATGCCCCCTTATCTATCTTTACTTACTTTGTTAGAGTGACTGGAAATGACAGCTGTCCAGTGCCAGGGCTTGTTAGGCTCACTTAGGACAGCCCCAAACTTAGGTTGTCACCTTGCGATGCCTACCAGCTCCTAGGTAAGCATATGAATATCAAATAGCAGAGCCCTGAGACTATTTGCATTGATCTTACACAAACCTACCAATAAACATGACCTGACAGTTGCCTGACGCAGTGAAATCAGGTCACCTCATATCTAATGTTGCTTAAAGAGACTCTATAACAAAATTTTCAGCCTTAGTTCTTCTATCCTATAAGTTCCTATGCCTGTTCTAATGTGCTCTGGCTTACTGCAGCCTTTCCTAATTGCACAGTGGCTGTGTTATCTCGGTTATATGATCTAATCTGTTTTCTTCTGTCGGCTCTGTCGGGTTAAGGCTGGAATGTGTGGAATGTGCAGGGCTGCTTGTGATTGGATAGAAGCGATACACACCCTCTGCAGGCCCCCTGCAGGCTCTGTATGACTCACACACTCTGCTTATGTGAGCCTATCACAAGCTGGTTAGTTTGTTTGTAAACACTGCCTAAAACTGTTAATTACAAGCCAGGATTGCAGCAGGGAGTGGCAGAAACAGCACAGAGGGGCCCAGGAGAACATCATGAATAGAATGGTATGCTTTTTGCAGTAAACATTTTAGAGTACAGATTCTCTTTAAGTGTACTATTTGTAATACGGAGACAGGATACTCCTGTTGCAGTAAATGCATGGACCAATCAAACAGCAGCTGTATCAAATTAGTCTGAATTATGAGCAGTGTTCTCCCCAGGCTCTTTTAGCCGTGTGCTCCATCCAGCTAGTTTTGATGAGCACCCGGCTGTCATCAGCTCACCTCCTCCTATGATGTAAGCAGAGTTGCAAACAGAAGCACCGGCCCTGCATTTTCTCATCTCACCCCACCCGGCTACTTTTTCATGCCACCCGGTTGGAAAAAACATTCTGGGGAGAACACAGATGAGCGTCTCATTGACTATCACTAGAGATAAATGCTAAAACTCAGCCAAGTCCAGTGTTCACGCTATCTGGGCCACCATTATGTGGAGCAATCTACTAAAAAAAAAAAAAAAGTCTGCATCCTGACCAACTGATCCTGCTGGCTTCATTACCTTCTAATTACTGACCCAGAATAAGCTGCAAGTAGTGACATGGTAAGTTCAGGGCTTCTGGGTCTATGTATTGAAGAGAAGATGTTCAGGTCTGCAAGGAAATTAGGCCCACCCCAAATTAATTTTAAGATATTCTCTATACATTAAACTACTCTTTTGAGCATTAGGTTTGTAGACTGAAACAGGGCAAGCAAAACTTGTTTCAGTACAGATTAGTCTGCAAGGTCTAAGGCCTTCTATGCAGATGGGACTTTGGTCAATTGTATTAGAGGTATTAGTATTAGTGGCAGGACAGCCAGGTAACTAGTATTGCTTAAAAGGAAATAAATAGGTCAGCCTCCATATACCTCTCATAACAGGTTTCCTTTAAGCTGAACAAGGTCATGCCTGTAGATCTCAGTGCCTTAATACAAAAAAAATTCCTTGTAATGGTATGCTTTCTGCACTACAGTAAAGCCCAAGTTCCCAACTGTCCCTTTTTTGAACAGACAGTGCCTCTTTAGCAACCTAATCCTACTGTCTCTATTCGTCTAAGAAAGGACTGGAACCCAGTCCAGTCACTCAGATGTCAGTTCAGGACCAAGTTCCGTGGCTGCTTCGAAGGGAAAGGAGGGATGATGGCGTGCATGTGACGTAGATGAGTAAGGAGGAAAAAAATACGTTTTGTCAAGTTGATCAGGCAGTCTATATCTGTCAGATGTATTAGGGCGGCAATAAACATGCCAGATTCTTTGCAAAAATGTCCCTGGACTAACCGCCTCAGACCTGAACACGAGTTCCAGTACCAGCCTTTTGATCACTGACTTAAACCTGCTCGTAATCGTTTCAATCCCACCAATGCAATCAATTGTCAGCCATTTGGTTTTAGGAAGTTTATCAACTGAAAGCATGATCAAGAGCAGTGGTACATTCCTGTTTGGAAGGTAGGTTAATCTAATAATATTCTTGCAGAAAGCATCAGAAATCTGGCACCCAAGCGGTACGCTAGGTAAGGAAAGAACAGGGGAGCCGATCATCTATTTTGAAGACAATCGGCTGCAGCAGTGGTCAATTATATGCCGGAGAGGTTTAGTTTTAGGCACTTGGAGGAGGGGTTAGCGTTAGGCACTTGGAGGAGGGGTAAGCGTTAGGCACTTGGAGGAGGGGTTAGCGTTAGGCACTTGGAGGAGGGGTTAGCGTTAGGCACTTGGAGGAGGGGTTAGCGTTAGGCACTTGGAGGAGGGGTTAGCGTTAGGCACTTGGAGGAGGGGTTAGCGTTAAGCACTTGGAGGAGGGGTTAGCGTTAAGCACTTGGAGGAGGGGTTAGCGTTAAGCACTTGGAGGAGGGGTTAGCGTTAAGCACTTGGAGGAGGGGTTAGCGTTAAGCACTTGGAGGAGGGGTTAGCGTTAAGCACTTGGAGGAGGGGTTAGCGTTAAGCACTTGGAGGAGGGGTTAGCGTTAAGCACTTGGAGGAGGGGTTAGCGTTAAGCACTTGGAGGGAAGGGTTCAGCGTTAAGCACTTGGAGGAGGGGTTAGCGTTAAGCACTTGGAGGGGAGGGTTCAAGTGAGAGAGTACCAGGTAAGTGCATAGTAAAATATTGGCAAGATAAATTAATATTTTTTACTAGCAGCACCACCGCAATACCAAGCCGCTGCAAAGATGTATAGTGGATGAAGCAGTACGATGCTAGCAGAGAAGTGGTTTGTTTTTGTTTTCTTTATTACATTACAGAAGAAAACTAATTAAGATTGAATGCCGCAATGTGGCAAACTGACTCAATTAACAACTTTTTCCAGTCAGGAATACTCAGTTTGTATAAACTTCCCACAATCAACGCTTACTTTCACCAACAGGCACTACAGCTATGTAAGTAACGGTCGCTTTAATGAGAATCTTGTAAGCTGCATTAGCTCAAAAACTAGTGCACAAAAAAAGCCACACCCACAATGTCAGGAGGTAAATTACGTTATTAGTGTCCAGCATTTTGTTTCCAGCTAGTTCTGCTAACACGTAAACAAACTAGGCTGAAAGCGGAGACTGCATTCTGCGCTGCCCATTCTATTTACACAGCACAAGGAACAAGTACTTGGAAAATACACACTACATTAACAGTGACTCAACCATGGCTCACCTTATATGGCACGTTACAAGCATAAGAGAACACAGTATGCAGTGGCCAGACAACTTGGGGAAAACTAACTACACGGTCCTGAGAGCGAGCGGACTGCACAGAAAACAGGGTTTGGTCCTACAACTTGGTATAAACAGCATATTATTGGTGATAACGTACTGCATACTATTTGTAAGGGAAAAACACGTTCTACTCCGATTTCATTTCCTAGCATACTGGTTATATGAGAAATCGAGGCTGGCTGTAGTGCCGAGTCTGAAATACTAAATCCAGCACCTGAAACTCGTACACAGGTGTTGTGTGAACAGTGGTGTCTCCCTTTAACGTTTACATACTTGTTCCTAATGAGGAAGTCAATAGCAGGGCTGTGGAGTCGTTACAAAAATTATTATACACCTCATTTTATGAAACCACGGACTCCAACTCCAGGTAACCAAAATGGCTCAGACTCAGACTCCTCCTCCTTAGTCTTATACTTACCAAGGCTGTGGAATAGGCCTATTGCCAACAACGGCAAAGGCCTACTAATAACAGCTGCAATTTGGTCTAATCACCAGAAAATGACATTACTACTTTTCAGAATTATAAATTAGTTAACCCAGAGGTGAAAGACATATGTAGGTTGTCATATTTGTTTCCTTTTATAAAATGCAGATTGCTTGGCTGCCCTGCTGATCCTCTGCCTCTAAAGGTCCGTACACACGCCGGACTTTAGGCAACGACGGGTCCGTCGTTGCCTCCCGCTGGGTGGGCGTGCCAGCGACAGTCCGGCGTGTGTACGCTCTGTTGTCAGACTGATACGGCTGTTTCTGAGCGATCCGCCCGGCGGATCGCTCAGAAACAGCCGTATCAGTCTGACGACAGAGCGTACACACGCCGGACTGTCGCTGGCACGCCCACCCAGCGGGAGGCAACAACGGACCCGTCGTTGCCTAAAGTCCGGCGTGTGTACGGACCTTAATACTCAGCAATAGATCCTGAACAAGCATGCAGATAAGAGATATCTGACAAGATACCTGCATGCTTGTTTCAGGGATGTCAGACACTACTGACCAGAAAGATCAGTAGTACTGGCAGGCAGTGAATATAGCAGCCCTTATACAGTATGTCTCACTCACGTTCCTTTTAAACTGCCATGTTTAACGGTTATCTTCAATCAACCCATCTATAAAGTGATTAGTTGGCCTCCACTTTATACAGTAGATCATCAAATAGTGTTTTTGTGCTGGTTCAGACGGACGCTTGCAGAGCGTTTACAGCCAGCGTTCAGGGCTTGGTGTTAAACGCTCCCATTCAAGTGAATGGGAGCGTTTGTACCAAGCTTTCAAGCGCGTTTACACAAACGCAGCGTTTGGGTCCCGATTTTCCCTGGCGTTCAAGGAGCCCCTGGAAGCTACATGTAGCTTCCAGGGGAGGTTAACCGCGACGGCTAATGTCCCCCTAGGGGAAGAAAAAACGCGACCACATCCAAACGCACACGAACGCTGCTGAACGCGACGCCAGCAAACGTCCGTCTGAACCAGCCCTTACAGAGAGCAGGGGTGTGTGGGTGTGGGTTGCATGGGGTACCATTAGGGGAAAGGGCCGGAAAAAATATTTGAATAGCCACACCACTGTATGCAAATTTCATGCGTTCCAATAATCGTATATTATATATATATATATATATATATATATATATATATATATATATATATATATATATATATATATATATTCATTCCCAAGAATACTGTGTTGCAAATGCAGAGTACTAATGGAAAGATCCCCACGTGGTTTCTATCAGTTTTTTTGCAATCCACAAGCAATCAAAATGGGACCACAAAAACACTGCTAGTAAAAAAAGGGACCTTACTAGAGTAAAGATAAATAAATAAAAAATACATAGCGGACCTCTTCGGTTATAGAGCTAAAGAGCAGCAGAGAATGCAAGAGGACACCTTCAGCTCTTACTAATGTCTCATAATGCACCTTGGTAGGTACTTTCCTAGCCATATAATCACATATACAGGAGCCAAAGCAGAAGGGTTTTTTTAGCTCTTTATTGCAACCTTGTCCCAGAAACAGAGGAGAGGGTGTTAATATTTTTGTTCTTTAACATTTTTAATCTATGGAAGTTTTAAAGTATGTAAATTACAAATATTCCTATTCAAAGGTCTATCCGAGGATAAGGAAATATAGTGCCATGTCCACAGCTTCGCTTCAGTTGATGCGTCATACAATGGTGTTGCTATGAAAGCTGTTGTATAATTACATAAGCTTTCACAGTGGCAGAAACATTAGCAGATTTGTATCCTACATGATGAACAAGGTGCCACGACTTGTAGAAGTTCGTCAAAGTGAGAATTAGGGAAAACAGGCCTCGGGGTAACTAATCTGAGTAGACGCACTCGCAAAATGAAGGCTACCGTATGATGTCAACCTGCAATTATGAAAGAGCTACACTGTTATTAAAAATAGTCATGTGAGGACAGTGGGCAACTAGGAGTATTTCACAAATAAATTACTATAACAAGAGAAAGTGAAATATTTTGAAACAAGCTAATGTGAATCACTGGGCAAGGCAAACCAAATTATTTCTATTGTCTGGAGAGAGAGGGTTGGTGCATACTAGACGAGCCTGAGCCTTTCGGAGCGCTTTGTGATTTTAAAAACTCCAGCTAATGTTATCCTATGTGTGTGTCCACACTGGAGCGATGTGACTTTGTAGAAATCCCCATAGCATTGCATTAGCAAGAGCTTTTAAAATCTCTAGCGTTTAAAAAGCTCTTGTGGCGTGCACCAGCCCAGAGAGAGAATGCGCATGGGTGAGAGAGAGATAAAAAGAGAGAGCGTGGGTGATAGATAAATAAAGAGAGAGAGAGAGAGGGATTTCCTTAACCTCCTTAGCGGTATGCCAGACACTGTCGGGCATACCGCTCTGTGGCCCCAGGAGTCCCCCATAAATGAATAATTGTTGCAAATGTGTGTAAATCCTTTAGCTAGCACTAGGCTAGCTAGTAAGGGCCCGTTTCCACTAACGCGAATTCGCATGCAAATTCGCATAACCAATACAAGTGGATGGGGCGGTTTCCACTTGTCAGGAATTCTGTGCGGTCTGCTGTGCAGAAAAAATCTGCACGGTAGAGCCGTCAGAATTCGCATGCCGCACACCCGCAGCGAATTGCCGCTAATGTAATAGGAAAACCGCAAACATGATAGTCTTGCGTTTTTTCTGGCGTTTCCACTTTCCGCGTGAAAACCCATGTCAATGCTTGCCGACATTGACATGGTTAATATCGCATAGCGCAAACCGCGAGCGATTTCACGTGAAAATCCGCATGGAAACGCAAACGAATCCGCAGCCGCATGCGGATTAGTTGACGCGTTTTCTGCGACGGAATCGCAACGCACAAGTGGAAACGGGCCCTAAGAGCCTCCGGCACCCCTGGATCCCCCGGTTTATACATTAACCCCCTTGGATCCAGAGATCGTGCAGCCTCCCGGCACAGCTCCAGTCTCTCTATGGGGAGGATCAGGTTTGCGCATGACGTCGGCGACGTCATGGCGTCATCTGCGATCCTCCCCATGGTGAAGACCAGAGCTGTCCCGGGAGGCTGCGCCGATCGCTGGATTCAGGCTGGGTAACGTATTAAAAACGGGGGAGTGGCGGCGATCAAAGGGTGCCGGAGACTTCTTCTAGCTAGCCTAGTGCTTGCTAGAGGATTTACACACATTTGCAACAATTATTTTAAAATGAGGCAAAATATATATTAAAATATATATATATAAAATATATATATATATATATATATAAAAACCTGACACTTACCTGCAGCTTCTATTGGCCCCCCTGCAGCTGTCATTTCCCTCGCCCTCCTCCTACGATCTTCTGTTCCCCGCCGCCGACACCGCTCTAGTTATTCGTCTAACTAGACGAATAGAACTTCGGCTACGCGGCCATGGCCACGAACTTGTTCCCGCGTGTCATCAGGAGCTTACTGCGCAGTACAAATTTTTCTTGTACTACGCCTGCGCAGTAAGCTCCTGATGACGCACATGACCACAGCCGCGCAGTTCTATTCGTCTAGTTAGATGAATAATTAGACCGATGCTGGTGGCATAAAACGGAAGATTGTAGGACGACGGCGCGGGACATGACAGCTGCAGGGGGCCGATAGAAGCCTCAGGTAAGTGTCAGTTTTTTGTTTTTTTATAGACGTCAGAAAACCCCTTTAAAGTGAACCTAAGCCGAAGCTCAGGCTCAAACTTAGATAGATACTTACCCTGAAGTGAGGGAAGCCTCAGGATCCTCTTGAGGCTTCCCTCCCTCGTCTAAAGCCCCGTCGCTGAGCGCGGCCCCCTCCACATCGGCACTATGCAGCTCCTCTTCCTAAATCCTGGGCGTGCAGAAGCCCGGTGAGCCCGCCCACACATGCACAGTAGCACACGGCTCCAGCTTACTGCACAGTCATGATACAGGAAGAGAAGCTGTGTAGCCCCGATGCGAGTAGCGACAATGCCTTGTTGCTAATCGTTCAGGGGCGCACGCTCAGCAACGGGGGACAACGGAATAGCGAGGAAAGTCTAAATAGGATCCTGAGGCTTCCCTTTCTTAAAAGAGATACTGTAGGGGGGGGTCGGGGGAAATGAGTTGAAGTTACCCGGGGCTTCTAATGGTCCCCCGCAGACATCCTGTGCCTGCGCAGTCACTCACCGATGCTCCGGCCCCGCCTCCAGTTCACTTCTGGAATTTCAGACTTTAAAGTCTGAAAACCACTGCGCCTGCGTTGCCGTGTCCTGGCTGCCGCTAATGTCACCAGGAGCTTACTGCACAGAAGCAGACCATACTGGGCCTACGTAGTACTCTCCTGGTGACATCAGCGGGAGCGAGGACACGGCAACGCAGGCACAGTGGTTTTCAGACTTTAAAGTCTTAAATTCTAGAAGTGAACCAGAGGCGGGGCCGGAGCATTGGGGAGTGGCTGCGCGGGTACAGAATGTCTGTGGGGGACCATTAGAAGCCCCGGGTAACTTCAACTCATTTTCCCCTGACCCCCCCCCCCTACAGTGTCCCTTTAAAGGTAAGTATCCAATTTTGTATCCGAGCTTCAGCTCAGATACTCTAATGCTAGATACACACCATACAATTTTCTGTTAGATTTACCTACAACATGGAAAAAAGCTATCTGGCAGGTAAATCTAAGAGAAAATCTAACAGAAAATTGTATGGTGTGTACCTAGCATAAGTGTGTACAGATTGAATAAAAGGACAATTGTATTATATATATATATTTGTGATCATTTAGTAATTATATAGTCCCAACATCTTCCCCAGTGCAGTACAGAGTATATTGTTTTGTAACTCAACTGTCTCTCAGAGGGGCTCACAATGTAATCCCTATCATAGCCATATGTCCATCTTTAGGTTCATACACACCTACCAACTATCTGCCAAACTTGTCTGTTAAGCCCCATTCACACGCTCAACAGCGGTCTTTTATGCAGCACTCTAGTCTAGGGCCAACAGTTTTTTTAGGGGGTAGCCAATTAACTTATCTGTTTGTTTTTGGGATGTGGGAGGAAACTAGGGTGTCCGGAGGAACCCACGTAGACACAAGAGGACATACAAATTCTGTGGAGATAGTGCTCTGGCTGGGATTCAAACCAGGGACCTAGTGTTGCAAGGCGGGAGTGCTAACCACTACACCACCGTGCCCTATTTGTCGAGTGAGCTCCTTCAGGAACTCCTGTATACATGATTCATCATGCAGTTACCTAATCAGCCAATAACATGGCACACTTGCAATGCATAAAATCCTGCCGATATGGATCAAGAGCTTCAGTAAATGTTTGCATCAAACACCAGAGTGGGTTGAGGTTGGAGTATTGCTGTAACAGTCTAGAGTTTACTCAGAATGGGGCAAAACAAAATCAAAAAGTGTTCAGTGAGCAGATTTGCAAAAAAAGAACCTAGAAACTCTGTTAAGACAGAGCTTCCCTGCAGGAAGTATGAAAGCCGCAAGCAGACGCAAAGTAAGCCAACATGTGGAATCCAAAACACATGGGCCAAACAGCATTCAATGGCAAAGGTTAAAGAGCAGAGGACCCCGCTTTAACTAACATGGTGGAACAAAGGCAAAGTCTTTTTAAGAAATGTTCTACAAACATTTACAATGGACACTTTCAAGTCTGAAAATATCTTTCCTGGATACACTCTATAAACACAGAAAGGGTCACTATCCAGCGAAAATTATGATCGGCACCACAAACGTGACACAATCACTATTTTCACCATTTCAAACAAGTGTGTATTTATTGCCGATTCACAACAAAACTCATTTAGTCCAATCGCACAAAAAAAGAAAAAAAAAAATGCAGCATGTAGTGCGGTAGCAATTGGCCAAAAAACGAAGTGCAGCGGTGGAATAGGAGCACCATAAATTAACATGTTTGAGAGCTACAGTCACTAAGGGCATGCTCAAAATGCCACCGTGGAGCACTAGGGAGTCTTGCTTAAAGGATACCCGATGTGACATGATGAGATAGACAGGGGTATGTACAGTGCAAGGCACACTTTTTTTTTCTTTCTCTGCTTGAAAGGGTTAAAAATAGCAGGTATGTAAGTGGCTTACTCAGTCCTGACAACTATAAAACACTTTCCTAGCAGAAAATGGCTTCTGAGAGCAGGAAAGAGATAAAAGGGTCAATAGTTCACACATTTTAGCTCTGGCATACTTCAATGAATGTGTCATTGAACAAAAACGATAAAACAGTTAAAGAGAGTCTGAAGCGAGAATAGATCTCGCTTCAGACCTCATATATAGCAGGGGCACGTGTGCCCCTGCTAAAACGCCGCTATCCCGCGGCTTAACGGGGGTCCCTGTCCCCCCAAATCCCCTCCGTAATGCGGGGGAGCGTTTCCGCATTGGGGCAGGGCTAACAGACGCAGCCCTGCCCCACGCGCGTCTGTCAGCGCGTATCTCCGCCTCTCCCCCGCCCCTCTCAGTCTTCCTTCACTGAGAGGGGCGGGGGAGAGGCGGCGATGCGCGTCTGATAGACGCGCTGAGAGGCAGGGCTGCAGCCGTTAGCCCTGCCTCTAGGAAGCATATTCTACGACCAACCTTTGCGACCAACTTTTGCGGGGGGTGGGTTGGGGGGTCAGGGACCCTCGTTTAGCCGCGGGATAGCGGCGTTTTAGCAGGGGCACATGTGCCCCTGCTATATATGAGAGCTGAAGCGAGATTTAGTCTCGCTTCAGTGTCTCTTTAATACTTAAAAAGTAGATTTAAACATAAAATAAAACTGTGGAAGAACTTAAAAAGTCATTTTTAGGAGTAGGAAGATAGACGCAATCGTTTAACTAGTTTATTTTTTCCTCGGGTGTCCTTTAAAGGGAACTTGAATAAAGTAAAATTTAAAATAAACACAATATACCTGCAAATGAATATTACATAATTACCTCGCCGTCAGTTCCTCTCAAATGCTCACCATCTTCATCTAACAACAATCACTTCCAATTCTGATGAGATCTTGTCAGAACTGAAAGCCATAGGGCCCTTTTCCACTATCAGTTGCTGTCAGTTGTAACTGAAAGGCCAACTGATGTGCAAGGTAATATCCTTGTTTCCCTACGGCTCAAGTGGGCAATAATACTGGTTAACAGAGTACTGATCCGGAAGTTGTTACAGGGTCATCGCATTTTTAAAATGGAAGATGGAGAATTCCACTGATCACAGTAAACAAACAGAGCACAGGAGCGGAGAAAGTTTGAGGAGTAGACTAGGCGGGAGGTAAGTATGACTTGTGTATGTTTGTTTATTTTGACTTTTATTTTTCAGTTCAGGTTTGTTTTAAGCACTCCTTACTGAGCAAGTGCTAGATCCAGCCACAATGTAAACCCTAGTCTCCAAAGTCAAAGGTGGTGTCTAACCATTCCAGTATCCAGACGTCTTCCATATATGATATGTGCTGAACTGATTTGGCAAAGGTGGATCGTTAAAATTGGCTGTACAACATGCTCTTTAATTTTACATTATATTCCTTATGCCTTGTTTACATGGATAGTCATGCACTGGTTTAAAGGACGTTTGAGCTGAAAATAAACTAATGAAATAATTGTATCTATCCTCCTTCTCCTAACATCGACTTTTTAAGATATTCCAGTCTTATTTTATATTTACCGTCAATCTACTTTCTAATTTTTTATTGTTTTTGCTTAATGACATTCATTGAAGCATGCCAGAGCTAAAATGTATGAACTATTGAGCCTTTTCATCTCTTCCCTGCTCTCAGAAGCCATTTTCTGCTAGGAAAGTGTTTTATAGTTGTAATTTCTTATCAGTGAGGGGGACACTGTAGTCTGACCCAGTCCTGACTCAGACAGGAACTGCCACTTACAAACCTGAT
Source organism: Hyperolius riggenbachi (assembly GCF_040937935.1). Taxonomy (NCBI): domain Eukaryota; kingdom Metazoa; phylum Chordata; class Amphibia; order Anura; family Hyperoliidae; genus Hyperolius; species Hyperolius riggenbachi. Next base: position 408,899,885 of record NC_090649.1, on the reverse strand, counting down.
GTTTAACTCTTTCAGGCAGAGAAAGGGAAAAAGGAACACAGCATAGTTATTGGTGTGCTAGGCACTGTACATGCACATGGCTATCTCATCATGTCACCTCTGGTATCCTTTAAGGTCAACTGTAGTGATAGGTATACGGAGGCTGACATAATTATTTCATTTTAAGCAGTACCAGTTGCCTGGCAGCCCTGCTGATCTATTTGGCAGCAGTAGTGGGTGAATTACACCAGAAACAAGCATGCAGTTAATCTTGCCAGATCGGACGATAATGTCAGAAACATTTGATCTGCTGCATGCTGGTTCAGGGTCTATGGCTAAAAGTATCAGAGGCAGAGGATCAGTAGGATAGCCAGGCAACTAATATTGCTTAAAAGGAAGTGAATATGGCAGTCTCTATATAACTGTCACTACTGCTGTCCTTTAAATGTCCAACAACTACTTGTGTGCCATCTCTATTCAGGCCATTGTGCCAGTGAACGAGAGAGAGTGGTTATATGGCATGCACCTTCCGGGTACTGCTTGGTAGGAAAAAGTAGCATGTTCAAACAGAGTCCCTGATAAGGGCACAAAAAATGTCAAAACCACCAACACTTCAGGCACTTTTATAGGTGATCGGACAGGTCGGAAACTCTCAATAGAGCCATCAGCGGCTCGATTACACGGTTCGTTTTTCCCAGCATTATGGCCACACAATTTCATAGATTTCTTTTAAATTTGAGAAGTACAATCAATTTTTAATCGCACCACATGGCTAATGCATGATGTGGCTTTTTGGCACCGTCGTGATGTAATTCCTCCAGCCCCCTTGCCATCCTCCGAGGCCGCCTCGATTTAACGCTAGTCTGTTTGGTAAATTCAGTGGGCTGAAGTTGACACATGCAGTCCTACCACGCACACTCCCCTCTCGCAGGGGAGCAGAACGCTCCCGACAACAGGAACATGCAATCACTGTACGCAGCTACCACAGGAAGTACCGGGCCAGCTTGCCTCGATTACCATTGAAAGCGCAAGATTGCACCCAAAAGCCTGGTACACACGATGCAATTTTTTGTCAAAAAGCAATCATTTCTGACAGGTCCCATCTGATTTCCACTTGTTTCTCTGATCAATTTTCCCATCACTTCTCTACAAAATCGATCAGAACGGTGGGCTGATTATTAGGAAATAATCAATTTGACTGTCAATCACATGGAAAAGTGCATCATGTGTTCTAGGCATTACATTGTAGTGTAACTGTTGGGCATAAAATAAAAAAATCAATTCTTTATTTTTATCTGGTAAACAAGTAATAAGGATGCTAATCAGGCAATCCAAAAGCTAAAATCACTATTACTTTTCTTGTTGATAAATGATCATTCCCCAGTTAACCTGACTCATTTGGTACACAAAAAGGAAGTTGCAGGGCATGCTGGGTTGTCCTTTTTTGCTTCTCTACTTCCCCTCAGACTTAAAGTGGATCCAAGATGAACTTTTACTCATTGCATAATTGTGTTCCTTTCCTATTGTTTATAGGGCATTCCTCAAGCCAAATACTTTTTTGTTTTAATACTCTAATTCCCTATAAACTAAACAAGCCACGCCCACAGGTTTTCAGAGAGCCAAGGCACTTTCAAACAGTAGCAAGGGCTCATGGGAGCTCAGTCTGGGCAGGAGGAGGGTAAGGTATTACTAGCCAGAGATTTCAGAGGAGGAGGGGGTGTTAGGTTTTTCTGCTCAAGATACAGATAAGCCTGCCTCTGTGTAATGTTTACAAACAACATGGCTGCTGTCATTGTATCACAGGAAGAAATCATCATATTCTATTAAAGATGTTTGCAGCTAGATTTCCTTATCTAAACGTTAGATAAGATATATAGACAAGTTACTTGTTATAGTTTTTTATCTCGGATCCGCTTTAACTAATGCAGCTTGATTGGCTGAAGCCTCTTTCCCTCCTGTTTTCCCCTCCCACACCTCTGTTCCTCTCCGATTTGCCAATATTTCTCATGCTGAGACAATGCACTTACTATAGTGAAGGGCAGGCAATGTATACACAATCAGGCAGAGGAGAGTAAGGGAGGAAATGACATCAGGATTGGCTTCAAAATAGCCACACTTAAAATGGGAAATGCTAATGATTTTCTTTTTTACTGTAAAAAAATCACTAAAATCAAACCGTGGACAGTGCAATACATATGTTATACAAGTAGAGCAAGTATTTTTCTACTTATATAAGTGTTTTATTTTCTGAGATAGTATGGCTGACAGCTCCTCTTTATTTACTGTATTGTCACCACATTCACTGCACACCTCTGTCCCCAGGGTGCCCTAGGTTTTCCAGGCAGCCTGCAATGAACGGCTGGCGACAATGACTTGGTGAAGATCAGCTTGTGCCATACAGGTGTGAGCCGAGAAATCTACTCTTGCTGCAGAGCTAGACCTACTGGAGGCAGATATGGCGGGCCGTGCGCTGCCCGGGCGCAGGCAGACAGGCTGTCACGCAGCCCGGAAGAAACTGCAGGTTTTTATGAATGGCTGCGGTCACGTGACCGGGGTCCCTTCTATTCACAAATACAGCAGCGAGCTGTGCGTGCGCAGCGCTCTCCAGACACAGTAACACGCTGCGTCCCCTCCTCTCCCCTCCCTTAGCCAGGAACCAACATCCGACCCCACCCAGCCACACACACGCACAGCTGCACACTTTGCACTTGGGACAGGCTCACCGTCACACGGCAGGTGGGGGGAGGGGGCAGCCGAGTCTACAGGTTATTATCGCTCTCCTTCCCTCCCACACACGGCTTTTTATGAATGAGAAGCTGCAGCATGCAAATGAAGGCAGCTCGGCAGAGAAAAGATGGCGGAGAGCAGACAATAACAAGCGCTTTCCTCGCTGTACGGCATACAGAGAGCCCCATCTATATTCAGAGCTCAGGAGCTGCGCCAATTCCAACATCACTGCATGCTGAAAAACCGATCAGTTGTCCTGCAGCAGTGCACTGTGAAAAGCTTTCAGTTAACTGGCTATAATGTGAATGGCCCCATAGGGAAACAGACATTGGGCTGCACATCAGTTGTCCATTCAGTTATGTCTGACAGCAACTGATTCATTGTGAAAGGACCCTGACACTTGATTTTAACTCTCAGCTGTCTCCTAGTGACAGCTCCAAAATGGAACCACGTTTGCTCTGTTCTGTTCCCCTTTTATATCCATTTATTGCCTGGTACAAGACAGCATGTAATTTCCCATCGGATCAACTGGTCTAATTGATTATTCTTGACAGGTCCAATCAGGTTTTCGATCACTACTGCGGAAAATCGATTGGAAATCTGATTGGACTTGTCGGAAATTATCGATTCAACCTGTCGATCTGACAGTAAATTTCATGGTGTGTACCAGGCATTAGATCATAACCAATGTCAATGAACAAGGGAGCGCACTGGGCTGTGTCCCCCACTACAGCAGGACATTTTTTGTAAATCCATTTTACGCATTACAAAACTGACAGTGCACAGGTCCTCTTTTTACAACTAGGATCCATTCATACTTGTCAGTCTGCGCTGGATCTATTGCGGTAAGTGGACTGCACATATGCCTTAACCAAACCTGTGAGTTTGATTGATCGAACATTTAAAGGAATCAATTCCTATCTGATTTGATCAGGTTCATTCACAGTGATCCATGGTGTAGGAATGAAATGGGAAAATCAGTGTGTGTATAGGCACCTTTAATTTTTGTTCCATGTGACTTCCTGTTGGTCCCTGTAAAGATCAGTTGTCAGCAAATACTCATGTCATGACTTGCAGAACTGATAAAGATTTACAGACACTGCTCTCAGGGCTGAGACACACCAGAAAAGCTCCCCAAATGCTAGAGGTTTCAAAAGCTCTTCCCAATGTAATGCTATTTTTTTTTTTTTTTTTTACAAAACCTCATCGCTCCAGTGTGCATAGACACATAGGATAACATTAGCAGGAGGTTTCAAAAACTCAAAGTGCTCAGAAAAACTCCTCTGGTGTGCACCAGGCCTCAGTGAACGATAAAACAGTTTAAGGCCTGAAACACACCAGAGGAGTTTTTCTGAGCGTTTTGAGTTTTTAAATCTGCTGCTAATGTTATCCTATGTGTCTGTGCACACTGGAGCAATGAGGTTTTGTAAAAAACCCCATAGCATTACATTGGGAAGAGCTTTTAGAGGTTTCAAAAGCTCTTCCCAATGTAATGCTATGGGGTTTTTTACAAAACCTCATTGCTCCAGTGTGCACAGACACAGGATAACATTAGCAGCAGATTTAAAAACTCAAAACGCTCAGAAAAACTCCTCTGGTGTGTTTCAGGCCTAATTGCAGTTTTTAGGTCTTCTGAAAAAAATCACTTCTGATCACAAGACAACTTAAATTATAAATCATTATTATTATTTGTATTTATATCGTGCCAACATCTTCCACAGCGATGTACAAAGTATATGTTATTGTCACGTAACTGTCCCTAAGAGGGGCTCACAATCCCCACCATAGTCATATGTACAGTATGTATCATGTAGTATGAGTATCTAGTCTAGAGCCAATTTAGGGGGAAGCCAAGCAGGAGCATTCAATTTTTTTGTACTGATTTTGAATGCACTTTCATTAAGGCCCGGTTCACATCTGCATTTTTTTTTGTGGATCGGGCCGTACTGATCCTGCCATCTGAATCCGGGAAAACGGTCCGTTTTTACAGCCAGTGTGCTGTAAAACGTCCGTTTTCATTGGTTCCTATTTTGCTGCAAAATCTGTTTCCGTTCCGCTGAGTGAAACAGTAAGGAAAATTGTATACTGTTGCATTTTTTTGTCTGTTCAGCGGAACGGAAACCGGAACCATACGTCTGGATTCTCAGCTAAAATCTAATGTAAACCCGGGCCTTAGGGATTCTAGAGCTCCTCTTATGCTAACAAAGATAAGAAAGTTCTTCCAGGTAGAACCCTTTTATTCCAGAAAGAGACCAGTACCTCCTTTCTCGTGGACGGTTCTCCTTAATATCTTCTAATTGGTGCAGTTGCTGAAGATGCTGTGCATCCAGCAGCTAAAGCCTACATCGCTAGGTGGTTTTCAGCAAATGGGGACTGGCTTTGCTGAGACCAGGGTGTGTACAGCAGCCCCTGACCCCCTGTTTGTGTCAGTGATTGAACAGCTGAAAAGAGTGATACAAGTACAGTGGAAAGTGTACCGAAAAGTGGGCTCTAATGCTTGAGAGGTCTATACTGGTTACCAGGTGGGTTCACAGACGTGGAGAAATATGTATCTTTTGAGTTAGGGGGCTCACAGAAAATTAAATTGCAGGACTCCACACATCAACTCAAATTCAACAACAGAGGGATAAGCCGACAATACTACAAACAATACTGTATGGGAACATTACTGAGGGGGCTATGAAGGCCACCATTCTTTACTTCCTTTCTGGAAACAAAAAAGACAAATCTGTCTGTCATGCTGATCTTTTGACTTCAATAGTTTCAGAGTCACTCCTCCAACAATCAAGTGGAGTCAGAACAGCTAGTCTGCATACTTGTTCTGGGCCAGTTGATATTAGAGATATTATAGGCAGGTATCGAAGTCAGACAGATAACTAGCAGCTACCCCCCTTCACCACCTTCTAACAGCAGTGGCTCACCCCATATTTCTCTTGCTTCAAGCTTTCTTTACAGTACATATATACTCTTGCCAAGGGGAGCTTGCGATCAGCTATCCTCAGCAGGGATACAAGATAAGCAATGACTGTTATAAATGAGAAATATAACTACAGTAAATGACTCAGCCACAACTTGGACTGACTTTGGACTTCTGTGTAGCCCATTTGACCCTTCATCCCTTGCTGGTGGAGGTAAAGCACACACTGGACGATCTTTCCTACTGCATGACAGTTACAGACTACCCAGCAAGCTCATGGTGAACCAGAACTCCTAGGCGTGTGTAAGGGGCTAGGACCAAAATGTTAAGCAAAACAAAATGTTTGCCTTCTTAAAACAAAAGGAATTTGCGATAATTCAGGTTGGAGTGAGCATATGATGTCTCCTATAATGCATCACTGCTGAATATGCAAATTATCCCTTGTTTTCCCTGTAAGCTAACCACACCTCCAGAACCGCTGGAATGCAATGATGTGTCAGCTTTTTAATTGTACAGAGCCTCAATAATCCAACATTGCATATGCAACAGTGAAGCATCATGGGAGACATATGCTCACTTCAACCTGAATTATCGCAAATTCCTTCTGTTTTAAGAAGACAAACTTGTTCTACTGCATGACATTCAGACGCCTTGTATGGGTATCTTATGGCTAGCTCAAGAGGGGAAGATGAGGCTGGAGTTTTCACTTCCTATGCAGTTAGGCTTACTTCATTTCCATATAAAGAGCTGCAAATGGAGGGGATGTTTAAACGACCTCTTAACCGCCAGATGTTCATTCAAGGATTCCCAAAACACTGCTGTGCCATGAGAATCTATACACAATGCTGGGACACAACAGCAGTCTGACCTGCACTGTAATGCCAGGTAAGATCTGCAGTCAGCCTACACCATCAATGTGACTGAATATTTCCAGTACAGTACTTGACGTTAGAACATGCATACTACATGGATGAACAAACATTCATTCACAAAAATCTGGATTTTTTCAATGGATTGGTACAAAATATCAACTTGGAGTGTGAAAACAGTACCAGGGCTGTGGAGTTGGTACAAAAATCATCCAACTCAGTCTATGAAACCTCCAACTCCAGGTACCCAAAATTAAACCCTTACAGGGCTATGGAGTGGCTACAGTTTATGAAACCTCCGACTCCACAGCCCTGAACAGTACTCTACATAATCATTTTAAAAATGCTTCAAAGTTTTCTCAATTCTACATTTTGATGACTTCTATAAACAGCACTAAGATTTCAAAACCAATTCATCGTGACTTATAGAGAACCCGAGCCAAAGCTTCAAGTTCAGAAAAACATACCTAAGGAGATGGAAGCCTCTAGAGTCTAAATCCTTGAAGTTTCCCTCCAGGGGCGTAACCCTTGCAACTGTAGGATTGGGGGGGCAGAGCTGTACTTCTGGGCATACACGGCTCGATTTTGCCGCTCAATCGATTTCACAGGCGATTCTCTTATCTTCCACTTGATTTTATCTTTTTCCATTGTCCTCAATGCAGAATCGAGCAGCGAAACGATCGGGCCGGAGATCGGACGTGTCGGAAATTATCTATTGAGCCGTGTATTCCCAGCATAAGGCCCGGTTCACATTAGCGGTGGCCGTCCGGAATCGCCGTGCCGGAGCCGGACCGCTTGCAGAACGGACGGAACGGACGCACGGCATAGCAATGAAAGCCTATGCGTCCGTTCACATGCGTCCGTTCTGCCGGGCCGGATCCGGCGTCCGTTCCAACATGCGCTATTTTTTGGTCCGGCTCCTCCGGCAGCCGTATCCGGGGCGGAGCCGGACTGCACCATCCGGCCAATACAAAGCTATGAGAACCGGAGAGCGCACAACACACTGGCTAAAAATCCGGATGTTCTACCCCACATCCTATGCGTATTGAAGCGGCGATTTTGGATGGGGACACATGGGCAAGCATTTTGGAGTGGAGCAGCAGTGATTTTAAACGTGCTGGAGATGTTGGCAGTATGTCGGAGGTGGAGGTGAGTGCTAAACAGCGGAGGGCCTGATTCCACAGGTCCACCTTCTGCTGACCTCCCAGACCCCAACATTTTTATTCCTTTTCTACTATCTTTTGCCAAACGGATCCGGATCGCATCCTGATGAACACCTGATGCAAACTGACCGGATCCGGATCAGAACCGTACGGTTCCGATCCGGATCAGGTCAGGTCATCCGGTCCGTTTGGCAGAGAACCGCAAGTGTGAACCGGCCCTAAGGGAGCTCCAACTGCTACTTCACTCCCTCTGATAAAGGGATCCATCCTTCAAATCAGGTGTATTTGTGGCTAAACTTGTCATGAGTGTAAAGAGTATGGTGGCAACAAGATAGGCCCCCTCAGCTGTGAGGGTCACGAGGGTAGGCAAGGGAAAGGGTGTGAACACTGGTGGGGCCCAATCAAAGTTTTGCCACTGCTTCCCTTCCTGTCTTCCAGTACACTGTTGCCACTCCTGGACCATCCAGCTGATCGGAGCCATGCTCCTCTTATGGCGTGAGCGCAGCCGTGCTGCAGCCACGCAAGAACTGGCGTGCCTGCACAGAATGGAGCCGCTCATGCACGAGCAGCTCCGGCTTACTGCACAGGTGCGGCTGTGCTCATGCAGGTGCAGTATGGCCTTTGCTTGTGCTGGAAGAGCCCTTGTCGGTAATCTTTGGAGGATCTACGGTCTGGGAGAGGGGACCAGAGAACAGTGAGGGAAGCCTCATTAGGATCTAAAGGCTTCCCTCTCCTTAGGCAAGTATGTGATTCTGTACCTGAACTTCGGCTCGGGTCCACTTTATACTCCGGTCCACCAGATGTTCTTCTATTACTCAAGTCCTACCCATAGATCCATCTGTATTAATCCATGCCTTGCAATGATGAAGGTTAATTCAGCCAGAAACAGCTGTCTGCAAGTTGGATTAGTATGGCTGTATAAAATAAGGAAGCTACAGTCCCCACTGTAAAGCAGTGTATACAGACATGTATTGGCTGTTTAAGGACAAATTTAAAAGTGATGCATCATGGGGGTTCCTTCAAGCTCATGTACAGCTGAATAATTACAAATACTATCTACTACAAAGAACATAAGGAAGACGGCACAACATGGATGGAGCTGCCATTGTTTAGACAACTCCACATCTCCACCCATGTCTGACAACCATTGACAGCAAAGCTGTATCAGCTGTGGCGATTATCAATGACAATTTTTTTTATTTATTTTTTTGTAATTTGTATATAGCCCACAATTGAGACCGTTCAAATTAGTGGCAACCACATTTAACTGGTCCAATTTCAAGCCGCAACAAAATTTGCATGGAGTCTGAAACATTTGCAATTCATTGACCATGTCTACTTAGCTGTCACCCCCCCACTGCTGCTATGTGGAGCAGTGGAAGTGCAAAGGATCATGGGAAACCAGCAACTTTACCAAGTGATGATGGCACAGCTATGGACTACCCGTTCAAATAGAGGATGAGGCCTGGTTCACATCTGCGTTTTTTTGCGGAGTCGGCCGTAGGGATCCGGCCATCTGGATCCTGGAAAACTGTCCGTTTTTACAGCCACTGTGGTGTAAAATCCGTTTTTCCATAGATTCCTATTGTGCTGCAAACCTTCCGTTTCTATTCCGCTGAGCGAAACAATCCAGTAAATTGGGTCCTGCTGCATTTTTTTGTCCGTTCAGCGGACAGTACGGTTCTGTTGGCAAAAGCTAATGTGCACCGAGCCTAAACTGGAATCCGCCTTACTTGAATAATGTAGATGGTAGTTGCAAATGTCTCAGCCCTGACTGCAAGTCAGAAAGCCAATATCCTGTTCCACTGGTAGGAACATTATGATTACAGGGAAGGTATTTCCACAGATTTAAAAAAAAAAATAATAACACCATAAAATCACAACAGCTGCAGTTACTGGTTTAGATGTGTAGTCTTTGGGCATCTTTTGCTATAATTAGGAGGCCATTATTCCATTGAGTGCTCTACTACAGGATGGGAAACAGTCAAATATAAGAAGCAATTATCATAGCAAGTCCTCAGGAGCCCATGGAAGCCACAGGTTCCTTCTGTGCAGAAACACTACAGCTACAGGAACTACAAATTATACAGGTCAATGTTCAGGCAACAGCAATCCAACCTGGAGGATTACTAACACTGCTGTTCAGCAATGCTAGGTTCTCACTTGAGAAACTCACAATCATCTCAGGTGATGAAGATCTAGTGTCTCCATGTTCCTTGGTGTCCATACACCCAGGGCTGTGGAGTCAAGTCGTCTGAGCAATTTTTGGGTACCTGGAGTAGGTGGTTTCATAAACTGAGGAGTCGGATTATTTTTTTTGTACCCACTCCATAGCCCTGCAAGGGTTGTGAAGTCAAAGCAATTTTGGATACCTGGAGTCGGAGGTTTCTTAAACTGAGGAGTCGAAGTCGGGTGATTTTTGCACAGACTCCACAGCCCTGCATACACCTGTTGATTTTCCTCCAGCAGATTTGATCATCATGATCCAATGTGAAGGAGATTGATACAGTGACTTGGATGCCCGACTGGAATTTCGATCGATTTCTGAATTCAAAACCATTGATTGTTCCAGATCTTGCTCGAAAGGAGGTGTGTGGCAGTAGGTTTTGGGACAATCGACTCAGACTCCACAGCCCTGGGAAATGAGCCCTAAAATGTGCTCCCGTGGGGCCTGCCCAGTGTTGGCAGCGGAGTGCACTCATCTGCCCGCCCCTTTCAGTGTACTGTCTCCATCATTACCAGTGACTACATACATTCCACAGGGTCTAGGGAGAACAAGCACCCCAGTGGACATGGAGGAGTGGAGAGAGAGAGAGAGAGAGAGAGAGTGTGTATGTGTATTGTAACTGCCAATCAATTATTAATTCTCCCAGGGCTGTGGAGTTGAGGATTCAGAGCAATTTGGGCACCTGGAGTTGGTGGTTTCATAAACTGAGGAGTCAGATGATTTCTGCACCGACTCCACAGACCTGCATTTTCCAGTTAACTTAGCAGTTTTAGAATTTTAGTAAACAAAGTTCTGGCTTCTTCCAGCCACTATTTGCATATTTATTGACCAATCTAATTATAGTTTTTAAGGACTACAGTAGAGCAGCTCAGTCAAAGTTATGTACATAATGGATTCCTTGGATGTGCTCTATTTTAAATAGCCAGACCATAAGAAGCAACATTTACTGGTAACGTACAAAGTAGACCAAATCATGTTATAGACAATAATCTGCAGAACACCCGAAATAACATTTAGATGCATGCATGAAGTGTAAGCTATACCATAGCTCAATATATAGTGTGACTTGCCAGTGACTCAAAATATTCAGAGCTCGGGGGCAGATTTGCAAAGAGCTCTGAAGCAAAACTGAAGCAGTTGCCCATAGCAACTGAAATTTAGTTTGTTTTTGTTTATTTTTACCAAATCCAATTGTCAATTCATATTAAGATCACATAAAGTCCCATATCCCGAAAATATTGATAAGTTTATTGGTTTTCCTCACAAAATAACTGAACTAGGATGGATATGTAGGACTAAACCTAGTTCACAGTTCTGTTGCGTTGCAGAATAATTCTGCATGTCAACTCACTGCCCATACAATTTTATTGGGCTGTTCACAGTACTGCATTTTAACCGATTGCATTATTCTTACTCGCTGCAAGCAGGCTTTGTATTAAAGGATACCCGAGGTGACATGTGACATGATGAGATAGACCTGTGTATGTACAGTGCCTAGCACACAAATAACTATGCTGTGCTCCTTTTTTTCCTTTCTCAGCCTGAAAACGTTAAACATCAGGTATGTAAAATGGAAGTTCATGTCTGAGTCAGGACTAGGTCAGACTATACAGTGTTACAACTATAAAACATTTTCCTAGCAGAAAATGGCTTCTGAGAGCAGGAAAGAGATACAAAATGGTCAATAGTTCATAGATTTTAGCTCTGGCATACTTCAATGAATGTGTCATTGGGCAAAAATAATAAAACAGTAAACACTTAAAAAGTAGATTTAAATATAAAATAAAAACTGTGGAATATCTTAAGTCATTTTTAGGAGGAGGATAGATACAATTGTTTATTTCATTTGTTTATTTTCACCTCTGGTGTCCTTTAAAGTCTAACGTCCAGCTTCCATTGCAGTTCACACATAACACGTGTTATGCAACTGACCACTGTGAACCTAGCCTATAGGAAGATACCCCCACATGATCAAAGTCATCTGAGGCAGCCAATTTTAGCCAATAGTCATCTGTGTGTACAGTGGCCCCTGACCGCCGCTCCACAAGCGATCCACCCGGCAGATCAAATTGGTACAGCAACGGCCAACTTCATTTTCCTCAATCCTCCCCGCCCGCTTCATGAGTGTCACGTATGCGCCACTCCGTTGTCCCTCCACAAAGCAACAGTGCATGTCATGTGTCACCCAAGGAATCGGGTCCCGGTCCCCAACGGGCAACATCAATCAGCAGTGTGTATGGGCAATGTGGTAGGGATTAGATTGTGAGGGACAGTTAATGACCAAACTATACAGTATGTACTGTGTAAAAGCGGACCTGAACTCAGAATTTCCTCTCTGCTGTAAAAGATAAGCAAAATAACCTTTAAAGTGAACCTAAATCCTGGAAAAAAAATGGCCGCAATAGCAGCATAGGGGGCGATATACAGGCTGGGAACGCGAACAATCACTCGCGTTCCCATGCCTGTCGGCCGGAGACGGCCAAACCGGAAGTGTTCGCCGGCGGGTCCTGGAGCGTCAGAGCGGGGCTGCGAGGGCACCGATCAGCTGCAAGGGGCTGAGGGAAGCGCCAGGTGAGTTAATCTCATTTTTTTCCCAGGCTTTAGGTTCACTTTAAAGAAAAAAAAACTTGTTACAGCTGATCCAAATCCTACAATAAATCTGCAGTGTTTCTGCTTCCTGCTTTCATGGGAGCATATTGTTAACATCCTAGGATTTCAAATGAGCTTATCTGCCGTGGCAGTCAGGTGACACAGGGGAGAGATCAAATTACAACTTGTGATTAGACACAAGGGGGAATTAAATAGGCTAAACTATCTAAAGACAAACAGGGTGCATATCTCTATGTTCTCCTTCTGTCCTGTGCAAGAGTTGAGGGTCCACTTGATGTCGACACTATATCAAATACAGTACATAGTAAAAATAAAGATAAAAATGACATGCTGACAGGAGTTCTAACCCTTCCCCATGTTAATACAAAACTGATTTAAAGAGACACTGAAGCGAAAAAAAAATTATGATATTATGATTTGTATGTGTAGCACAGCTAAGAAAAAAAACATTAAGATCAGATACATCAGTCTAATTGTTTCCAGTACAGGAAGAGTTGAGAAACTCCAGTTGTTATCTCTATGCAAACAAGCCATTAAGCTCTCCGACTAATGCTGGGAATACACGGTTCGTTTTTGCCTTCGTTTAAACCTTCGATTCGTTCGGTAAACGAATCGAGTGTTGAAAACGTATGTGAAAATAGTCATAATCTCATTATAGTTTCGATTAATAGACCCCAAAAACGAACGACTAGTGATCGAACATGTTTGATATTATCTCTCTTTATCCATCTAATCGAGCCATTGGTAGGCTTGATGGCTGTTCAGATCGATTATATATTCGTTTATGCTAGTCCGTCCCTGTAAAAAGGGATTTTCGTTTCGTTTCTTTGCAGCCTTCGATCATTGGAAAAACGAAACCATCAGAATCGAAAAAAAAAAAACGAAACCGTGGGTGCTGATATTAACCGTATGACCGATTATTTCGGGATCGAAAAGGACAAAAGGCACAATCGAAACGAAGGTTTAAACGAAGGCAAAAACGAACCGTGTATTCCCAGCATTAGTTAGTCGTGGAGAGGGCTGTTATCTGACTTTTATTATCTCAAGTGTTTTTGGACTATTTACTTTTTCTCTGCTAGAGGAGAGGTCATTACTTCACAGACTGCTCTGAAAAACTCATTTTGAATGCTGAGTGTTGTGTAATCTGCACATATTAGAGAATGATGCAACGTTAGAAAAAACACTATATACCTGAAAATAAAAGTATGAGAATATTTTCTTTGCTGCTAATCTTCTAGTAATTATTCATAGTACTCAACCAATTCATTATATCATATTTTTTTTTTCGCTTCAGTGTCTCTTTAAATCCTCGAATAACTTAGAGTTCTTTCCAGCCACCAAAATAAGAAATGGAAGTGGAGCAGACAGAGATAATATCCAAATCTAACCTGAAAATTCAGATGACAAAACTGTAAATTCAGATGATCTACTTTAACCAGTTAAGGACCAGGGCATTTTTCACTGATCTGTGCTGCATGGGCTCTTCAGCCTGCAGCACAGATCAGGTTTGAGGCAGGGCGATCAGACTTCCCCCCCCCTCTTTTTCCCCACTAGGGGGATGTCTGATCACCGCTGCCGCTCTGTGTAGCCGAGGGGGGGGGGGGGATGGGGGCTACTCAAAGCCCTCCTCCGCAGCGCTATTCCCCCCCTCCCGCTCCTTCCCTCCCTCTCCTGCTCACTATGGGCGGTACAGGACGGCGACAGCAGCACCGTAGGATGTAAACCCAGGGGATTTCTTCCCCGCGTGTTTACATTTCGCCTGCAAGCCGCGATCGGAGGCTCACAGGCTGTTCACGGAGACACCCTCCGTGAACTGACATGGAACTGGAAACCCACAAACGACCAGCCGCCGCCTATCGGCGTTAGGCAGTCGTTATGTGGTTAAACATTTTCATGCTGCCAAACAACGTCGCTTCCCTGATGCTTACACCCCACCTTTCCGGCACTGGTTCCCTCTAAACATACTCGCCAAGAGCTTGTTGATTATGCTTCTCAAGGCCGTGCGTCTGACACGTATGACCATATCTGGACTGGGCATATGCAAGTAAGGTACACACACATGCCCAATAGTATGAAACCGCTTGTGTTTGACTTTTTATCTCCATGCATGTGCGCTTCATTGTATTGGGCATGCGTGAACCTTACTCATGTATGCAAAGTGAAAGTAGGCTTGTACACAGACGGGGGGCGTGGCCACAAGAAGAAGAGAGCTCAGCATAGTAAGGGCCCATTTCCAGTACATGCGAATTCGCAATGCAAATTTTCGCATCCCAAATGCAACACGTTTGTAAATGGAGCAAATTCCATTTGATGAGAATTTGACGCGATGCGGAAAAAATGGATGGTATGCTGCATTTTTCTCACATCCCACGGAAATCTGAATGCAAATCGTGGCTAATTGAAGTCAGTGGGGCCACATAAATTCATCTTACAAATGTGCAAATTCGCTTTTCCAAACGCGAATTTAACTAGCTTGCACAGCGTCATTTCCTTTTGCCTGTCTTCCTGTCTCCTGCTTTACATGTGATGTTGCTAGGCAGTTTTCAAATAGAAACCCAAACGTTCTTGTGAAAAATGGGCATAAAAACGCATGCATTTTTAAAAACGCATGAGTGTTTCCAGATCCGATCCGCAATGCGAGCTAGTGGAAATAGGCCCAAACAGAGGGCTACAAGAGAATCTGGAAAGGACTTATGGCCCATACTCACGGGCTACAATTGTCGCCGCAACTTGAGGCGCAACTCGGGCGCGCACCCCGAACCGTCGCTGCTGTCGCCAGGCGGCTGGCACAGTCAATCGCCCAGAGACAGTTGCCGCCGCAACTGTCGCTAGCCCGCGTGAGTATGTGGACTAGCAACAGCAACCAGCAGGGAATACCCTGAGCTTCCGGCGGGGGGAGGAACATCAGCGACAGCTTCCTTCGCGTCAGTTGCCAGGTCCCTCCGCCGTGTGTATGCGGAGGGACCTGGCAACGAGCTGTCGCCGGCCTGTCGCGCACACGCTCCCGTGTGTTAGCGACAGGCCAGAAATGTTGCCCGTGAGTATGGGCCATTATCCACTACTGAGGCAAGTATCCACTACTTCCACACGCACTGAATGCATGAACTCTTGCAAAAAGACCTTTAGGCCTGGAACCCACTGAAATCCGCAAACGCAACCGCTAGCGTTTTGTCTGAGCGGTTTGCAAGCGGATTCATGCGCGTTTTCGGTCGCGCTTTGCAACAGTGTATTTTTTTGCTCAGTGGTTGTGTAGCATTTTGCGTTTTTATCCTGATTGGTCCTGTAAATTATTTCTAATTTTGTTACAGTGTGCTGAACCGCAAAACGCTAGCAAAACCGCTCAGTTTAGGTTTTGCTGAGCGTTTCTGCTAGCGTTTCAATACTTTACATTGAAGCGCTAACGCTCCCAAAATGCTGCAGGTCCTGCGTTTGTGTTTCTGGGAAACGCAAACGCTCCTGTGGAAGTTGCCCCATCCATTAACCTCAGCTGAGCGTTTTGGCAAAACGCTAGCGTATCGCAGCGCTGCCAAAATGCTCAAAAAAACGCTCTTGTGGGTTCCAGCCCTTATATGCCAGCAGATAAAAATGCACACAACAGATTGAATGAATCGCAATTAAACCATGTTTGAACCTGTAACTCTCACGCACCGTAGCAAATTCTTTCTTCTCCAAAAGTACAGGTTAAAAAGCACAACCATTTTAAAAGGTTGATAAACAAATAATTCAGCACAGCAAAAAAAACAATTTATTGCAGCTTCCAACGACAGGTTGTACACAACTTCCCCTCAGGCTGTCTTCAACAAGTCCTCCCTACTGAATGCTCATAATTACACAGTAACCAAATTCGTGCAATAAATAGAGCTAGGAGGTTAAGCCAAACACAAAGACTTCTAGACTTCATAGCAAAACATGGTCAGGGGGAAAAAAGAAAAAAAAAAAAAAAATGTACGAAACAAAACTGCTGTGAAAAAAAACAAAACTTTATAATTCACTCCTTTAGTTCACAGCTTAACAATGCATAGCAAACATAAATTGGTAAAGAAAACGAGGCCCTGTTCACACTAGGAACTGCAAATTTTGCTTCGCATTGGGCGCATATCAGCAGCTGCAAATTTGCCCTTTTTGACACAAATCGCGGCTTTTACTTTGACACTAAGATGATAATTTTTGCCAATTGCCAATTAGCGGCAATCATTGAACATTTCCACATCCGCAGGGCTGTGGAGTCAGTACAAAAATCATCCAACTCCTCAGTTTATAATTGAGTATTATTGCTCCGACTCCTCGACTCAGCCCTGCGTAGGTGCCCGATAGAATCGCAAGCGCCGGGGGTTCATGGAAATGCAAACTGTGGCATTGCATAGCCAGCACACAGCATGCTTCCAGTTATGTCAATGGATTCTGCCGCACCACACTGCTAACGCCCTAATGTGAATGCACCATTACAACAATCACATCGCGGTTGCTATGCGATTATATTGTCTTTTACAATGCAGCATGCCAGAGTGAAAGTACGCCAAGGCGCAAATAACACTGACAATGAGAAAAACTAAAAAAAAAAAAACATTTAAGGGATATTCTATTCTCGTTATAAAAATGGCCATAAATATAGACCAGAGCAGCATAAGTATTTTTTTAATTCAATTAAAATAATTTCCTTTTTTAATTTGTGTTAAGATTTTTTTTTAAACCGCCACTACAATAAAAATTGTATTTCTTTGCCACCATTGCAACAGAACTCTGGAGTACAACCTGCCCAGAAACTCTCACCTTTTGGCACAAGTAAAAATGGGTCTACAGCAGGAGGCTAGGTTCACAGTAGGACGTTGCATTGTGATGCGATGTTAAAGTAATAACGCAACAAAACAGTGGTAACGCATATTAAAGCTAATGGGAACTGTAAAACAAAAACAAAAATCAGCCAGATACTTACCTAAGGAGAGGGAAGGCTCTGGGCCCTATAGCTCTTTCCCACTCTTCTCACAGTCGCCCGTTAGGCTGGTTTCACACCAGGACGTTGCGTTTTAGGGGACGTTAAGGTCGCATAACGTGCCCCTAACGCAACGCCTGGTGCTCTCTGATGTGGACGTCAGAGTGAGCCGCATTGTGCAGCTCACTCTGGCGTCCGTGATGCGTACTCTTGGACGCATGCGGCATCACGTGGTCCCGCCCGATCGCCGCACAGAGCGGCCGCTCCAGGAAGTAAACACTGCACGTCACTGAGTGCAGTGAATATTAATTGGCCATGTGCCTGGCCGCTCTCCGCTCCTCCCCAACATTACTGAGCATGTGCAAGCAGTCTGACGCGGCTCTGCCGCTTATAAAGTACTGCATGCAGTACGTTGTCTTATGGCGCAGCGTTACTAAGTAACGCAACGTGGGCACTGTGAACAGCCCATTGATTTTTCATTGCTGTGCGGTGGGGTGCGTTACAGGCTGCTCTAACGTGCGCCTGTAACGTCCCACTGTGAAACCAGCATTAAAGCGGTTCCCCATTTCAATACCCCACCACGGGGGACCTTGGAAGCCTTAGTGCTCCTGAAAACAGGTGCTTCCATACTGTTCCTGCGTGAGAGCAAGTGAGAGCATGCCAACTCAGGTGCAGTACGGAGCCGCCTAGGTTCTGGAGCATTCAAGCTTCCGAAGTCTCTTTCAGCGGCAGAAAGCAGTATTTGACCAAGTTGGTTGAATACTGTTACCGGATGGGGGGCAGCGCTGAAACTGGGAAGGCTCTGTAGGACCCAGAGACTTCCCTCTCCTTAGGCAAGTATCTGGCTGATTTTTTTTTTCAGTTCCCATTCACTTTAATGCTATGTTAGTGTCGCATTGAGTAGGTACAGTCAGGGTTGTGGAGTCAGAGTCAATGAGTCGGAGCAATTTTGGGTACCTGGATTCGGAGTTTTCAGAGTCAGATGATTTTTGTACCAACTCCACAGCCCTGGGTACAGTAAAGTATACAGGCAATGAAAAGTATGTTTTCCTGTACCTGGTAACGTGTGCGTTTAGAGGTAACGCACTGCAGCAGTGCGTTACCATAACGCAACACATTACCATGCAACGCTAACGTCGCACTGTGAACGCCACATAGACTTGTTATTGTAGTGTGGTATAAGACTCTATAATGCAGCTCCCCAACATCCTACTGTGAACCTAGCTGGAAACTTTTTTGTATTTCTTCTCAACACCTGCACTAATCCATTCAATAGCAGTAAATGTGGTCACTGCTGGCAGTAGGAAATGCTGTAGTGTAGACATCTGCTTTATAAGGGCGTAAAAAAAAAATCAAGGAGGCAGATATTCACTGAATGGATGGTGTTTTTTCTCAAACATCTTTTTATGAAACATTAGGACTGGATACTTTGCAAGCCATTCAGCCCATATTGCATAAGGCCTAAAACAGCACAAAAACTAAATACAGCTTCAGTCAGAGGCTATGATTTTTTGAATAAATTCCTCACTTATGCCTCAGAAAATAATAAGAAGAAAAACAAAAAAAACACACATACACACAAGAAGCAGCTTTGCTCTGCATGTATTGAGCGGATGAGGGCTAGAGATAATCATCAATTTCAGTTCACCTCGACATCAGAAAACCTCACATTTTGTGAATGGCAGCACAGGATCCAAAAAAAAAACAAAAAAAAAAAAACACGTTCTATGCAAAGCATATTTACCACTGCAATTTCAAGCTACGCCCTATTCAACCAAGCATGAATAAAGAAGTTCAACAAAACGCAAGCAACAGACAGGCAACCTGGCAGCTGTTCATCTCAGGAACAAGATCACAAAATTCAATCCGTTGTAAAAGGTTTTCAAAAACAATCCATCGGAAAAAAAAAAAAAAACAGTGCATGGCTAACAGGTATGACACCGGAGGAGTGCAGGGCTAAACGAGGCTTCAGCCAATGCGAACGGCGAGGTTCTGTATTTAATTACAAATGCAAAGGAATTTGCAAGAAGTTTTGGTGAACCGAGAAGGCATTGCCGCAGTTCTGCATGATCCTGTGAAGCCATTGCAACATAACAGGATATAAAACAGGCCGTGATGCAATAATAAAACCCATTCACAAGCTTCTACTGAATAAGTGAAAGCATTCGGCAAACTGTTGCTAGCCTGAGAGCAGCAGACATGTTTATTATGTAATCCGTAGGAACGCAAAGCATTAATGAAGAAGAACAGAAATGACATTTCATCTGCTACGTGTTGCTAAAGAAACTAGCATGTATGAATCACAGCCACGATCAGTGCAGAAGGAGAAAAGATAGGCTCTGCCAAGAAAATGCACTGCTTACCAGTTTACCGTAACATGTCACAGCCCAACTTGCAGCCTGTGCAGGGTGATCTGAAAAAGCCCTGGCTGCTAGTTTACAAGCACAGATCACACTGTTACAGCTCCATTCAGTTGACAATTTTAAACATAATCCTTATCAGCCAAGTAAAAGGCAAGCAATGATCAGAACTTTTTTTTTTTAAATAAATGCAGAACACTGCTACAAAACCCACATAATGCTAATTTACTGCCATTTCAATGACTTGTGCCATTACCCAACATGAACTTACACAAGTGTTGCAAACTCTTGCCATTAGACAATTATATTTATGCCAAATTTGCAGGATAGAACAACTTTGGTGAATCTTGGCCTTTTTACCTGAGGTTAACCTATCGCAAGTTGCATGCTTACAGCAACGCATCTGCTTCAATGTACCAGCTATCCACAAAGCCTGCTTGCACTATAGGCTAGCAGTTTCCCATTATCATGATCTAACACCAGTGCAGAATATGTCACCACTGCCACTGGCACCCCCCCCCCTATTTTCTAATACCTGTAATATGACAGCAGTAGCACTGCGGCCCAGAATTCCTCCAGATACAAATTCTTTCCTGCTCAGGCCCTCAGTGACCTCCATGGTTAGGCTGCAATATTCTTAGAGAATAAAGTCTGTGCCCTGCCCCTTGCAGTGTAAGATGTAATTTTACAAGCCATTAGGCAATCTGCTGTAAACTCTTTCAGCTGAGCACCTTCAGGACACAGGGCCACATTTTCAAAGTTTTATGTCTACAAAAAGCCTTAACTGACCTTTGGGCGCTATAGTTTAGAATCAGCTTTGAACTGGACTTCCCCATAGATGTTCAATCTACAGGAACCAAAATTAGAAGAGGCTAAATCTGAACTTTTCAAATCAGATTTAGGACAATTGATAATCTGACAGCGTTAATTAAATCCTTCACACCTACTTAAAAATCTGATAAGCCCCTAATACTTCTAGTAAACGTAGCTACATAAACAAAAAAAGAACTACAAACTGGTAAAACAAATGTAACATAACATCACTGCATGCAGGTTACTAAGCTAACTAACATGCAGAAATGGAAAACGTGGCCACTCTACTTACTAGGGTAACAGGCATACAGAATATAAGACTCGCCATACACATACTGATTTTTCTAGCCAATTCAATAACTTTGGTTAAATAGGCCAGGGATCTTTAGCCCCATGAATGGCCGTTCAACTCAATTTCAGTTTATCAATCGAAGGGGTATCAGGCATGTTGGTAATCTCCTGTGTGTGGGTGAGGGATTGACAGCTGCATAGCGTTTTACAGGACCCAGCGGTACAAGAATAGCTGTTCAATCCTTAATCTACTTTCTTCCGAAATTGCATTAATTTCTTCCAAAATTGCATTCAAGATCTAGCAGACAAGGTGGTAGAATTGATCACTACTACCTTAATTGTGGAGTAATTGATCTTTTGCCAGTTATCTACCAGTTTAGGGTAAAGGTGGCCATCCAATTATCAATTTTTACCATAAATTTTATGGCCAATTCCATCACTCTGACCGAATCTGCTTAAAATCGATGCCCCAACCAGCCATCCCAACCAATCAATTTTCATCCAAAATCGATCAAATCAGTTGTCTGCAACAAACAGAATATTTTATCCAGCGGCAGATCAACAGCCCATACCGTTGCCCTGATAGATTTTTAATATTTTATGATGAAATGTATTCAAAATCTATGCGTAATGTGCAGAAGGATTTGATCCATCTCCAATCAGATTTGATCTGATAGTCAATTCTGGTGGCCATCTATAAGTGTGTGGCCACTTCAACCCTCTGGTTACTAGGCTGACACACAACACAGAATGTAACAAACTAACTGACAAAGAAAATGCAACATTTAGGCACTCTGGTGTCTGAGCACAGAATGTGGCACTTGGGGATCCCTGCTTGTTACTGAGCGATCAGAAGCTGGGCTGAGATCTGCGCCTGGAGTGGGGCTTTAAACTGAGCCATGCTGCATGGATCTCCACGTAGGAGGCAGCGATGTGCAGCAATGCAGCCGAGCAGGCAGGGGAGGGGGAGCCTGCAGGCAGCGCACCCCGAGAAGCAGCAGAAGGGGAGGGGGGGGGGGTCACTTACTCCTCCGGGGGGGCTTCCTCGCTCATCTTGCAGCGATCACCAGCTCTCTCCCGCCTCGGGGGGCTCCGAGCTGCTCATCTTTCCAGGGGAAGGCAGGCACGTCTAGGTATCCCCGGCAGCATCGAGCGGGACCCCCGCAGTCCTTCCCTCCTCTTTCCCGTGCACCTCCCGGGGACTGGCTGATTAGAAGCAGGCTGCTGCGCCCCGCCCGTGTGGCTTCTGCTGCTGCTGGTGGCCCCGTCCGAGCCCCATCTCCTATTACTCCATGGTGGCTCCCCTGCCGCGGCCGCTCTCGCACTGTAATGTGTGAATGCGCGTCTCGCCCGCCGCAGGGACGAGGAGGAGAGAGACAGAGAGGAAGTGGGGCGGAAGCGATGACGTCACCCTCCCCAGCAACAAGCAGCTGCGAGGACACGGGGCTCTGGAGAAGGGGGGGCAGAGACACTCACAGGGGGAGGGGGAAGGCTGATGGGGTGGGGGGAGAGAAATCTAGGGGATACCAGGGGAGGAAGAAAATCATCTCTCTCCACTGAACAACAAACTGTCCCCTGTCACTCATGCAGAAGCCCATCAGCATTTATACACAATAGTAACAGGTCTGCTGCATGATTGCAGTTGTTTGCACTTTACTTTCACATGGAAGTTTAGTTAGCTGATTAGTTACACTTCCAAGGCCTGCTAATCTCTGAAAACTGGGCGGACTAGGCACAATGTGCATGGAATACTGGCAATTCTAGATAGGAAGCAATCATCCAAAAATGAGAAGGCTTTATTACTGTTATGCTTTTACATAAAACTAATACTTAACCCTGGAAGCTCTTTACAGAGCAGCCTAGGCAATTTTTTCACAGAGGAGCTTGCAATTTATTCCCTGCCACATTCATATGCCTTACTAATGTGGGATGGGGTGAGGGTAGCTAACCTACCACTATGTTTTAGGGATGGATAGTGTACTGGATAAGGGCCCCCGCCTTTGACATGGGAGACCAGGATTTGAATCCTGGCTACGGCCAGTACCTATTCAGTAAGGAGTCCTTAGGCAAGACTCCCTAACACTGCAGGGTGGCCTCTTGAGCATGACCCAGTGGCTACAACTCTTGAGTTCTTTGAGTCTGAGATGAAACGTGCTATTCAAATGTTTGGATTGAATTATTATAGTGCAGAGAAGAACCATGTAGCCATAGGAGAGAATACATGGCTGAAGTTCAAACCTGGAATTCTAGCATGGCAAAAACGACCACGAGGGGTGTAACAGTGATACCTGCAGTTGCTAGGAAGGGGTAAGATGGGGTTTACAGGCAATGAAAAGTACCTGTACAGTTGAAGGGTTTACTGGAATTTTTAGTTATCTCGCATGTCCATCCAACATACTTCTTCCCATGTCTCATCCAGTCAAATGCCCAGGCCTCCTGAGGGCTCATCATTGTTTCTGATCATATGATGTCATATTGTCATGCTGGCGGGTTTAGGAATGGTGACTCAGCAGCGGGAAACCATGAAGATACCTTCGCACTCGATGGCATTGTTCATGGGAGGGAGAGTGTCAGTTGTATAGGTGAGATAATGAAAAATTACAGGACACTCCCTGCTAGTGCATCCTTCTGCACTAGGGTGCGGGACTTAGGACTGCCACTATACCTGGCTGGCCAGTAGAACACGATTGTTTGAGGGACATGTTATCTAGGAGATATGCTGCTTGGTTTTGTTATTTGGAGGCATGGCAGTCTGTTTTATTTGGGGGACACATGGCCTAATTATGTATTTTGGGGGACATGCCTGCTTAATTATGTCATATGGGAATATGCATGCTTAATTTTGTTATTTGGGGTCATACCTGATTTTGTTATTTGGGGAACTTGGTGCCTAATTTAGTTATATGGGAGCATACCTACTTTATTGAGTTTTTGGAGGAATATGCCTGCTTAGTCATGTTATTGTAGGGACACTGTGATCTTAGATTGTTAAGGTAGATACTGTGGAAAAGAGCAAATAGTCCATGTACACTGTCTGGTTTATTATAAATTATATGGCTCTTTATATGGTAATTAGGGACTTTTTTTTAAGATGTCCATCCAAAGTTTTTCTGAAGGTCCAACTAATTTTTAATTATGCCTCAGCTAACCACTGAGCTCAGCTCCACGGAACAGAAAATGTGCACGGACTAATCAGTTTCAAAAGCCGTCAATAAGGGGAGGGATAGGAGGAGTAGGGTTCATCTTCTGCACCAAAGCCAATCTTCCAGCCAATGGCCGGGTCAGCTGAAGATTTTTTCAGTAGGCTTCCAGAACAGTACAACTTATGGAGATAAAAGTAAGGTAGTTTAGGAGAGCTTTAATAATCTCCACTGGGTTTGTTTAGTTTAGTAAGAGCCACTTAAGTTGCCTTTAAAACTCATCTATGCCCATCCTCATTACATAATGTAAAAAAAAATTATCCCTAGAGTAAACAGCAGTAATGTATCAGGGACGTATGAAATACTGCCCTTCCTCCTCTTTGAGGTGTTGTATAACTCTAGCCTAGAGGTTGACAGGAAGTGAACAGAAATCTTCCCAAGTGTGAAATGCACTTTCTTAGCAAGTTGAGGAAGGGTAGGACTCCTGTCAGTTTTGTTTTTGTGCTGTTTGTATCTTTATTGAAGAGACTCTCTTATACTTTTTTTTCCATCTAATCACATAGCAAAGGCCATAGATGACAGCAGAACGGCAAAATTGGTCAAGCTGAGAACAGGTGGCATATGTTTTTAGATATATATTTATGGGTGCATTCTATGTATGGATCATATTTCTATAGGACCCCAGTGTATGTTGTGTTCCCTAAGTTGTTCCTGCCTACAACTGTGATATTAAACTGACCAAACTATTGAGAACATACTTTCATGAACAGTAACCTGGGTCGGAGGAAAGGGAAAGTGAAGTGGCTGCACTACCCTTTTGGGTCTATGTTAAGGTCATATACTCCAGGAATGAGATTGCATTGGAGAAGACCCATATAGTATACCTGAGGGGGATTGCTTTTGAAGAACTGTTGCAGCAAAGGGATAAGTGCTGTGTTACACAGGATCCTATTCTGGCAATATTGTGCGACGTACCTGCATAGCACCTTAGCCCTGAGGATAGAATCTGAGGTATAACCAGCACTTAAAAGGTCAAAGGTGTAAGAAGAAAAGATATTGTTTAGATGCCTCTGTAAGCTTATTAAAACCCAATTTCAGTCAAATTTTGTTTGTCTTGGGTAGCAGTGCTGTGGAGTCGGTACAAAAATCACCTGACTTCAACTCCTCAGCTTATGAAACCTCCGACTCTAGGTACCCAAAATTGCTCTGACTCCTTGACTCCAACTCCTTAGTCTAATACTTACTAGGGCTGTGGAGTTGGTACAAAAATCCCCCAACTCCTCAATTTATGAAACTTCCAACTCCAGATACTCAAATTTGCTCAGACTCCTCAACTCTGACTCCACAGCCCTGTTGGGTAGAGTGGCGAAGGTTTAGGCCCGGTTCACACTTAAGTTAAAAAACGGTCCGTTCCCAGATCTAAGGGGAACGGATCGTTACGGATGGGAACGTCTCAAATGTTAACTAATGGATCCATTCACATTCGTCCGTTCTAACGTATCCGTTCTGCACAATGCATTGAACAGACTGCAAGTTTGCACTTTGTCCAATTTTTCTGGGCCACTGAGCCGAGCAGAAAAGAGATGGACACGGAAGCCCTGCATTGGGGGCAATGAGAAAACGGAACATTTCTAAACACTAGTGAAGAAATGGACCATTCTAAGGGGCAAATTCACTTTGGGGGTGGGAGTCTGGTGGATGTGGGGAAACGGAACGGAAGCAGCGGAAAGCAAACTAGGTGCCTTGAATACAGTCATAAAGTGAAGAACCAACCCCCTCCTGAATTTTCTGAGCTTTTTTTATTGATGCTATGATACACTCCTGTCACTAGAGCTAATCTCTGGTATACAGTAATCCTTGTGGCAGTCCCATTAGCCATATGTAGGTTACATGTACTCATGATTGTTTTGTGTTGCTTTTAGATCTTTCTGCATTGTTTACTTTGATAAAGAGGCATGCGGTTGTCTCAAAATGTTGTATTTGGATTATGCAGCAATAAATATATTCAATAGCATTGTTTGGAGTGCCAACCCTTTCTTTATACTATTCCAGGTTCATTCACTGACCACGGTTTAAGCACCCGGTGACTTATGGGCCATGCCATATGGAAGTGCATCATCTCCACCTCTCTCACCTTTACGCCTCCCAAAGAGAAACAATGGAGTGGGCACAATGTCACCCTTTTGTACTACTTGTAACTTAAAGCACCCTCATGTATTTCACCATATATATCAGTGGGAACATTAGAGAAAACACCTACCCTGCTCTCTGTTTAATCCTTCACTGCTCAGCCTGCTTGTTATCAGTCTGGCTTTGCTCCGGAATCATTATAGCAGAGTCTGTCTTCTCTGATGTTTTTTCAAGCCCAAGCCTGCCCCCTTCTGTCTCTACTTTCCTGTTCTGTATAGTCACAGCATCACAGAGAGCTGTGATGAGATGGGAGGAGCTGCTAATGTAAGGGTATATTGAAAAACTTTTTTTTATCTATAGTTGTTAGTCATAAGAGGTTTTTAGGAATGGTGATTTCATTGTGCACAAAACCCACTAAATAATATACTTTTCTGATGAACTGCGCTTTGCATGGAGTTTTAGTAAAAAAACACAAAAAACGGCATACTACAGCGGCGAAAATACCAGGTATAGTATTTATTTTGTAAAATCTATCTGGGGATATGTTTATTTTGTGCCAAAGCGTTCATCTCTGGTTTCCTTTAACAAGACCCTATTTACTCTCTCTATAAGGATTGTTTAACACCAAAAAGTACTTTGAGATTAGCAATGTTTTGGCAAGCGATTCGAAGTATTACAAAATTGGAATATTGCAAAAATTAAACACCTCATTTCTTCAGAGGATCTTCCATCCCCAGCTCACGCCTTCAGCACATCACAGCTGGACTATTGCAATGCCCTCTATGCAGGCCTTCCAAGTAAAGACCTATACCGCCTGCAGCTACTACAGAATGCTGCTGCAAGACTGTTAACGAGCCAACCCCATCATTTCCACATAACATCAATCCTATGCTCACTACACTGGCTTCCCATAAAATGGAGAATCAATTATTTTACATGCTTCGTCTCAGGTTCTATTTAGATAAGCTCAGGGGACACTTCTGCACAAGCTCGATTAAAGTGGACCCTATGAGCATATCCGACAAGGACTTGACAAGGGCCTGTGAAGTAAGCTAATGTCCCTCATTCACAAGGGACTCCGTGTTACTTTGCAGACGAGGCCCTACTTATATACCATTGCCCTCCATCAAATAAAGGAAGGCATTTCCTAATCACATAGTGAGAAATATTTTGATGAAAAATCAGACTAGCCGTGTGATCAGTAGGTAATATATGGATGGTCTTGCAACAAGGCACCATTGTCTTGTCAGAAGAGATGAGCTTTTGGAGTTGAGTAAAGGCGCATACATACACGCCGGACTTTTTCAAACTCCGCTCGACGGATCAGTCAAAACCAGCCTTATCAGTCTGACGACAGCTTGTATTCACGTGCAACTGTCGTCAGAACGACCCGTAGTTTGAAAAAGTCCGGCGTGTGTACGTGCCTTAACCACTTGCCGACCGCGCACTCATACCGCGCGTCGGCAAAGTGGCAGCTGCAGGACCAGCGACGCAGTACTGCGTCGCCAGCTGCAGGCTGATTAATCAGGAAGCAGCCGCTCGCGCGAGTGGCTGCTTCCTGTCAATTCACGGCGGGGGGCTCCGTGAATAGCCTGCGGGCCGCCGATGGCGGCTCGCAGGCTAAATGTAAACACAAGCGGAAATAATCCGCTTTGTTTACATTGTACGGCGCTGGCGCCGTAAGGCAGATCGGCGATCCCCGGCCAATCAGCGGCCGGGGATCGCCGCCATGTGACAGGGGACAGCCTGTCACTGGCTGCACAGGACGGATAGCGTCCTGTGCAGCCCCGATCCCCAGAGGAGACAGATAGGAGAGGGAGGGGGAGAATGTCGCCGCGGAGGGGGGCTTTGAAGTGCCCCCCCCGCAACACCCGGCAGGCAGGAGTGATCAGACCCCCCCAGCACATCATCCCCCTAGTGGGGAAAAAAGGGGGGCGATCTGGTCGCTCTGCCTGCACCCTGATCTGTGCTGGGGGCTGCACAGCCCACCCAGCACAGATCACCTAAAACAGCGCTGGTCCTTAAGGGGGGGTAAAGGGTGGGTCCTCAAGTGGTTAAGCATGGACAATACCACTGACTGCAAGCTAAGCCAATTAAATCTAGTAGCTGCTGACTAGGTTATCATATGTCAGCTTAGTTGTTCAGCAGCTACTTGGTTTGTTTGACAATGGCCTCAATTCACTAAGATCATGCTGGAGATAATAAGGCAAGAGAAAACTTACCTCCACACAGTAAGAGAGTTATCTTATCTCTTCATTCCTTAAGTTACCTCCTCTGTAGTTAATTTACCTCCTCTGTAGTTAATTTACCTCCTCTGTAGTTATTTTCACATGCAGTTAATAAACAGCCTGTCTTTAACTGTGGAGTTATTTTAAGGATTGAAGAGTTAACTTAAATACAGAAGAGTTAACTTTAGGTTTGCCTGAGGTAAAATGTTTCTTGAATACTACATGCCTTATCACCATGGTGACCACTCTAGAAACGTTATTAAAGACAGGAGATAAGCTTAGTGAATTGAGGCCATTGTTTCAAATTAGTGGAAATGTGCAAGTTTAGCCATATTTAAAGCTCACCATTCATGTTCTATCTCCTTATGAGGAACATAAAACAATATTAACATGTTTTTATTATTGATCAAGTCATATTGAAGAAAATGTCAAATATTTTTTTTTTTTTTTTTTTAAGACAAACTTTTGGCCACCACAAAAAGAATCTTGGTAGATGTTAAATCAGTGTAGTCAGATCCAGATGATGCAGAAAGCAACCTAGGTGTGTCACTAGGGCCTGACTGGTGCACATGAGCTTGGCTGTTATATCCATCGAGCACTTGCCAAGATCTCACCTTACCAAATGACCAAATGGTTATAATGGGGTGCCAAAGAAGCTACCTTACCTAGAATCCTATTTTGTCTTAAAGGATACCCGAAGTGACATGTGACATGATGAGGTAGACATGTGTATGTACAGTGCCTAGCACACAAATAACTATGATGTGTTCCTTTTTTTCTTTCTCTTATCAATATTTTCGGGATATGGGACTTTATGTGATCTTAATATGAATTGACAATTGGATTTGGTAAAAATAAACAAAAAAAAAACTAAATTTCAGTTGCTATGGGCAACTGCTTCAGTTTTGCTTCAGAGTTCTTTGCAAATCTGAAATTATGTACTAGTTGTCTATAAAGCTGTGGTAATCAGTCAACTTGGATCTTCTGTCTGGTCGTGATGTGACCTGTTCCGCATCCCTTTTACAGAGTATATATTGTCATGTCACTATCTGTCCCTCAGAGCAGCTCACAATCTAATCCCTACTATAGTCTTATGTCCATCGTAGTCTAGGGCCAATTCTTAGGGAGAAGCCAATTAACTTTATGTATGTTTCTTTTGGGGTGTGGGAGGAAACTTGGAGTGCCTGAAGGAAACCCATGCAAACACGGGGAGAACATACAAACCCTATGCAGACAGTGCTCTGGCTGGGATTTGAACCCGGGAACTAGCACTGCATGGTGAGAGTGCTATCCACTACGTCACCATGCTGCCCTGTTGAGATGTTGGATGGGGGTTGAATATGAGATTTAATATTTAAAACTGTATGTATCTCCAGCAAGTACTGCCAGACTGTATGTATCTCCAACAAATACTGCCAGACTGTATGTACCTCCAGCAAGTACTGCCAGACTGTATGAACCTCCAGCAGGTACTGCCAGACTGTATGTATCTCCAGCAAGTACTGCCAGACTGTATGTACCTCCAGCAAGTACTGCCAGACTGTATGTACCTCCAGCAAGTACTGCCAGACTGTATGTATCTCCAGCAAGTACTGCCAGACTGTATGTACCTCCAGCAAGTACTGCCAGACTGTATGTACCTCCAGCAAGTACTGCCAGACTGTATGTATCTCCAGCAAGTACTGCCAGACTGTGTGTACCTCCAGCAAGTACTGCCAGACTGTATGTATCTCCAGCAAGTACTGCCAGACTGTATGTACCTCCAGCAAGTACTGCCAGACTGTATGTATCTCCAGCAAGTACTGCCAGACTGTATGTATCTCCAACAAATACTGCCAGACTGTATGTACCTCCAGCAAGTACTGCCAGAATGTATGTATCTCCAACAAATACTGCCAGACTGTATGTACCTCCAACAAGTACTGCCAGACTGTATGTATCTCCAGCAAGTACTGCCAGACTGTATGTATCTCCAGCAAGTACTGCCAGACTGTATGTACCTCCAGCAAGTACTGCCAGACTGTATGTATCTCCAACAAATACTGCCAGACTGTATGTACCTCCAGCAAGTACTGCCAGACTGTATGTACCTCCAGAAAGTACTGCCAGACTGTATGTACCTCCAGCAAGTACTGCCAGACTGTATGTACCTCCAGCAAGTACTGCCAGACTGCATGTATCTCCAGCAAGTACTGCCAGACTGTATGTACCTCCAGCAAGTACTGCCAGACTGTATGTACCTCCAGCAAGTACTGCCAGACTGTATGTACCTCCAGCAAGTACTGCCAGACTGTATGTACCTCCAGCAAGTACTGCCAGACTGTATGTATCTCCAGCAAGTACTGCCAGACTGTATGTACCTCCAGCAAGTACTGCCAGACTGCATGTATCTCCAGCAAGTATTGCCAGACTGTATGTACAGTACCTCCAGCAAGTACTGCCAGACTGTATGTACCTCCAACAAGTACTGCCAGACTGTGTGTACCTCCAGCAAGTACTGCCAGACTGTATGTACCTCCAGCAAGTACTGCCAGACTGTATGTACCTCCAGCAAGTACTGCCAGACTGTATGTATCTCCAGCAAGTACTGCCAGGCTCCTTTATGTATCTTCAGCAAGTACTGCGAGTAACCTTTGTGCTTCTACAACAAGCACCACCATGGCCCATGTGTATGTACCCCCCGTAAGTAATCTAAGTATGTATCATCATGAATTATCCCTGAGCCCCTTGTTTGTAAGCATTATCAGGCCCTAGTATGCTCCCGCAGTAAGTACCATCAGGCCCATGTATGTGCCTCTAGTAAGTACCACCAGGCTCTCATGCGTGTCTTTAGCAAGGATCAGCAGGCCCCTGTATGTGCCTCCAACAAGTACCAGCAGACTCCTATGTGCACCTTCAATAACAATCACAAAACTCCCACATGTACCACCAGCAAACATCACTAGGCCCTTGCGAGGAAGAACTTGGTGCAGAATGCTGAAGCTGAATTGGACAATATAAAGCGAGTAATGATTAGGTTTTTGCACCAGTTAAAAGGGTTGGGGATAGGTAGAAGAAAGTTAAAGAGAAACTCCGGCCAAGAATTAAACTTTATCCCAATCAGTAGCTGATACCCCCTTTTACTTGAGAAATCTATTCCTTTTCACAAACAGATCATCAGGGGGCGCTTGTATGACTGATATTGTAGTGAAACCCCTCCCACAAGAAACTCTGAGTACCGTGGTACTCCTGGCAGTTTCCTGTCTGTGAATCTTGTTACATTGTGGAAGGGAAATAGCTGTTTACAGCTGTTTCCAACTGCCAAAAAAGCATGCAGCAGCTACATCACCTGCCAACAGTAAAAATGTCACCATGTAACAAATGTCAGAATGTAAATCAGGGATTTAAAAGATTTTACAATGGGCAAACACTGACTAAATCATTTATACATAATTATTGTAAAAATGAAGCACTTTTTAAGGTTAAGGCTGGGTATCAGGAAAAGGTTAACTTTAGGGCCATGTTCACAGTGGTACGTTGTGTGGTGTAATGACCGCTTTGTAATAGGGCTTACCGGACAGCAATGCACCACCTATGTGATATTCAGAGTACAGTGAGTGAGTTGTGGTATGCAGTGCCTTTCCGCTAAACACGTGTAAAGTGAAGCATACTTTTCATTTACTGTATATTTCACTTTACCCAACGCAGCGTGAGTATAACATGCGGCTCCGCTGTCCCGATCCATTGCGTTGTTTTCCTGCTGTCACAGGAAATGCAACGCAATGGCCACTAAGAATGTGGCCTAGGGGGAAGTGCAAGGGTAGGTGTCAGGAGTGGGGTAACTTTGTGCGTCCAGCAAAGGGTCGACCTAACCTAAGGATGGAGGTCAAGGATCGGTTAGGATTAGTTCATCTAGATGCACATATACAGCTTGTTAGAAAGTTTGTGAACTGTAAGGACTGGTTCACGCGCTCAGTTTGCCAATCACCTGTCACCCTATGATGGTGTTCGCACTGCAGTGTTTTGATTTTAACAAAATGAAAAAAGTGCTCCCTGTACCACTTTTAGAGCAATTTTTCTTAAAGAGAGTCTGAAGCCTAAAAAAATTACCTGTTTTTAATAGCCAGTACTCTTCAGCATTACTGCCATAGCTGAAATGCTGCATTCCTGCGGCAGAACGAGACCTTAATCACCTCAAAATCCCTGGGGCAAAATTTGGGGCTCCTTCCGGGTGGAGGCAGAGCTTTGTGCACTAGCTCTGCCTCTACTCATGTCAATCTCCGCGGATCTCCGCCTCCTCCCGCTCCTCTCTTTCACTGAGAGGGGCGGGGAGAGGCGGAGATCCGCAGAGATTGATGCGACTGAAGGCAGAGCTACAGTGCAAAGCTCTGCCTTCCCCAGGCAGTAAAATCAATGACTTGGAAAGTCGTGGATTTTTGCCCTGGGATTTTGTGGCGATAAAACCTTGTTCTGCCGCAGGGATGCAGCGTTTCAGCTATGGCATTAATGCTGAGGAGGACTGGTTATTAAAAAGAGGTAATTTTTTAGGCTTCAGACTCTCTTTAACCATTTCAGCCGCCTGGACGCTGCTCTGATGCAGAGGCGCGATCGCCGTGCACGCCCCTGTGTCCCCGTGCTTTCCCCAGGTAGCCCTGGGATCAGTGAACGGGAACATGGTTCCCATTCACCGATCTAAGTTGCAGGCAGAAAAAACGACGGTTTCTTATGAGAGACCGCAGTTTTTCTAAAAAAAAAAATTCCCCCGTCCTCCTTGTGCTTCCGGTAAGCGAGAAGCACAAGGAGGAAAAAAACCTCAAATAGTAAAACTACATCTACATACATTTTTCATGTCAATGTACACATATGGTAACATTAAAAATTAACTGTTTATTTCCCAACACCAAAAAAATTACCCAAATAAAATTTTTAACGAAAAAAATTTTTACAGTAAAAAAACAAACAAACAAACATAAATAGTTACCTAAGGGTCTGAACTTTTTAAATATGTGAAGGGGGTATACTATACTACGAACAATTGTTAAATTATAATCTTGTAAATAGTGATGGAAGCAAAATTGAAAAAATGCACCTTTATTTCCAAATAAAATATTGGCGCCATACATTGTGATAGGGACAAAATTTAAATGGTGTAATAACCGAGACAAACGGGCAAATAAAATACATAGGTTTTAATTATAGTAGCATGTATTATTTTAAAGCTATAATGGTCAAAAACTAAGAAATAAATGATTTTTTTAAATTTTTTCTTAATATTCCTGTTAAAATGCATTTATAAAAAAACAATTCTTAGCAAAATGTACCATCCAAAGAAAGCCTAATTAGTGGTGGAAAAAACAAGATATAGATCAATAAATTGTGATAAGTAGTGATAAAGTTATTAGCGAATGAATGGGAGGTGAAAATTGCTCTGATGCATAAGGTGAAAAATCCCAGCGGGCTGAAATGGTTAAATGATTGTGCAAAAATTCACATTCCTTTGAAAATCGCTTTGCAAAATCACAATCTGCATTTTGTAGTGTGAATTAGGCCCCGTTCACACTTGCGGTTTTGCAAAAACCGCACCGGATGTCCGGACCGCACCGGAGCCGGATCGGACCTGACCCGTACGGTTCCAGTCCGGATCCGGTCCGGATCCGGTCCGGTTGCATACGGTTTCCATGCGGTATGAACACGGTTGCGGTCCGGATCCGGATTCTTAAAGAGATAACAACCTGTATAAATACCTGGGGTTCTGGGAGGTCAGCAGAAGCTCTGGGGTCATTGTTGGAGACAGCTGGACGTGTGGAGACCATCCTTGGATACAGAGACAGCAGTTGGGACCATGGATCCAGTCATTTTTTACGCTTATTACCTGGGAATTCTCTCCTTCCTGTTGTTTACCTACTACTATGTGGGGAGAAGGCGTGCTCCTCGCAGGAGATGGTGGGTGCACCCTCTACTAGCCAGGAGGCAGAGGAAGGGAGAGTTCCAGGCCCTCTACCGGGACCTCAGACGACACCCACAGACGTTCTACAGCTAAACTCGGATGTCTATTCCCCTGTAAGTATCTAGGCCTAAATACACCAACCCCCACCATCCCTAAACACCCCACCCTCACCCCCACAACACCTCATCCCTGTATACCTAGCTAAACACACCACCCTGACCCCCACACCCCTGTATACCTAGCTATACACTACACCCCCACCCTCCACAACACTCCCAAACCTCTGTAAACACACCTCCCCCATCCTCCACCCAACACCTTGTCCCACAACATACTTTACAGCTTCTTCCTTTCCATCTCCTGACAGGTTTGATACCCTTTTGGAGATGGTGAAGGATGACCTTAGGAAGAAGGATACCACGTTCAGGAGAGCAGTCACACCACAAGAACAACTACTCATCACACTGAGGTATGTAAAAACAAATTTTTTTATTGCAAAAACAACCACTTTCCAACATGGAAACATTCTTCCAACATGGAAGACAAAAAATAACATATCTATGGTATAGCCCGGTCAGTTTTAAGGAACACCAACCACCAACTTTGTGCTGGAAGAGTTGCAGGGCATAGCTGCCCAAGTGTCTTTCGGGGACACCAGTCCCTAATATTAAAGTGCTTCAAAAACCTAACCACTGGCACAGGACCCTCTGAGCCATGGATGAAGGACACAGGTCAGTGAAAAGGCTAGGCCTCTCACCGACCAGTGTAGGTGTCCTTCATCCATGGCTCCAAGGGTCTTGTGCAAGTGATTAGGAACAAGAACAAAGTGAGGAGCAAGAGGAACCGATGGCAGAGGAGCAGGACTACAGGTAGTGTCTTTAGGGGACACCAGGCCCTAAATTTTTAGTGCTTCTAAAACCTAACCACTGGCACAGGACCCTCTGAGCCATGGATGAAGGACACAGGTCAGTGAAAAGGCTAGGCCTCTCACCGACCAGTCAAGGTGTCCTTCATCCATGGTTCAAAGGGTCTTGTGCAAGTGGTTAGGAACAAGAACAAAGTGAGGAGCAAGAGGAACCGATGGCAGAGGTGCATGACTACAGGTGCAGTGCAACAGGCACAAGGTTGTGACCCAGGTAGTGTCTTTCGGGGACACCAGGCCCTAAAATTGAAGTGCTTTAAAAACCTAACCACTGGCACATGACCCTCTGAGCCATGGATGAAGGACACAGGTCAGTGAAAAGGCTAGGCCTCTCACCGACCAGTGTAGGTGTCCTTCATCCATGGTTTCAAGGGTCTTGTGCAAGTGATTAGGAACAAGAACAAAGTGAGGAGCAAGAGGAACCGATGGCAGAGGAGCAGGACTACAGGTAGTGTCTTTCGGGGACACCAGGCCCTAAATTTTTAGTGCTTCTAAAACCTAACCACTGGCACAGGACCCTCTGAGCCATGGATGAAGGACACAGGTCAGTGAAAAGGCTAGGCCTCTCACCGACCAGTCAAGGTGTCCTTCATCCATGGTTCAAAGGGTCTTGTGCAAGTGGTTAGGAACAAGAACAAAGTGAGGAGCAAGAGGAACCGATGGCAGAGGTGCATGACTACAGGTGCAGTGCAACAGGCACAAGGTTGTGACCCAGGTAGTGTCTTTCGGGGACACCAGGCCCTAAAATTGAAGTGCTTTAAAAACCTAACCACTGGCACATGACCCTCTGAGCCATGGATGAAGGACACAGGTCAGTGAAAAGGCTAGGCCTCTCACCGACCAGTGTAGGTGTCCTTCATCCATGGTTTCAAGGGTCTTGTGCAAGTGATTAGGAACAAGAACAAAGTGAGGAGCAAGAGGAACCGATGGCAGAGGAGCAGGACTACAGGTAGTGTCTTTCGGGGACACCAGGCCCTAAATTTTTAGTGCTTCTAAAACCTAACCACTGGCACAGGACCCTC